>NC_133666.1:6140959-6440959 GCF_037893015.1 Macrotis lagotis
GGAGTGGAGGGGGGAAGGCAAGGGAGGATGAGTAAGCCTTCATTCTCATCGGAAATGGCTCAGGGAGGAAATGACATGCACACTTAATAGGGTGAGGAAATCTGTCTTGCCCTGGAGAAGGATGGGAGGAAAGGGATGGGATGAGGGGGAATGGGGGGAAGGAAGGGGGGAATAGGTGATAGAAGAGAGGGAAAATCGAGGGAGAGGATTCTCAGATGCAACACACTTTTGGACAGGGCCAAGATAAATGAGAGTGGGCAGAAATAGAGTGGAGGGACAGCTAGTAATAGCAAATGAAGGGAAAATATTGAAGCAACTTGTCTGGGGGACTTATGATAGGGAAAGCAACTCACCCCAGAGACAGAGCCATTGAAATCTGAACACAGACTGAAGTACATTTTTCCCCCTCTCTCTCTATTCTTGAGGTTTCTTATCTTCTTGGGGGGGGTTATGCTTATTCTTACGTTTACTTTTATGACATTCAATTTACATCAATGTATGGCATGGAAACAAGGTAGAGACTGTCAGACAGCCTGGAGGGGGGGGGATTTGTAGAATTCAGAGCCTTGCAAAAAATGATGGTTACTTATTACTGTTGTATATAATTGGTAAACAAAATGTTAAAATCATAAAAAATGGATATACAACTGTTCCTAAAGTTTGTTTGCTCATTTGTTTGTTTTTGAATACTGGGGCAAGACCTCTTTGATATATATAGCAATCCTGATATTTAGAAATGGAATGTCCATTAAAATTACAGGCTTGGGAGGAAAAGAAATTTAGGTAAAACAAGTTAAAATGATGATGAAGATAGGTCAATCACCCAAAAAGGAGTACTCAGTGATGATTGCTCCCTTTTCCCAGAGTACATTTTAGAACATTTTAAGGGAGATGATTCTAGAAATTTAGCTGATGAGAAATTACTCTTGCTAAAGTAGAAGGACCATCACAATCTGTAAAATTTTAAGTAGACAATAGACTCGGGGGCATAGAAAAATCTTGTCCAAGGACTTGTAAATAGAATCATGACTATTTAGCTGTAAAAGTAAGGTTTTAAATAAGTCATTGGATCTAGCTGAGAACAGGATGTGCTCAAATAGAAGGAGAAGGAGGAGGAGGAGGAGGAGGAGGAGGAGGAGAAGGGGGAGGAGGAGGAGGAGGAGGAAGAAGAAGAGGAAGAAGAAGAAGAGCAAAGGGGGTAAATAAAGTCTGAAATATGCTTAAATGGCATATTAAGAGAAAATGCAAGTTGTGCAGTCTGAATACTGGATTTAAGGACCTGTGAAAATAATAATGAAAGGGTTGCAAGGACAAATGAAGAGGCATAGAGAAGGTTGGGTTCTTTTTTGTGGAGTACATCAAATTTATGGAAGCAAAAGCATGTAGAATGAAGGTATGAGCAAGTTTGACTTTGTATCAATAAGATATTGGTTTTGAAAGTTTTGAAAATTGACTGAAAATCAATGTAAAGCAGGAAAGAATATAGAGAGCTATGAATCAACTAATAAGTTATGGAATTTCTTCTGATTGTGCAACCCAGATTCGTACTCAATTGAGATGTGTTCTTAAAAATGATTGGGGCAATTAAAACATTTTTTTTAGATTTTTCAAGGCAATGGGGTTAAGTGGCTTGCCCAAGGCCACACGGCTAGGCAACTATTAAGTGTCTGAGGTTGGATTTGAACCCAGGTACTCCTGACTCCAAGGCCGGTGCTCTGTCCAATTCGCCACCTAGCTGCCCCCAATTTAAAAAATTGAACATTAGACTGCTACCTGTAAGAGAGAACCATACTCCTTTCAAACAGTTTCTGCCTGTATATTGAGTATTAAAAGAAACTGAACAGCTCCCTTTAAAACATAAAGTTTTGTTAAGACCCCAAATACCTAGTATGACCTGGATAAACAGGGAATCTGGACTCTCATAAGATAGGACATTCACAGAAATCCAGGATAATTAAATGGAAATGGTACATACAGAACAGAGTTAAACCAGGAGAATCTGGCATCTCTCCCCTGCTTGAGCAAGTGTCTGAATTAACCTCAGTGCAGTCTCCACTGAACACTCCCCCTCAGAAGGCTGTTTCACCAGTCAAATGGAATCAAGGATTTGATGCCTTGAGTCCTGAACAAAAGAAACACACTTGGTTCATGGACGGCTCTGCTAAATATTTAGGACAAATTAGGAATTGGAAGGCCGTAGCATATAATCCAGTGACTAAGGCTACTTTAAAAAGAGCAGGAAAGCAGTCAGTGGACAGAACTGATGGCTTTGTTTCAAGTACTGAAACAGGAGAAGGGGAGACAATGTCATATTTTTACAGACTCCTGGGCAATAGCAAATGGCCTATAACCACTTAGATGTCCATGTTGCATGCAAAAAAATTGAGCTTTTCATGGGAAATAAGTTTGGGCTCATGAAATGTGAAAGATATATGTATTTGGGTTCAGTATACTAATGTCTCAGTCTTTCATGTAGATGCCCATGCCAGCATGGACACTCTGGAATGTGAGTACAATGCATATGTAGATGGGTTGGCAAAGATTGGAGTCATGCAATTACTACTAAAGAAACTGGAGAACCTGAAGATTTATTGAATTTGGCCAGACAGCTCCACATAACTGCAGGACTTCTAAGACCCCAAACCTCTCACAGGTGGGCCCTTGCTCAGGGCATATCAATTCCCCTTTCACTGTTAAGACAAGTTACTGATCAATGTACCCAATGTCAATTATTTAAAGAAAGACCAATTCCCAACACTATTGTTGGGGACATAGGAAGGGGCATTCCGTCTGACCAAACTTGGCAAATTGATTCTATTTGGCTTTGCCTGTTAGTCAAGGGTGTCAATATGCCTGCACCTGCATGGACACCTATTCTGGAGTACTCACAGTCTCCCCCTACAGAAAAGCTACTCAAAAAGAACACCTGTAAAACATGAGATGTTATAACTTTATAATATGGTTCTCCTATGCAAATACAGAGTGATAATGGGTCACATTTTAAAGGCAAATAAATTGATCTCCTAAAGGATATTATGGTCAGTTAATCACCAGATCAAATATTGCTATTCAAAATGTACAAGTGGTAGGTGGGGCTAAAGATAGTGATTATAACAGAGAAATCAAGGCATATCTTCATAATTTTAGCTCCCCTAGTACATTCATAGCTTTTAAAGGAGCAAGAGTGTGTCAATAATTATACCATGTTTAAAAGTAGAATGGGAACAGATCAAAGAGCCACACTCCAGTACCACCTGCAGGGGAAGTTTTGGCTCCACTAATATTAAAGTGGGGGCTAAGGTTTGGATAAGGACACATTTACATGAGACACCTAAGACTGTGGAAATTTTTGCGGAAGGCAAAGATAAGACTGTTATAATCTGTTATTTAGGGAGTGATAAATGGTATACTGTTCCATTAACTCAATGAATGAAGTGTTTATTAGGGTGCCTCCAGTTGTGGTTTCTCCTGCATGGATCAGTCTCATGGAATCCTGGAGCCCTCCTGAGATACAATTGTACCCACATAAATTTGTGGTGGAGTAATTCCCCATCTTCCAGACAACAAGATAACTTCACCTGTCCTTATAACCAACCGTGCAACGTTGCTAATTGGACTACTGTCAATGCTACTTTCTGGCAAGCTCCTTCCCCTGTGCAAACTGTATTGATAAGCAATAATCCTATAGTGAATATCACTGTATGTTCTCAGGTAAATACCTCATGTTGCCTTAAGCCCATTCCATTTACTACCCCACAGACTAGATTTCCCCACAGTGATGCTGCCGTACAAAGCTGTTCTAGATGGGTAATTACCCATGAAACTACTTTGTCATTCAGTCTCACCAAGGACCAGGACAAATATCTTGTGTGTACTAATTCTATCAACATTATATTAAATTATTATGGCAGCAAAAGCCATTACAAAGTCTTCCTTCAACTATGAGAATTCCCCATAACTGTGATAATGCACCTCAAAGTTCCCAAAAATTTTTGTTGCATTATATTATCATTTTCCCCATACTAAAGACTTAAACTAGCCAAAGGGGAAAAAATGTGCTTGGTATGATACCCTACTTGGTGGGGCTGGAAGTGGTGTAGATCTTGAGGCCTTGGCCAGCAGACTGCACAGTGCTAGACAGCATGCCACTCAGGTTTTAACAATCAATGCTCAATGGTTGTCCACAACAGTCCACTACCCCACCAACTAACCCTAAAATATGAAAAGCAATTTTTAACCATTTTTATCTTAGCTAACTTGCATATTGATGCTCATATCTCTGCCCTATTTAACTGAACTCAATGTTCCCTGGAAAACATGTATATGTTGTTGCAAAAGGAAAATGCTCAGTGATTACTACAATCAGGAGATGCCAAATTGTGAGAAAATGCTTTTAGGAACTATCTCCCTAGAGATGATTGGATTGTAACATCTGTAACCTCTCCTCATTGTACTTATACTTCCTGTATAGGCACTATTACTCATTTTAATGTCAATACTCCTATAACCATGTGTAATTTTCATGTTATTCCTTTTGTGCTATATGATTACTTTGCATTCATAGTTTAGCTGATTGTATTGTGTGTAATTCAGGAATAGTGTGTGGAACGGTTACACAGCAGATGGAGCCCAGTCTTTTAGTCCATTCCTCTAATCTCTGTGATTTGACAATATACCATCAGTCTAATTTCTCTGTTATATAAAGTATCCTCATAACATATATGTATTACCTCTAATATTTAAACTGATCTGTCCTCTATTGGCCAGACTGCCCCCTTTTCAGGCAGTGGAGACTTGCAGGGTGATAATTTTTACTTTTTATTGATGCAGTAACTCTTAAACGGGTACCCAAATCTTTACCTCTTCCAAATATATATCTGTCTTTTGAACCTTTTATACAAATTTTAAGTGATTCTGATTCTCTAAAGCAACTATTGGAGAAAAAGGAAAGAACTCTTAATGAACACTGAATACAGACCCACCTAGTTGCTGGTAAACTACTTGAGGTCTCTCACCTTGTAAATGTTGATATGGTGTTATTTGGTATGATATGGTATGATATGATATGGTATGATATGGTATGCTATGCTATGCTATGCTATGCTATGGTATGATATGATGTGCTATGATATGATATGGTATGATTTTTTTTAGTTAGATCAGCTTTCAACTCAAAAGTATCTTTCCATACTAGTACACATCCTCCTCTATCGTTTGCTGCACTGCTTCTTTTGTTATTCTCGTGCAATATATACATATAGACCAGACTAAAGAAAATTTATAGGAAATTAACCCCCAAAGTTGGAGCAGCCCATACCAAGTCTAATCTTAGGGCCAAATGTATGGTTCATACATAGGATATAAGATTTTCCACGGTAAGGCCTTATAGTTTAGTTACAGAGAATTATTGACCCTCAGTTTACTTCTGGTATACAGAGGATCTCTGACCCCCAATTCACCCCTGATGTACAGGGAGGGGAGATGAGCAGGACTGATCTCATGCACATATTTAAAACAACTTGAATATTTAAAAGAACTGCTGAACGTCCTTGACTGGTCCTTGCCAGACTCTCAAGGCCATACTTGATTAACATTGCCTATCTCTTCAGAAACTAGCCATTCCTGAATGTAAACACCATAATTCTTGGGGTTGAGGGAGGGGTGACTCCCTCCTCGGACAACCTGGAAAATTCGGTTTTATTCCACAAAAAAATTGGCAAGAAGCCTTCTTTGTTCTCAAGCTATATAAGATCTAATTACACCCTCTTTGGATTGGAGTTTCACCCATGGAGAGGATGCTCTGCTTAGGACTTTCCTGATCGGGACTCTGAAGGCTGTAACCCGGGACACCCCAGCAGCTGTTGATTCAGGTGTTGAAGCTCCCCCACTTGATGATGTTTTCTTTTAATATCTATGTTTATGTAAGTTTTGCTCTTCTTTTTATTATATTGGGACTTATTGGTTACTTTTGTTGTAAAACGAATTTATTTCTAGCTGTTTTATAATCACTTTATTAAATAGATTCTTTTTAGTTTTGTTGGTGTGAATGTGTCATTTTGTAGGAGCGAATCGAAACCAAAATTCCTTAATCAAACATAGTCCTTGGTCTTTGTTCAAACTCCACAGTTCTTTCTCCGGATACAGATGGGATTCTCCATCGCAGACAACCCCAAATTGTCCCTGATTGTTGCACTGATGGAATGAGCAAGTGCATCAAGACTGATCATCGCCCCCACGTTGCTGTTAGGGTGTACAACATTTTCCTGGTTCTGCTCATCTTGCTCAGCATCAGTTCAATCAAATTCCTCCAGGCTTCCCTGAATTCCCATCCCTCCTAGTTTCTAATAGAACAATAGTGTTCCATGACATACACATACAACAGTTTGCTAAGCCATTCCCCAATGGAAGGACAATTACTTGATTTCCAATTCTTTGCCACCACAAATAGGGCTGCTATCAATTTTTGTACAAGTGATGTTTTTACCCTTTTTCATCATCTCTTCGGGGTATAGACCCAGTAGTGATTTTGCTGGATCAAAGGGTATGCACATTTTTTGTTGCCCTTTGGGCATACTTCCAAATTTCTCTCCAGAAAGGTTGGATGAATTCACAGCTCCACCAACAATGTAGTAGTGTCCCAGATTTCCCACATCCCTTCCAAGACTGATCATTTTCCTTTCTGATTATATTGGCCAGTCTGAGAGGTATGCAGTGGTACCTCAGAGAGGCTTTAATTTGCATTTCTCTAATAAGTAATGATTTGCATAGTTTTTATGTTAATGTAAACCATATATTTAAGATTGTTTTTAGTAACTGAGTAGTTCAATGGCAGCTAGGTGGTGCAGTGGTTAGAGCACTGGGCCTGGAGTCAGGAGACCCTGAGTTCAAATCCAGTGTCAGACACATAAGAATTACTTAACAGCGTGGAATTGGGCACTTAACCCCACTGCCTCGCAAAAAAAAAAAAGAAAAACCCCTAAAAAGTAATTGGGTAGTTCAAAGACAAGAATGTGGTAGAGTTGAGTTGGATGAGATTTAAAAGTAAAACAGCATAGGAAAAGATAAAAAAAACTATCATCTTAAACAAATGAAATGTGAGGGAAAGAAATGATACAGAGGAATTAGATGGGGAAATGATAGAGAAGAATTAGAGTTGGTAGTTCTGAAAACTTGATGATATTTGTCCTTTGTTCTCAAAGAAGACCATGATATCGGAGAGGTGATGCCATGACATGCATATAAATTGAATTTGAGTGAGATGAGGTCTGTGCTGAGTCATCAGCCTCACTTTTTCCTCCAGAGCCATCTGGAAACAATGGTCAGATATAAATAAGGATGACTGGAGGTGACCTTGTATATGTGGCAATCAGGGTTAAGTGACTTGCCCAAGGTCACACAGAAACAGTGTCTGAGGCCAGATTTGAATTCCTGTCCTCATGACTCCCAGGCCCATGCTCTATTCACTGTGCCATCTAGGTGCTAACTGTATGACCTTCAGCAAGACACTTAACCCCATTGCCTTGCAAACTCCCCACAAAACAGATACTATATCATTTGGCACATGTATGTTTGGAAACTTACTTTCATTGGGAATGGATTAAAGAAGGAACAATACATTTACGTACACACACATATACACACATATAGGGGTATAAAGGACTTAAATTCAGAAAGAAATAAGAAGGGATAGGGAGGTTACAGAGGAAATGAAATAAGAAGGTATATAGAAGGGTTTGTAGTTCAGTGGGGAGGATTATAGAAGGGTGTATAAGGAAAGATTCTTGGAAGTATGGTAAGTTAATGAAGGAGGGCAAGGTAGTGAAGTAGAGGAGTGAGGAGGGTTTGTTGCTTTTAGGGAAAATTATAAAAATGAGAAATATGCACCAACCAAATATATAGATATCTATGAATATGTATCAAGGTGTATTATATGAGTATGTATGTATATGTATATATACATATATAAATGTATGTATACATGGATGTGTATGGGAGTATGAATATATGTATAAGTAGTTTGTATAAATTTATAAGTATGCATAAGTGTGTTAATGTATATGTCTGCATATGTTCATGCTTAATTATAGGGGGGAAAAATAAACCATGAACAGCAAAGAACAGAAGAAAACCTACAAGGAAACAAAGAAAAGATGGACAATTTTAAACACAATTTAAGTGTAATATTTATTATATAAGCTTTCTTGAAGAGGAAATTCTTTGCTTTATCTTATGAATCCTCTCTTATGTTTTTGCTGCACACATGACAATGTTTTCTTCCTTATTATGTATTGAAGTTTAAAATTTAAAAACCCCAACAAATAAATAAGGTGACAATACACATACTACTTTTCCAAGCTTAAACCAATTAGTTGCTTTATGTTTGGTTCTAATTATTGCTTTTTGGCCCACAAACAGGTTCTTCAGGAAACAAGTCAGATGATCTGGTACTTCTGCATCTTGGAGGTCTACACATTTTGTTGTGATTCACACAAAGAATTTAGGGGAATCAACAAAGCAAATAGATGATTTTCTGGATATGCCTTTCTCCTTAATCAGGTGAATTTGGCATCAAGTCAATTTGATCTCTACTTCTATGTCTCTTCAAAAACCAGTCTGTTCTTCTGGTATTTCTCAGTTCACACATTGCTCAAATCTAACTTGCAGAAAATAAGCATAACCTTGCTAGCATGTGAAAGGAATGCAATTGTTTGGTACTTTGAACATTCTTTGGCATTGGCCTTTTTAAAGATTGGGATGCAAACTGAGTTTTTCCAATCCAGTAGTCACTGATATGTTTTCCAAATTTGCTGGCACATTGAGTACAGCACTCACTTCAAGAGCATCATCTTTTAGAGATTTAAATAACAATGCTGGAATTCCATCACCTCTACTAGCCTTACTGTTTGCAATACTTCCTAAAACCCACTTGACTTCATTCTCCAAGACTTTTGACCCTAGATCAACAACCACATCACTGAAGTTATAGACATTTCATTAGTACTGGAGCTATTTGTAGTTGTCCTCCATTTTTTACCTGTAGTATGTTGGACACCTTCTGATCTGAGGGGTCCATCTTCTGATATTGCTTTTATCATTTTAATGTTGTCTTTGGGGTTTCTTGGCAATGATCCTGGAGGGGTTTGCCATTTGCTTCTGCAGTGGATTGCCTTTTGTCAGACTTCACCATTATGACCTGTCCATGCTGGGAAACTGCACGTGGCACAGGTCATAGTTTCCTTTGATTCTTCACTTAATAATATTTTATTTTTTTCCAATTACATGTGATGATGATAGTTTTCAAATTCATTTTATTTTTTTTTTAGGTTTTTGCAAGGCAATGGGGTTAAGTGGCTTGCCCAAGGCCACACAGCTAGGTAATTATTAAGTGTCTGAGAACGAATTTGAACTCAGGTACTCCTGACTCCAGGGCCAGTGCTCTATGCACTGTGCCACCTAGCCTCCCCTCAAATTCATTTTCATAAAATCTTGATTTCCAAATTTTTCTCTCTCCTTTCCTTCCCTTCCACCCTCCTTTACACAAGTTACATAAAATAGGTTATACATGCATAAAGTAAACATGTCCACATTACTCATGATGCAAAAGAAGAATCAGAACAAAAGAGGAAAAAGCATGGAAAAAACAAAAAACAAATTTTAAAAATGAGGAAAAGAATTATTTGATCTGCAATCAGACTCTATAGCTCTTTCTCTAGATATAGACGGCATTTTCCCATCACAGTCTTTTGGAATTGTTTTTGATCTCTGTACTGCTGAGAAGAGTTAAATCATTCATAATCGATCACCACACAATGTTTCTGCTAATGTACACAATGTTCTCCAGCTTCAGCTCACTTCACTCTGCATCAGTTCATGTGAGTCTTTCCAGGTTTTTCTGAAATCCTCTAGTTATTATTTCTTATAGAACAATAGTATTCCATCACATTATACACCACAACTTGTTCAGTCGGCTCCCATTAATGAATATCCCCTTAATTTTCAATTCTTTGCCACCACAAAAAGAACAGCTCATAGTTTCAATGAGCTATGCAGGCCCCTCTGCCAATGATAAGGTAGTGATTCAGAAGGGGCAGGGATGAAGAAGAAAAAAACGTTCTAAATCGTAACTAGAGAAATGCCAATTAAATAGCTCTTAAGAACCTATTCGATAGACTAATATGACAGAAAATAAAAATTACAAATGTTGGAGGGGATGTAGATAAATAGTGACACTAACACTCTTGTGGGAGTTGTGAACTGATCTAACTATTCTGAAGAACTATTTGACCTTAAGCCCAAAGAAAAAAGGGCTATGAAACTGTACAAAGCCTTTGTTCTAGCAATACTACTATTAGGACTGTATTCCAGACAGATGAAAGGAAAAGGACAAAGATTTGTATTATAAAAAATATTTATAGCAGTTCTTTTGGTAATGGAAAAGAATTTAAAATTGAGGGAATGCCCATCAATTGAGCAATGGTTAAACAAGGTGTAGTATATGCTTGGGATGGAATACTATTGTGTTGTGAGAAGTGACAATGGAAGGGGGGGTAGTGGTTTCAGAAAAAATATGGCAAGACCTATATGAACTGATGCAAAATGAATACAAAGGAACCAGGAGATCATTGTAGGCAGTAACAACAATGTTTTAAGGATAATCCATTGAAAATGACTTAGCTATTCTGATCAATACAACATTCAAGACAATTCCAAGACTCATGATGAAAAGTGCTCTACACCACCAAAGAGAATCGAAGAATTCTCATTGAAGACTACAGATTGATGTATAAGTTTCTCATTTTATTTTTCTTGTGTTTTTACATGATATATTGATAAATATAATATATTGATATAATTGATATATTGCTTTCTTTCTCAGTGGATAGGGGAGTTATTGGAGAAAGGGAGAGAATTTGACACTCAAAACTTAAAAAGAAATGTTAAAAAGAAATAAAAGAAAGGATATGACTAAAAGAAGAATAGGAAGTGGGGCTAGGAATGCTAGTGCTCCTCTATAACCCCTAATACTGGTGTGGCTGAGGCTGATGGA
Organism: Macrotis lagotis; assembly: GCF_037893015.1. NCBI lineage: Eukaryota > Metazoa > Chordata > Mammalia > Peramelemorphia > Peramelidae > Macrotis > Macrotis lagotis. The sequence continues at coordinate 6,152,007 of NC_133666.1, forward strand.
TCTCTGAACTCAGGAGTTCTGAGCAACAATGTGCTAAGCAAATTGGGTACACAATGAGTTTCACAAGGGCATCAGGTTGCCTAAGAAGAGGTGAACCAGGGCAAGTTAGAAATGAAGAAGGGCCAAGCCTCCAGGCCAGTCAGAGTAGGATCTGGATTGGGCTTGGACCATGTTTCCTTCCCTTTTTTTCTCCACACACATTAAACCACCCTAACTCAGTTCTTCATTGTGTCTCTCCTGGGCTATTACAAAAACCAAATTGGTCTTTGAACCTTCACTCCCAGCTCTACCTTTCACCTGCTTTTCCACCTACAAGCAGAAATTTCACATGTTCTTGTGTCCTCTAGCCCTCACCCACTTTTCACCTTTCCTTTGAAAGTTGTCTTTCCCCATTAGAAAGAAAGCAGTTTAAGTGTAGGGCCTGGATTTTTAATTTGATTGTGTATCTTTGGTGCCTAGAGCACAATGCCTGAAACACAGTATGAACTTCATAAAAACTCTATTCATCCATCCATCCATCCATCCATGGATGATTCTCTCTCTCTCTCTCTCTCTCTCTCTCTCTCTCTCTCTCTCTCACACACACACACACACACACACACACACACAAACACACACACATCTATTTATTCATCTATCTATCTATCCATCAACCTACATTTCTATTTATCCATTCAGCTATCCATCTAACTAAATATTTAACGCATATTTGTGAATTGATTCACTCAACTTACTTGTTACGGTTGTAACTGATCCTTGAATCTTTGGGCCATTTCCTTTTCAATCTCTATGGATTCCTAGGAAGGAGATGATGAGGGCCCCAAGTTCATTTTCAATTATACTTAGCTAGAAATTCAACTAGACAGGCCTTCTGCAGATGATTTTCCTTAACAGGATTTTCTCTTCTCCCTGGCTGCCTGGATCTTCCCTCTCCACATCTACTCTTCCAATGACAAAGTTTTAGGAAGAGCAGACTCAAGATGTGACAACAAAATACTAAGCAAATAAGATTCTATTGCTCTTTTATTCCTATAATTAAAAGAACTCTCTTTCTGTTGGGGTATCTTTGTAAGTGTCAAAGTTTTGCCTTCTTTATCATGTCTCAGTAAGGCAAATATGGCCCTCTCACTCTATGTCATTAGGGTTTGACAAGAGTTTGCTTTCACATCGCCTTCCTGGGATGGCACGAAGGTACTCTGGCTTAGACCCCTCTGCCCAGGAGAAGAACCTGGACCTGACAGGCAGAACTTCTGGGAGGCAGAAACTCTACCAATACAAGTTGGCATCATCGCTGACACTTCCAGTCTTATTGAATCACCTGGAACTTAAACCATGATCACAGGGTCAATAACCCATGATGTATCAGTGGCAGGCTTTGAACAGAGCTACCCTTAGATTCAAAACTGACATTTTACTATGCTAACTCTCATTTTGCACATGATTTAATAATTAATTATTGATGAATTACTCAATTGGAGTCAGAAGCTTTATTTTCAAGTCCCAGCTGAAATACTTCCCAGTTGTGCCATCCCAGGCAAGTCACTTAACCCAATTATTTAAGCCATTTGAAAAATGATCTAATAACAATCTCAGAGTTTGGGTTCCCTCCTATATAAACCAGTGGGATGCTGGTCACATGACCTATTTTCTATGGTTTAATTCTCTATGAAAAAATGGATTGCTGGTGTTGGGCAAGCATGGCATTGGAAGAGAGAATAGACCTTGGTGGAGACATTATAGACCTTGAGACAACCAATCTTGAGTTTGAATCTGGTCTCACTAGCTGCTGGACCCTGGATTAGTTCACTGTACCTCAATTTCTTCATGTACAAAATGCCATCCAGCTCTAAGTCTGTGAAACGAAGCAGTCGGGTGGTGCAATGAAGAGAGCACTAGGCTTGGATTCAGGAAGACAAGAGTCAAGATATGTAACCTTAGGCAAGTCACTTTGCTTCTGTTCGATTAATTTTCTGAAAATGCAAATAATAACACCTACCGCCTACAAAACTTAAAATATTATCTAAATACTATTTATTATTGTTACTATTATTATGATACTTTTGGTACACTCTGTCCTGCTTCCTTCCACATCTGTCCTCATGATCTCTCCCCAAGTTCTACCCCAAATTCCCTAAAAAATAGAACTCCAGTTAAGAAGGAAGTGAGGTTTCTCCTACCCTTGATCTCAAGGGAGTTGCCCAGGCACACCCAGGCAATGGGGAGGGGTTGAGGAAGGATGATAGAATTTACCTCATGATAAGGAAAGATTTCCCAACAGTAAGAACTGTCCAGCAGCAAAGAAAAAGCTGTTGATGGCTTTGTGTGAAGTAGAAGTCACCCCAAATTTGTCAACCATCAGATAATTCCCATTGATGCTCTTCTCTTTTATCTCTCTGTCCAATGAGGAACCCTTGCTCTGAGGAACAAAATAGAACCCCAAAAGGAAGGTGCACACTTTGGGGCATGGCAGGGCCAAAAACTCTCATTGAGAGTAGAGTGGGCAAGACTAGGATAAATCAGACCCTAGATCCCAAGTAGATGGATACAGTGCTGATAAACAGAGGCAATGATAGCACCAATGTCACTATGCACAGAGTATCACATAAGAAACATCAAGAGATGACCTTCAAAGGGCAGAAAAGATCAAGAGGTCAAGTGACTTGCTCTAACTGTAGGAGTGAGCATTTGAATCCAGACCTTCCCAACTCCTGTTGAGTCACACATCTGGTAATGGTGTAAGAAATCTGAGGAACATCCAGGGGCTAAAGGAAATGACTCGATAGGAAGAATAGGGAGCTAGTTCTTTCTTCAAACTGTGTTTCCCACTGTGTTAAATGAAGCAGATAGTTGAAATGATATTTGGGAGCCCTTCCTGTTCCAACATATCATGTTATAAGGGAACTCTAACCTCTGACATTCTGTGTTCTAAGATCCTTCATAGCTCTGAAATTCTGTGTTCTAAGGACTCTCCCAGCTCAGACATTCAGTGTTCTAAGACCACTCCAAGTTCTGACATTTTGTGTTCTAAGACACCTCCAGTTCAGACATTTTGTGTTCTAAGGGCCCTCCCAGCCTTGCCATTATGTGTTCTAATGTCTTTCCCAGCTCTGATATTCTGGGTTCTAAAGACCCTTCCCACTCTAACATTATGTGTTCTAAGACCCCTCCCACCTGTGACATTCTGTGTTCTAAGGTCCCTCCAGCTCTAACATTCTATGTTATAAGGGCCCTTCCAGGTATGACATTCTGTTTTCAAAGAACCCTCCAGCTTTGAGGTTCTGTGTTCTAAGACCCCTCCAGGTTTGACATTCAGTGTTCTAAGAGCACTCCAAGTTCTGACATTCTGTGTTCTAAGACACCTCCAGTTCAGACATTCTGTGTTCTAAGGACCCTCCTAGCTCTAAAGTCTTGTGTTCTAAGGGCCCTCCCAGTTCTGACATTATGTGTTGTAATGTCTTTCCCAGTTCTGGTATTCTGGGTTCTAAGAACACTCACAGCTCTGACATACTGTGTTCTAAGACCCCTCCCACCTCTGACATTCTGTGTTCTAAGGCCCCTCCCACCTCTGACATTCTGTGTTCTAAGAGATCCCCTAGCTCTGACATTCTATGTTCTAGGAACCTTCCCATCTCTAACATTCTCTGTTCTAAGAGCCCTCCCAGCTTTGATATCCTATGTTCTAAGGACTCTCCCAGCTCAGATATTCTGTGTTCTAAGGCCACTCCCAACTCTGACATTCTGGGTTCTAAGGTCCCTCACAGCTCTGACATTCTCTGTTCTAAAGACCCTCCCCACTCTGACATTATGTGTTCTAAGACCCCACCACCTCTGACATTCAGTGTTCTAAAGGTCCCTCTAGTTCTAACATTCTATGTTCTAAGGGCCCTCCCAGGTATGACATTCTGTTTTCAAAGAACCCTACCAGCTCTGACATTCTGTGTTCTAAGAACCTCCAGCTTTGAGGTTCTGTGTTCTAAGGCCCTCCAAGTTTGACATTCAGTGTTCTAAGACCACTCCAAGTTCTGACATTCTGTGTTCTAAGACACCTTCAGTTCAGACATTCTGTGTTCTAAGGACCCTCCCAGCTCTAAAGTCCTGTGTTCTAAGGGTCCTGACATTATGCGTTCTAATATCTTTTCCAGCTTTGATATCCTATGTTCTAAGAACACTCCCAGCCCTGACATCCTGTGTTCTAATGTCCCGCCCAGCTCTGACATCCTGTGTTCTAAGGGGCCTCCAGCCCTGACATTCTGTGTTGTAATGCCCCTCCCAACTCTGACAATCTATGCTCTAAGACCCCTCCCCCTTAGAACACAGGATGTCAGAGTTGGAGGGTCCTTAGAACCCAGAATGTTGGACCTGGGAATGATCTTAGAAGAGAAAATGTCAGGGCTGGAGGGATCTTAGAACACACAACATCAGAGCAAGGAGGAGTCTTAGAACACAGCATGTCAGAGCTGGAGGGTCTTTAGAACCCAGAATGTTGGAGCTGGGAGGGGTCATGGAACAGAGAATCTCAGAGCTGGAAGGTTCTTAGAAGAGAAATTATCAGGTCTAGAGGACCCTTAGAATATAGAATGTCAGAGGTGGATGGGGTCTTAGAATACTAAATGTTAGAGCTGGGAGGGATCTTAGAAACAGAATGTCAGAGGTGGAGGGGCCTTAGAACATGGAGTTTCAAAGCTCTGAGGGTTCTTAGAAAAACAGAATGTTAGAGCTGGCAGGGTCTTAGATGGGAGAACATTAGAGAAACAGAAAGATCTCTTCTAACCCCCTATTTTATGGAGAACAAAAAATTGATGCCAAGCAAGGAGAGTTTACTCATCCACAATCTTACCATGTCTGATATTTTGGCAGAACTTTTCCTCAGAGTTGACACTCCTTTTGTCATCATTCTTCCTTTCTACTCTGCTTTTGGCTTGAGGGAGAGGGGAAAACCATAGTACCCCATCTCTCTGTTTATGAATTTTCACTCTGTTCCTTCCTATTATTGTTATAAATTTCAAATTAGTCACCTTAACATATTTATGTGATCTTGGAGACTATTACTGGGCATTAACATATTGTCTTCTCTATAACAAAATATATAAGCTATTAATTTTTTCCAGTAGACATTTTTTCCCACTAGTCTCATCACATTTTTCAGAAGCATTTCCAAGGTTTCCAGTTGTCAGCAAATCTTAAAAGAACAAATACAGGGCTTCAATTGACCCCATGACTACCATTGAGAAATCCTTGAACCCTGGGCAATGGGCTAATCCAAATGGAGCAATGCTTTCATCATGGGACTAACAGTGGACACACCCCCTCCACCCTCATGGGCAGCTTCCTTGTGCTATGATGGAACTAGGGTGCAGTGACCTGGCCAGGGGACTGCAAGACTAGGGGGTGGAAGGGTTGGACCTAGAAGTCTCCAGGATGCAGAGAGGGCTCAGGGAAGCCTCTTCCTGGCTTGAGTATCATGACCAGGGTGAAGAGGGTGGATCAAGGTTAGAGTTGGAACCCTCGATGGAGTATCTCTTTGCCCCTGGGGGATTTTATCAGAATTTCAGAGTTGGACCTAAGCAAGAATCCCTTCTGTGATATCTACAACAAGTAACCATCTATCTACCTTTGATCAGAAGATCTCCATTCCTAGAAAATTCACTGCTCCCCCACCCCACCCTAAGACTGTCTGCCCCACGTCTATACCAATCTAATTGTTAGGCAGGTGGGGTTTTCGTGATATCAAGTTAAAAACCCATCTTCCAGCAACTTTACTGAACTATCCTGAATCCCAGCAAGCAGGAGTAGTGACCAGGATGGATTTAGAGTCAGGAAGGCCTGAGTTAAAATCTTGTCTTTATAGATTTGTAGGATGTTTGTGATCCTGGACATGTCACCTCCCTCTGTGACCTTGTTTCTTCACCTAGAATTGTAGTTTTATCTTTATTCTAGATGACTGGAGACAAGAGTTGGGCTCAGGGTTCCAGCCATACAAAGGGTGTCTGTGAAGATAAAAAACTTTCTAGAACTAAAGGAATAGTTATGCTAGAGAAATGAGTGATAGTTGGAGACAGGGGTCTTCTTGATAATGTTCTGGGAAGATTCCCCTCAGCTCTGTAGTGGAAGGGACTGTTCAGCTCCCAACACACTTGCCCCTAATCAGCACTGGATGGTCAGATTCCTATTTTTCCTGGACAATTATGGTACAACTTAAAGCAAGAATTAGCACAGGACAGCTGGGGCTTTACCCCAGTCCTGCTGCCTGAAGAATGCATTAGCTCCCACTCCTTCTTAGCTCCTCCAGGCATTCATTGCCTTTAGCCTCTGAGAGTTGATGGGGTGAAGCAGGGGTCCTTGGGGAAAGAAGGAGACAGCCCACCCCCTCTCCTTTTATAACTGAGCTCACAATCTGTCTCTGAGGGTCCTCCTGCCTTCATTCACCCACAAACCACTGTGGGTCTGGGCCCTTTGAGGAATGGTGCCTCCCCTCTATCCCCCACTAAGCTTAATTTGGCAGAGGTACCAGGCTTCTAGCACAGATGGAATGTTTATGTTAATTCAAATATTCACTCAACAAATATTTAGAGTATCTACTATGTACATAACTCCGTACTATTTGCCTTGAGGCATACAAAGAAGAAAGTGTATGAATAGTGAAAGAGTGGAAAGTGGATTTAATGTCAAAATATCTGTGCTCAAACCCTTCCTCTGTGGCTTAATAATTATGTGGCCTTGGGCAAGTCACTTCCCCTCTGTGGCAGTGAAAAAGAAGGGATTACACATGTATCTAGTACCTATTTGGTGCCATTACTATGCTATGTACTTTTAGAAACATTTTTGCACTTGATCCTCGCAACATCCCTGGGAGGGAGGTGCTGTTATTATCCCCATTTTTTTCAGTTGGGAAAACTGAGGCAAACAGCAATGGAGTGACTTGTTCAGAGTTGCACAGCTAGGTAGTGAGTGAGACAAGATTCAAATTCGGGTCTTCCTGACTCCAGGCTCAGCAGTCTATGCACTGTGCCACCTAGCTCCTTTGTGTGCCTGCTTCCCCCTTATGACAGTTAAACCAATGATAGATCATAGATTATAGATTATAGATTATAGACCCTACTTTTAGAACTAGACAACACCTCAGAAATCATCTATTCTAACCCCCTGACCATACAAATGAGAAAACAGGCTCAGAGATGTGATTTTTCCCAAGGTGGAGCAGTTCAACACACATGAAAATATCACTCCCCCCACAAAACACAGCATGCAAAGTACTAACGAGTGAGGAAGACTATATAAGGAATCAGAAAAGATAGGGAGTAAAAGGGTGCTGAGTGAGGACATGAAGTGGAGACGGGATCACTGCTATTTTTTAAAAAATTTTATTTATTTAAGGCAATGGGGGTTAAGTGACTCACCCAAGGTCACACAGCTAGGTAATTATTAAATATCTGAGGCCAGATTTGAACACAGGCCCTTCTGACTCCAAGGCTGATATTCTATCCACTGTGCCATCTAGCTGCCCCCACTGTTATGTTTTGATTAACCTATAAGATCTAGAGAGGTCAAGGTCTCCAGGGCATTGCAAAGAGGGAAAAGAAACTGAATCAGAGAAATAGGAATGCATATAGTAGATTGGGAAGGAGACCCATCACCTAGAAGAAAAGGGTTTCTATTAGGACCTAATGGGAGATTACAAAAAGATGTTAGGATCCTAGGTCTCAAATTAGAAGGGATCTTTGAGGAGGTCAAGCCCAATATCTGAGGAAAATGAGGCACAGAAATGGGAAGTGATTTGCCCAAGTTCATCTACAGAAGCAAAGATTGAAAGTTGGCTCTCACTGATCACGGGACATGCAATGTCAGGGAATCAATGAATGAAGCAGCACTTATTAGGAACTTACTCAATGCTGAATTCCTATGCTAAACACTGGGGATACAAAACCAGCAGCCCCCATTCTAGTTGGGAGAGACAACACTTAGAGGAGAGTTCAGTTGCTAAGAAGGCAGGATGGAAAGACCCAGAGCTCCTAATGGTCCAGCAGTAGGAAGCATGGCAAAATCCAACTGTCCCTAGCAAAAGCTTGATAATCGGTTGCTCCAAAATCCTCAACACAAATGTGCAAATCTGGGTAAGTTATCAAGGAGAATGATACACTAAATGGTGCTCTGATACCTGCTTGTGGTGTGGAGGTGACTCCTCGTTTCTCAAAGCCCTTGCTAATGCTAGAGTCTACTAAGTCAGGAATGCTTTGAGAACAGTCTTGTCAACAGACTGTCTCCTCCACCCCTAGGACCAGCCTAGGTAAGCACAGAGAGGCCCATCACAAGAAGGATACATTTTGGGGCCATTTCAAGTCATTAAGAAGACAGACACTGTGCAGATTCCAAGTAATAATTCAGCCTTATAAACAGCTACTTTTATGAAGGCCATGGCAAATTATTCAGAAAAGAATGAATGGCTTCATTCAGAGAACCTTGAGTTGAAAAGGATCTCAGAGAGCCTCTAGTCCACCCTGGACCTGAACAGAAACTCCCTGTACAACACTCATGACAAGTGGTGATTGATTTTTTCCTAGGTATTTCATGGAAGACATAACAAATCATCAGAAAGAGGGCAGCAGGAATGGGAATGCCTCAGAAGTCCCTTCCATTGAGGAGATGCCATGAACATTCAGAAGTTCAACTAAATGGTGGAAATTCAGTTGCATCAGAGACATCTGCTCAAGTGTCGCCCAAAAATGACCAGGCTAGGGTTTGAAAGGGAAAAACAGCAATGTGCTGGTCTAGGTCCCATTTCAAGCTATACAAGGGGATAATTTACCCTCACAGGCTTTGCTTGACTATGAAAAAGCATCTCAGGTTAACTGGAAAAGATGTGATTAAAAAAACAACAATGCAGCTGTAGCTAAAAATAATAAAACTGGACATTGCTTTAGCGTTTTAAGGTTTCATTCCCTCATAACTATTGGGGCAGAGGGAGGGGAGAGTTCCACTTTTATGATCCTCATTTTACAGATGAGGAAATGGAGGTTAAGAGAAGGGGAGATTCAATAGGAAGTATCAAAGCTCAGGCATGAACCCAGGTCACAAGATTTAGAGGTAGAGCCTAGAATGAACATACTTATGGCTGGAAGGGATCTCAGAATTAGCATTAGAAGCCATTGAGACCAACTCCTTCATTTTACAAAGGAAGAAGCCAAGTCCTGAGAGGTGAACTGATTCTCCCTCAACTGTCAAGCATTAGAACTTGAGTGTGGACCCAGGCACTGGACTCTGGATCCATCATCCTTTTCACTATCAATCAATCATCAAGTCTTTATTTCACCCCTATTATAAGGCACTGGGGTACAAAGGCAAAAACAAAGAAGTTCCTGGAGGGGAGATAAAACTCCTAGATTGAGACAGAAAAGTCTCATGAGTTCAGTTTAAAGAGAACCAGATGTTCAAGAGACATTCAAAGTATAGGGGGTAGCTCTTGAAAAATGGGAGATGGAAGAACCCATATGAAGAAGCCCAAGAAGACCAATTAGTCTGAACTACAGATAGTATGACAGGGAAGAAGGAGTCCAGGGAGAGAGGTTGAAATTCGGCTGCAAAGGACTTGAAATGACAAATAGAGGAGTTCAGATTTGAGTCCAGTGCTAATAGGGGAAACACTGGAGTTTGTTGAGCAGGTGAGTCACATGACCAGATCCATGCTTTTGAGGAAAATATTGCTTTTGCATCTATCTGGACGATGATTTAGAGAGGGGAAAGTGTAGGAGAAAGAGACAACAAATGAGGAGGTCATTGCAATAGTCTAGTTGAAAGCCTATGGTGATGACCATGTACGTGGAGAAGAAAGGACAGATATGAGAGGGATTGTGGATTTGGCAACTGATGGGATATGCAGATGGGGGGTCGGGGCAATGAGAAAGAGGGAAGAATGGGATGACACTGGGACTGTGAATCTGGTGACTGGAAAACTGATGGTACTGGGCAAGAAATAGGGAGGAGTGTATTTGGAGACAAGGATAATGAATTCTTCTTTGGACATATTGAATCTGACGAGCCCATAAAGCAACCCAGTTGGAAATGTCCAATAGGCCATTGCTGATAACAGGAGTTAGAGAGAATGGGGCAGGATATATAGCTTCGGGAGTCATTCACATAAAGATGATAATTGAACTCATGGAAGCTGATGAGATCACCAAGAGAATGTGCAGAGAGAGAAGAAGGTTAGTTTTTGTCCTTCATTCTCAAAGAGGAACAAAATGACATTACTATGTTAGAATCACACTGCAGTGTGTCCAACTGTAGTTGCTCAAAATAGTACAAGATCAAAATGCTCTATCACAGCCTGGGCACAAATAGACCATAGAAATTTTTGGAATGAAGTTGTCTCTCAATTTGCACATCTCAGGATTCCATTAAATTACTTCAGTTCTACTTCACTTAGAGCATAGAACCTTCTTTGATGCAAGCATGTCATACTGAGTGGTCCTGTGCCAGGATCTCTCCCATGTCTCATAATTCCAAAGTATCTCTTCTTTTTGACCTCCCTGTGAGCACTGGTCCTGTGTGACTTCCCCATAAAATTGTCTTTTAGGCAAATATGTCTGATATTCAAACCACACTCATCCCAGGAAGAATCTAATCTTCCCAAGACAATTTAAATAAAAGAGATTAAGTTTCCCAACATGGTGCTGGTAGACTGTTCAGGTTTCATGGGCAAACAACAATGAGATCACACAGTGGTTCTGGAGACTTTCAGTTTGCTAGGTAGTCTAATATCTCTTCTCTCCCACATCTTTCTTCTGAACCCACCAAACACTGACCTAGTTCTGGCAATGTATGTATCAACTTCATTACCTTTGTGTACATTCCTAGAAATACTGCTAAGGTAAATGAACTTATTATCAACAATATTCAAAATGTCTACATTTCCATCCATTTGGTTCCCCATATGGATGATGTGGTGCTGGCTGATGGAATGCATGGGTTGCTTGGTGTTCATTGTTAGGCCAAAATGAGCATAAGCAGTAGAGAATCGATCCATCCTTTGTTGCATCTCAGTCTCAGAGACTGCATCGAGTGCACAATCATCTACAAAATCCAGATTCAAGAAGGCAGATGAAATTCAATTTTCCGCAGACAGTAACAAAGCAAAATGCTTTTATGATGCCCTGAAGGCTATTTATGGGCCAAAGACATATGATGCATCTCAACAACTCACTGCTGAAGGATCCACATTGATTAATGATAGGGACCTAATCCTAGAGAAATGGACTGAACACTTCCACAGTGTTCTTAACAGACCATCATCAGTCAATGTAGAAGCCATTGACCACTTACCTCAAGTTGAAGTCAATCCCTAGCTGAAGTTCCAACTGAAGAAGAGGTTTTGAATGCCATTAGTCTCCTTTCAAGTGGCAAAGAACCTGATGCTGATTCTATGCCAGTTGAGATCTACAAGGGGTGTGTGTGTGTGTGGGGGGGGGTCAGGGTCCAGTGCTCATCTGAAAGCTGCCTGAAATTTTCCAGGTTATATGACATGAAGAGGCTATCCCCCAAGAATTCAAGAATGCCTCCATAGTACATCTCTAAAAAGGTAAAGAAAAGAGATTGTCCTGTGACAATCACAGGGGTATTCCACTTTTAGTCATTGCTGGTAATATTCTTGCCAGAGTCCTTCTCAATATAATGATCCTTCATCTGGAAATTGGTCACCTTCCTGACAGTCATTGTGACTTCAAAAAGGATAGAGGAACAGTCTATATGGCGTTTGCTGCCTGACAACTGCAGGAAAAATGCCAGGAACAGAAAAGAGGTCTGAATACATTTGCAGATCTGACCAATGTCTTTGATACCATCAGTCACAAGGATTTATGGAAAATTATGTCAACATTTGTTTGACCAGAGAAGTTCATCAGTATTGTACATTAATTTCATGACAGCACGCATGTTCAGGTTTTGGATAGTCTACCTCTCGAAATTTCCCAGTCACCAATGGAGTGAAATAAGAATGTATCCTTGCTCCCATACTTTTTAACATGATGTTTTCAACCATGTTATCAAATGCCTTCCCTGAGGATGAACATGGCCTCAAGGTCAGCTATCACACTGATGGCAAATTCTTTAACTTGAAAAGGCTACAAGCCAAGACCAAAGTAGAGGAAGTGCTGGTGCATGTTCTTCTGTTTGCAGATGACTGTGCATTCAGACTGGGATGTAACAAAGGATGGATTGATTCTCCACTGTTTGTGCTCATTTTGGTCTAACAACGAATACCAAGAAAACACAGGTGCTCCATCAGCCAGCACCACATTATCCATATGTGGATCCATCGATTACAGCAAACAGAGAAGTTTCGTGGACAAGTTCACTTACCTTGGCAGTGTCCTTTCCAAGGAGGTACACAATGATAATTAGGATGACACTCGAATTACCAGAGCTAGTTCCTGAAAGAAAGTATGGGAGAGAAGAGAGGTATTAGACTGACTACCAAAGTAAAGGTCTACAGAGCCATTGGGTTGACCTCATTGCTATATGTCTGTGAAACCTGGACAGTCTGCCAACGTCATGTCAGGAAACTGAATCGTTTCCATTTAAATTGTCTTAGGAAGATTCTGAAGATCACCTGGCAGGAGAAAATATCAGACAATGAGGTCCTTTCTCGAGTAAGCATTCCAACATTACTACAGAGAGTGCATTGCAATGGGTTGGACATGTTAGAATGCCAGACATATGCTTGCCAAAAAACTATTTTATGGAGAGCTCACACGGGGGTCAGAAGAAGTGATACCAAAGGTCTCATTGAAGAACTTTAGAATTGATTGTACAGCTTGGGAGATACTGGCACAGGACCACCCAGCATGGAGTGCCCTCATTGGTGAGGGGGCTGCACTCTATGAGGCAGGCAGAATTGAATCAGCTCAAAAGAAATATGACATCCGTAAGTTTAGAGTACCCACCCCAGAGGTTTGCCTGGACTATTTGTGCCCAACCTGTGGTAGAGCATTCTGAGCTCATATTGGTCTGATCAGCCACAGTTGGACACACTGTAATATGTCTCAAACATAGTGATGCCATTTTGGTCTTTTTTGATAACGAAGGACAAGAACCAGGCAGTCTACAAACTGCCTCTCCCTTCTTTTTAGTTTTGGCTTGTGGTCTTTGCAAATTCAATGATTTACCACCAGTGTGGCAGCTGACCTCAATGTCATTTTCATGCTCCTTGAAGGTATCTGACACCACTATTAAAATATCATATGAAAAAGCATGCAAGCCAGCACACAGCCCTGCTGACTGGAGAAGAACAAGAGCATCATCCACTATCTGGAACACATGCAAGTATGCCACTGTGAAGCTGGTGAACAATACTGATGAACTGCTCCAGGCATCCTAATTTTGCACCCAAGACAGAGCCTTGGAGACAAACTATCCACAGTTAGGGAGCAGGATAGAGAAGATATTTAGTCTCCCTTAGAGTCCAAACAAGTCAGATAAGTACGAGAACCAAAAGAGAGAGCAGTGTCATGGAACTCCAGAGAAGAGAAAATATCCAAGATGAGAGAGTTAGCAAGAAATGAAACCAACATTTATTAAAGACTTAATATATTCTAGGTACTGGGCAAATATTTCATTTGATCTTCATTATGACCCTGAGAAGTTGCTGTTGTCGCTCAGTTGTTTCCATTGTGTCTGACTCCTCATAGGCAGCAAGATGGTGCAGTAGAGAGAGCACTGGTTTTGGAGTCAGAAGGACCTAAGTTCAAATCTGAATCAGACACTTGAAACTTCCTAGTTGTGTGATCCTGGGCAAGTCACTTAACCCTGATTGCCTCACCTCCAGGGCCATCTCCAGTCATCCTGATTCATGTCTGGCCACTGGACCCAGATGACTCTGGAGGAGAAAGTTGAGGCTGGTGACTTAGCACAGTGGCCCCTCACTCAAATCTATTTCACCAGTTTGTTATGACTTCACCTCCCCTGATGTCATGGTCTTCTTCAAGAAGGAAAGTCAAAACATATCAACATTGACTTCTCATGATCCCATTTGGGGTTTTCCTGGCAAAGACACTGGAGTGGTTTTTCATTTCCCTCTCCAGCTCATTTTACAGATGAGGAAACTAAGGCAGACAGGGTGAAATGGCAGCAGTGTCTGAGAGCAGATTTGGATGCAGATCTTCCTGACTCCCAGCTATCCATTGTGAAACCAAGCTGCCTTAATCCATGGTCTCAAAGATTGCAGAAAGGTCAAGGAGGATAAGATTTGAGAAACAAAGCAACCTTCAGTTTTGGTAATTAAGAGATCATTGATAGCTTTTGAAAGAGCAGTTTCAGTTAAATAATGAAGTTAGAATTCAGATGGCAGGAAATTGAGGGAAGGAAGGGAAGAAGAAGCAGAGTTGTAGATAGCTTATTCTAATAATTTAACCAGGAAATAGAGAACACAGGATGGAAGAATTAAATGAAGGGTTTGGTTTTTTTTTTGCAAGGCAACAGGGCTAAGTGACTTGCCCAAGGTCACACAGCTAGGTAATTATTAAGTATCTGAGGCTGGATGTGAACTCAGGTCCTCCTGACTCCAGGGCCAGTGTTGTATCTACTGTACCACCTAGCCACCCCAGTGAAAGCTTTTAAAGTATGGTGACGTCCTGAACATGTCTGCAGGTAGGCAGGAAACAAGTTGGAAAATAGGGAAGGATTGAAGCTTAGACACAGGGAGGGGAATGTAGCCAGCGTGATGTGTTGGAGATGAAATAGTAGAGCCCTCATGGCCTCTGTAATGTATAAGACCAGGTCCTCTGCTCAATTGTGGTATGAAAGGCATGAGCCTTGAGGTCGAGAGCAAAAGACAGCACAACAGGGAAGCATTTAGGGAAAATTGCTTTGCTGCAATGTGGGCCCAGCTGAGTCAGAAAGTCATCATTTGGTTGTGGAGCAAGGCACCATGTTGATGTGACTTCCTTCAGCATTGTCAAGCAGCGCAGGAGGGTGTGATGCAGGGTCGGGGCTTGGCGAGACTTAAGTGCTAAGAGGACAAACGGCAAAGGGTTTAAGGGTAGAGGGCAATGTCAAGTAGAACCAGCGAATTGGTTTCATAGAGTAAAAATCAGAAAGGCAGGAACGTGAGCCTAGAGCTAGAATGCTGCCATGGGAGGGGACAGAAGTGGGAGGGATGGCAAGAATAGGTTTAGGAAGATGGAAGCATCGGAAGGACATGGAATGATAGGATGATAGGGCGAGATAGAGGAATTTCAGTATTCTTGATCATGGAAGTGAGACTGGGAGATCCAGGAGTGACCATGGCTGAGACTGTGATGAGCTGAGGTGATTGATAAGAGACAGGGACAACTTTGAAGGAATAGCACACTACTAGCACCTCTAACTGAATCAAGTACTGTTTACTATCTCAAGTCCAAGTCCAAGGTCATTCTCTGGCTCTAGGGCAAATGTTCTAAGCTGTGCCTTTCCAAAGAGGGAAGTTCTCCCCGTCTCATCCCCAATGGGAGGTGGTTGTATCTTCCTGATCCTCCATTTCATGAGGTCAGGAGGCTATGTTTCAAAATTGAGTCCTTTCCTTCTATTTGTCAACTGATAGAGAGGGCAGAAACCTCAGTTCCAGACAGGTGGGTCCTTGGGGCACAGAAGACCAAAGGGAAAACCAAGGGACATTTCTGGCATTTTTTTGTACGTAATCACTTTCTCCCTATTTGCCCAGTCTTGTTACTCCACTGTTGCATCCGGGTTGTAGGATGGGAAAGGCCAGATAGAATTAGATCTTTGGAAAGCATTTTGCAAACCTATTAACATGGTGATGATTAGTCATCAGGACATGGATTGCCCATGTCTTTGCCTTTTTCCTCCCTAATTTTAGACCTTCTAGTTCTCATTTTTGAAGAATGATCCCCTCCCTTCATCGAAGAAAAGGAAGTGAAAGCAAACAACGTGAAAGGAATTTGTCAAAGCTTCCTATTGCAATGGGA
Source organism: Macrotis lagotis (assembly GCF_037893015.1). NCBI lineage: Eukaryota > Metazoa > Chordata > Mammalia > Peramelemorphia > Peramelidae > Macrotis > Macrotis lagotis. Next base: position 6,167,960 of record NC_133666.1, read on the forward strand.
CTTGATCTCTGAGGTCATATGAAAGCTCCAGGGACAGTTGTTGAGAACCTGAAGCTCCAAAGTCCAACACCATCATTTACTGCCAGGGGGACCTTAGGCAAGCCACTTCCTTCTCTCAGTCTCAGTTTCCTTATCTGTAAAATAAGGATTTCCCAGATGATCAAAGTTCTAACTCCTATGGGCTTATATGGTCAGTTCAGCTGTGTTGTAAAAAAGAAGGCAGAAGAGAAAAATAAAGTGACAAAAATCTGCTTCCATCTGCATTAGACAACATCTGTGGAGGTGGAGAGGTTTTTCCTTCATGAGTCCTTTGGAATTGTCTACCATAGGCCTGTGGTATGTCCCTGTTGCAGATCTTCTGAATTTTAGCTTGACTGAAGCTTCTCAGGGTGCTGACTGTATAACCCTCAAAAGGTAGGAATGTACCTAATGTATCTCCCTCAGAATTGTACACAGTAGGGGTTTCTTTGAACTTCCACAGAAATAATGTGATTGGTGACCAGTGAGATAACGTGCTCCACCCCCAATTTTTTCTTCATCTTCCATACCCTACCCAATCCACTTGACATTAATAATAATAATAAAATATCTAACATTTCTATAACAATTCCAGTGGCTCAGGCACTATGTTAAACACTTTACAATTTTCATCTCATTTGATCCTCAAGACCATCCTGGGAGATAGATGTTATCATTCTCATCATCTGGGGAAACTAAGGCAAAGAGGTGAACTGACCTGCCCCATAATACAGATAATACAGATATTAACTATCTGAAGTCAAATTTGAATTCAGGTTTTTTTGACTCCAGGCCTGGTGGTGTTATGCCTGACTCTAAAACTATTGCCCCTTTAGGAATCTATCTCACCGTAAATAAAAAACAAAATCAGCATCTAGCCTAGAAATTTACTATTTGCTTCTTGAAAAAATGAATTGGCCCTTAATCCAGATGTTTCTGAGGTAGGTATGATAAAGAGAAGCCAAAGTTGACCATTCTGCTTTGTACCCTGACATTGTGTCTGTATGTGCTCATGGACATCTTAGCAAATATTATTGCAAAAGCCTGTGCTACTGGGGTCTCTGAGTGGTGGGTTCCCCTACTGGAATAAGCTGGAGAGGAAATGGATCTTGGGCCATTTCCCCCTCCCTGCCCCCAAGTATGACCTGAATGGGTGTGTTGTTTAGAGAAAGGATTCTTAGACCAAGGTCCATGGGCATGGTTTTCCAGTATTTTGATAACTACATTTCAACATAATTGGTTTCCTTTTGTGATTCTGTGTATTTTATGCATCTTAAAACCCTGATTCTGGTAAGACACACATGAGCCTCACCAGATTAACCATCCAAGGGTCCAAAACCTTGTGTCTTATGAAAAAAAAGATTCAAAGTTCAGGGTCTGGAGTCTATTTGTGAGTTTATCATCTCACCCAACACTTATAGTGACATCCAGAGCCTGTGGAAATTATCTTGACCAACACATTAACATTCTTAAAGGGGGCACACAATTAAGATGACAGATATGCAATCTTGATCTACAAGGAGCATTAGAAGACCTCTAAACTAGTCCCTTCATCTTGCAAATAAGGAAATCAAGGCTCAGAGGTTAGTGACCTACCCAGGGTCAAACCAGTAGTCAGTGTCTGCAGTTGCCTTTTGTCTCTTATTTTAATGTTGGTTAATTGACATATGGTTCACATCTATGTCCCTTGGTCTAATATTTTGCAGCTTCCTGATAAGCACCCTGTGGTTGGCCCACTTGTCTTGAGGCCTCATTGCCTAGGGGCTAGCTGCCTCTTCCTCATTGGTCTATTCTGTGAGATTTGCTGTCTCTATTTAACCCTAAGCTCCTAAGGGGATCCAAATCAAGCAATGCCATCCATGTCTATCTAGAATCTGAGGAGTGCTAGGGACTTCAAGGATGCTTAATTGTTATCTGTAATTGAATGCCTCAAAATTCAGCAAACCAAATTTCACTAAACTCCAGACAGGGTAGGGCCATCCCTCATATTCTTCTCCCTTTATAAGTGACCTTGAACTTGCTCACTCAGTCTTTCTGGATCTCACAAATATTCAAACTCCATGTCCCTGTAATCACTTTGAATTTATTTTGCGTTGACTATTCTGTGTAGGTTTCTCCCCAAGAACGGCAGGTCTTTGAAGACAGCTAACAATTTTGACTTGTCTTTGTATTTCTTGCCTGAACTCAACATTTTGCTGGTTCAGAGAACTTCAGATCAGGAAACTACCTTGCCCAGTGCAGATTTTACTTAGAATGGCCCAAGGGCATTGCAGGTGACTAGTCCGGGCTCATGCAGTTGTTCTAGCTGCTAAATGATATTTGTAGATTTTTGCTAACCTTACCCACAGTTCCAATAGAGACCCTGCTTCTTCCTTTCACAACCAACCATCCAGCCACATCTTAAAGGCTTCCAGTGATGGGAAACTCACTCCTCGATGAGGGTCTTTCACTTCAGTCAGTCTATACATGCCCCAATTGGGCTACCCACAAAATGTATTGATTTCATCATGTCATCTTCTTCCTCCTTGAGGGCCTCCATATCTCCTTAATACCCACAAGCTTGGAGATTGGAGTGGCTACTATTCTACCCCATTCTTTTTTCACTTTTTTCATCATTAGTCATTTCCTGAATATGGTTCTCCCTGTTAACCACAGAATCCTAGGACTCCAAATTGGTGTCCTCTGGGAAATCCTTTCCAATTAATGTACTCCACTGGGCTTCATTGGGGGTGGGGGTGGGGGGATGAACAACACTGTGTATGTAATTTCAAATGATAAAACTCACATGACCATTGTAGACTTTCTCCATAACTAGTATCTTAAGAGTTGCTCACCTAGGTTCACATAGTGAGTCTGTGTCTGAAGTAATGAATCCAGGTCTTCTGACTGAGGCCAGTTTTCTGGTTGGTCCATCTCATACATTTTTATTCCCATTATATTTGGCACCAAGGCATGCATACCAGTTTCTGAATTGGGAGAAACCCTGCCTCCTCATCAGTTACCCTAGGTGCTTCTGAGAGATGGGAAGTACAGTAAGGTCAGAGGTTGCTTCCTCTTAAGAGTAGGAATGGGGTTAGGGTAAAGGAAGAGTATAGTCAATCATGACAGAAAGCAAACCAGCCAATGTTGATGAAATTCTTTATTAACATTGTGTAAATAAGCATTAGAGCTACATGGCAGGAGACAATCATCTTGTCATTGTATGAATTATGTCAACTGGACTGAGTCAAACTTTTCTATGGATCAACATCTATAGTCTTCATTTAAGAAAAAAGACAATGTTAGAGTGTGGTGAATGTGTTGTGAGACAAGATGCCATTTAGAAGGTGATACAGCTGGAAACTCTAATATTTGCCAAAATACAATTTCCCCAACAGGGTATGCTTTACGGGGAAGGCACTAGCCTATACAGAAAGCAGCAAGAGTGCTACAAAAGCAAAGCAAACCAAAGAATGGGACTAGGTGGAGCAAAGCCAATGGGAAAAGATAGTGGGGGTGGGGGAACTATTCCCTAAAAAGCAGACATTGTTCGAAGCTTGTATTTTACATAATGCACGCTATGTAAAAGTTTATTAGAATGTTTGAGAAATGTGCAAAATAAAAATGAGAGTTTTAGAGTTTAATTTTGCTACTGGCGTTTTGGTACTTGGTCCATCAGGAAAAGGAGAAAGCAAAGAGGATACTGGGGAAAAGTGTGACCCTGTCTCTTTCCCTTCCCATCCCTCCCCCTCAACTTCTAAAGCACAATGACCTGCAAAGGGAGCTACCCGACTGGCCTGCATTGGAACCCTGAGCCTGGCTAAAGTGCTAGAGTGGAGGGAGAGGGTGGACAGGTGGGAGGAGCTGAACAGGGAGTTTGGGAAGCCTCATGCATCTCATTTTCTCAGTGATCATCCAGGGGGAGGGGGGGGTATAGGGTATTCTGTGGCAATTAGCTTATAGAGAAATGGTGTGGGCTTCCCCAAATGGCCCGGCCTACCTTGGCCTTGACCTGACTCCTGTGGGTTCTTACACAAAGTCATACATGTATAGGTGGGGCAGGCATCTCAGATCGTAGGGACACACAATGAATTGGGTAGCCCTATGTAACAATAACTCTCCATATTAAAAGTTCTGTTTTCCATAGGAAAAGAAAATTGTAAATCACCAAACTAGATTGTATCTAAAAGTAGAAAAAAGAGCAACACGTGGCTACACAAATAACCCTACTTGCAAACTTCCGAACAAAAGGCTCTGTTCTGTCTCTGGAGTGCTCGGGGAAACCTGATTTCAGGTAACAGACCCCACGGGCCCGGGAGAATCCTGGCATGGGAGATCTTATGGTGCACACAGGGAATGCTCTAGTCCCCGGTTCACAAAAGAAACGGCCCTATTTTGTGGCATCTTAAACACAGCTTTCTCACCTATACAAGAACAGCATACCCTAAAAATTGCAACCTAGAACTTTGGCTTGGAATGGATGGTGCCCCCGCCCCCGCCTTCAGTGATTCCCACATCTACCCCCTCATTTAGATTTGGATCCCGGATGGCACGGGACTTCTAGTAAAGTAACTCACTTACATTCCCAAGGCCCTGCCCTTTAAGAGTATGAGGAGAACAGAGACTAGTGCCCCAGATGGTGGTAGGGCCTCATGGAATTGAGGAGGAAGTCAGGCAGGGGGAATGGTATCCTAGGGGATCAGGTGTTTTCGATTTCAGAGGCCTCATCGATGAAGTTAGTGACAGGGTTCAGAAGCAACAGAGGGAACAGTTTATATTCCTCATTGGAGTCTTCCGAGAGCAGTGGGGCCTGGAAAAACCCCAATGAATTCTCATCTGACAGGCTGGATGCCACCAGACAGAGAGGATCATTGGAGTCCTCTAAGTAGGTAGGAATGGCCTCCTCATTCTCTAGGTCAGCCAGGAGGAGGTCATCTTGGGGTTTATCTTCAAAGGAAGGCAGCTCTTCAAATAGCAACGGCAGAGTGTTGCTCATGTACTGGACCAGCTGTATGTCTGCAGGGAGATGGGTCAGGTATTTGGTTATACACTATAGTCCTTCAAAGGGATAAATCTATATACTACCAGTTGGAGATCGGACTCACTCTATACAGCTCCCACTAGTCACCAAACACTATGCTCAGCAGAACCAAAGATGGCTCACACCTTCCCTTTTGAACCCCAAAACCAACAGCAGCCCTCTTCCTTGTTCCTTTTACATGTACCCCTTACAAAAAGTATAGGCTTCAGCTACAATATTGTGAGAAGCCCTTTCAAGTTCTGCACTTTTGGCATTGGGGTTAGGTAGACATTCTCAATTGACAGACACGCATGTCATGAGAATACGACATGGCTTGCAGATCTCCAACTGAGGTCTCTAAGGGTCCTCAGAGGCCAGAGTCCAACTTCCTTCTCATGTCTAGGGGAGGAAATAGACCTATGGAGGGGAAGTGACATCACACAGGCACTAAGAGTCACAAGCAAGATTTGAACCCAGGTCCCCCAATACTAGTACTACATATGGCCTCTCGGATCAGAGGACCCCAAGTAGGGTCTTTGAGAGCTGCTGTGGTCATGCTGAACTTCCTCTACTCACACCAGGAGCCTAAGGTAACTCTGTAGGACTTTCCTTTAAGGAGCAGAGCCTATCATCACTTCCTTCCAATTGACAGAAGGGCAGGATGATGCAAGGCAAGGCAGAGCTAGCTCCACTTGAGAGGTGACGAAGGGCTAAGGTAAATGACCGAATGGGGGTGGGTCTAGAAGTCAGGGGGTCTGCTGTTTGCCAGCTCAGGCCTCTGTCTGTCCTACCTTCCATTTCAACAGCTCCAAATTCACTGGTCATTCCACCTTCTTCAGCACTCTCTGGGGGAGCCAGGGTCTAGAGGGGAACAAAGGGCAGAGGATTATGGGAGCAGAGGGAAGAAGCAGGCCATTCTCTTCTCTCATTCTAAGGGCCTGGCTTTGTTTTTGGCTTGCTGCTCTCCTGCCAGGGGGAGAAATCAATCAGTGGCATTGCTGAGCCAAGTGGACCAAATGGTCCAGTAGCAATTCTGCCTGAGCTAATATTGACCAATATTTCTCTGAACGAACACCAGCAAACACTGACTGAATGGGGGACTGAAGTCCAAGTGAGCCGACTTGTCAAACAAGCCCGATCTGTCTGACAAGAAGGGGAGAAGAAGAAGAAGGCTTTCAAGTTCTTCTGGGATGACAGTCAATGACCTGGAAGGCTCCTGCCACTTACGAGTCTGATCAATGTCATTTATTTCCTTTCCTGACTGGACAAAAAAAGCAGTTCTGAGCCAACAGGAGAGTGGACTTTGGGGGAAAAAATCCCCAGACAAACCGCTATTGTCCCAGGCAGAACAGACATGTGTGAGGAGAAGGAAAGGTAGCAGCTTCTGGTCAGTGCCAGAGGAAGGAAGAGACAGCAGAATCCCCCAGGGGCATGGTCTGTCTTAACTATCACTACACCTAATTCATGTGACAATAGTATACCATTACTCCTTCTGGTGAGCTGAGGCAGGCTTCCAGCCAGCTGGCTGTAGGACTTCCTGATCAGCCCAGGACTTGCCTATCCACCTTGAACATTCACAGAAAAATGTGACAGCTAAAATGGAAAGAACAATGAGGGGAGTGCGAGAGGGGGAGGCAGTGGTAGAGAAATGCAATCTTTTAAAAATTTCTTCTCCATTTTTTTCTTTCTTTTTCATGTTGTTTTTTCCTTAGTTCTAATTCCTCTTTCACAACATGACTAATATGGAAATATGGTAAACACAACTGTACATGTACAACTTGTATCTGATTGTTCACTGCATGGGGGGGGAAGGGACGGGGGGAGAAAAGCGTGGAACTCAACTTGCAAAGAAGATAATGCTGATAACTGTCTTTGCATGCAATCAGAAAACTAATAAATCAATAAAATAAAGAGAAATTCAATCAGCTAAGGCAGCAGAATATGTGCACTTGCCCTAACCAAAACAATTCCATAGCAAGACCCTTTAAACACCTGAGGCCAATTACTGTCCTCCTCACTAAAGGTCCCTTCCAGATCAACAGGGTTTCAACTATCTCCCCGGAACTGTTCTGTTCTAAAGCTTCTCCAGGCTGGAAGGCTCTACAATTCCATTAGAATATGAAATACAATGCCCTAGGTCACTAGAATCAAGTACTGAAGACTATTTTGTTATTCAAAATAGGAACTCAAGTAAAATCTCATGAATTCAAATGAAGCTCAGACTAAAGACACTGACTAGTACAACCTGGGAAGGTCTGCTTAGGAAATAAAGTCACAGAGAGGAGAGTGCAGGGAGAATGACTAGACTACTAAGAGAAGAGCATTTTTTCAAGCAACGAGTCATCAATCTGTTAATTACAAAGTACTTAAGTCCCCCAAGAATCATAACTTGTGATTGTGCAGATTCCTGAAGCTGGTAAAGTCAAAGATTAACCAACTCCATCTATGAAGTGTTTCCAGGTATGTAAAATGAGCCACCCAATCTAGGTTTAATCAGGCCTGGACCATGAAGGCCAACAACAAAGAGCTGAGGCCTTGTGCTTGATAGAAAGAGAGCAGGTAGGAGTTGTTGTTGTCAAGAAGTTGTTCTCATTGTGGTCCTCTTCTGCTTCCACAAAATCTTCCCACTGAAGGCCCCAATGCCTCTACCTGGCCTCCAAGGATCTCCAAATTCTGCTGTCACTTTAGCAACATATTCCACTAGACTGACCTCACTGCCCTCCCCTCTCCAAATACACCGTTCCCTCTGTCCACACCCCCCAGCCACCCTTTGACATCACATTCCCTCCACCTTCTGCAGGCCTTCCTCGGTTTCCCATTGATGCTAGATCCTGTCTAGTCTTTGTCTGGACGTCGTTGTTTGCACGTTGCCTCCCCCACAAGACTGTGTGCTCCTTGAGCGCAGGGCCTATCTCTTTGAATCCCCAGCACCTAGCACAGACCTGGCACATGATTGCTTGTGATAGAGCAGGTGGCTTCCCGGTGGCGGTGATGTTATGTGCACAATGTTCCACCTATGGCAAACACTTACAGCTCTGTTCAATGTGTGGTGGGATGAGAATGGATGGGAATGCAATGAGCAATGTGAAGAATGAAGGAAAGCCTGGGAAGATGGGCATGAAGTGAACAACACCGACAAGGACAACTACAGATGCAGTAAAAATCGCACAATGACCAACAGTCTCTGAAAAATGCTGAACAAAGCTGAGTCCTAGAAAGGGGGGCCCAGCCGTGTGGCATTCAGCATTCATAGCGCTTGTGTGGCTTGGCTGTTCTTTTCCCTTTGAAATCTTTGTTACACAGGATGACTGGTTGGGTAAGGGAGGGAGATATTCAGAAAGGATGGCAGCTCAAGACTCCCTGGCACTGACCTCTCTGAGTTAAAGCCCACACTTCCCTTTGCTTTAACAAATATCAATTCTGGGGCTTCCACTGATGGGCCAGTTCTAATCATTTAGACTGAACTCTACCTCTCTAAAACTTCCCCCAAAGTGTTCCTAGTCTTGAACGTAGGAAAGTTGGACAAATAGACTAGTCCTTTTCCCATATCAAGACCCTTTAAACACCTGAGGCCAGGTACTGTCCTCCTCACCAAAGGCTATCAAGCTCCCTGGTCTTCAGTACTCTAAATTATCCCCGTTTCCTTTCCTAGCAATATGATGACCCCGTGAGAGACCATTCTTCCTGCCTCATGTCTGTTCTCATTTCACCATTAAGATCCTGGGAGCTCTTTGGGCCACCATGTCACACTGTGGGGTCTTACAGAGATCACAGTGCACTGAAACCCCTCCATCTTTTTGTATGAACTCTTGGTGAGTCATACCTCCTTTGGCCAGCTTGAACTCAAATGTTCTCTCATTGAACTCCTCTGTTATATTCCCAGTGTAGCCCAATCAGCAATAATGATCTGAATTTGTATGTATGTCACAGGGAATCAGGAAAATACAGACAATGCATCTCATTTCCATTCTATTGTTAGTAAACCCATCACCATAGGAAACTTTCACAATGGTGACCAGTACACAGCATTATAGATCAAAAGTAAATGCATAATATAGAGACCATCCGAGAGAATTCACTCTTACATCAGCCATATTGGATGAGGTTTCAGTTTCATTCATGTCTACAACTGGAAATTCAGGAGCTGGAATCTGAGGAGGAAAAAAAAAATTAAGGGAAACTTTAAATCCAAGAATTTCAGTTCAATGTTCTTGATTGTTGTAACACAACAAAAGACTTCTGATGAGGGCATTGGGAGGTCGCGCTGCTAGAGCCAGTTCTTACTCTGGAGAGTTGAATTTTCAATTTTTACTATGAGCTCTTATACCTTGGAAATTGGCACATGGAACAAATCGGGGCTTGATTGTTGTTGATTGTCTAAACTTAACAGAGTAAAGAAGAAAATGCTAATGAGACAGATTTAACTTCAAACAAAGTTGTCTTGTGCATATTTCCCCCAGTGAGCCAGTTGTTAAATATGCACCGCCACCACACTCTGCCTCGCAACAAAGGCAACACGTCAGCAAAAGGGGAAACTATGGAATGGAATTAGACCACAAACTTCATAATGTAGTCTGTTCCCAGGCAATTCTTTGAGGCTCTAAGTTATAGCTGGACTGTTGATAATGTAACAGTGAAGGGACTTTGCATTCTGGGAGTTCCCATGACTACACCAAGAAAAAGGTCCTGCTGTTTTAACAAGGATTTTTTTTAAGTGAATCAGTCATAGTGAACTCAATAATAATAATAAGATGACATTGCAAAGACATGCATATTAGAAAACTGCAAAGAATGGCTATATCTTCTGATTTTTTTAGTCACACTGAGTACTGTCCTCAGAGCCAAGAGGTCTGGCCTTTGGTCTTGGCTTAGCTCCTAAGTTTCCTTGACTATTGGGGATTATGAAAATGATAAAATGGGGAGAAAAAACCAACATGTTATTTTCCAAATACAAATGTTTGTGAATCTGAGACCTGCCATTCTCTGTCCAGGTCCCAGAATAAAGAGCTGCCCTCACCTCACTCAGAAGATCAGAGTTTGGATTCAGTTTCTTTCCAGATAGCATGGAGTGCAGCTCCTCCAGATTAGCTTCAATACGACTCAGAAATGCCCGAATTTCATTCCTTAATTGAAGAGAAAAAGGGAAGTTAAAAATCTATGTGAAAAGCAAATGAAAGCCCATGGAAAATGTGGCAATTTAGCTGATGGGGATTCATATGGCTTGAGCCTGACACCACAGGATATCCTTGGGCAAATATCACAAAACATAAATTTCATAGATTGTGGCACGTCCTAGAACATGAAACCACTAACCATATGGCCTTCTTCACGTCTAGTCTCTAAAGCCCATTGCTATTCATGAGGCCAGCACCATCACTCATAGGGTAAATCTGAGACATAGTGTTCTTCCTCACTTCCAAGGCAACATAGTCAAATTCTGAATTCTGAGAGAGGGAAGGGACAATGTGTGTGTCTACATATGTGCATGCATATGCAGAAACATACTTGAAGAATTCTAAATAGGAAACCCTCTTCAATCTTTTCCAAAGGGAGGTAAGTCTTTATGCCCAGGTATGCCCAGAATACTCCACTGGCCTAAGAGGAAGGGAGGAAGGAGCTGCTAGGAATTGCAACAAGCTCATCAATATTGTAAAACAAATAAGATTTAGAAATAGCTACATTTCTTCCAGCAGCAAGAAATGTCCCATTTGTTCAGACTTTCTCTCATCAAATAATAGGCATTTGGTGTTTATAGTTGAATGAATGAATGAATTGCACTTTGCTAGAAATCTGTCAATAGATGGAAAACCCAGCACTCAGAAAATAAAAGAATCACAGCAATCTTGTAAGCACAGAAATAGTTATAGCTCGGGACATGGTTCCAAAGTGTAAGTATTCATTCATTCAGTGAGGTCTGCTGAAAACACACTACCTATTTCAATTGGCTATTTGTTAAGCACCCACTTTCTATAGGCCCAGTATTTAATACGGGGAATACAAAGCTCTTTGAAAACCAAAATCATCCGTGTCCTCAAGTTCTCAATCTATTACTTACATACACCAGCAAGTATGACCCGAGGGAGAATTGAAATGAGACAAAGGGGAGCACCACCCCAGATACTCGGAGATTTGTTCTTATTGAAGTACTGCTCTGAATACCAATTGCCTAGGCCCCCATGCAAGGACTCAAGCTGAAGTTCTGCTAAGACCTAGTGAGATATGGGGTGGGGAGGGTTTTGGGCATCGGTCATTTCAGTTCTATCTTGCCAGAAAGAAAACCAAGTGCACATGAAGCTCTGGACATTCTATTGGACCTGCAGGACATCATGATTCATTTGGTCAACCTACTTTGGATTATTTTCCTCTCTCATTTTTATTTTTTTGTTATAAGGGATGGCTTAGTGAGTATGAAAGAAATATAAACAGAATAAAACTGCTGTTTCACAAGAATACATAAAGGAGAAAATTTTTAGGAAGACACCTAAAAGGTACCATAGAAAATGAAGTAATTTCAGTACTAAATGTGTATGCACCAAAGCAGTATAGCATCCAAATTCTTAGAGGAGAAGATATATGAGTTAAAGGAGGACACAGACAGCAAAACTACTCTGCTGGTACACCTCAATCTCCCTCTCTCAGAATTAGATAAATCTAACCTTGAAATAAATAAGAAGTTAAGGAGGTGAATAGAATGCTAGAAAAATTAGATATGATAAATCTCTTGAGAAAACTGAACGGGAATAAAAAGGAATATACCATTTTCCCCCTGTGTATATGGCATCTACACAAAAACTGACCACAAATTAGGGCAGAAAAATCTCAAAATCAAATGTAGAAAGGCAGAGATATTGAATGCCCTCTTTTGAGATCATGATGAAATAAAAATCACGTATAATAAAAGGTCATGCAAAGATAGATTAAAAACCAACTGAAAACTAAATAACTTAATTTTAAAGATTGCGTAGATAAAACAGCAAATCATAGAAATAATTATTAATTTCATCCAAGACAATGATAATAAGGAGACAACATAGCAAAACTTTTGGGATACAGCCAAAGTAGTTATTAGGGGAAATTTTATATCTCTAAATGCTTACATGAATAAAATAGAGAAAGAGGAAATCAATGAATTGGGCATGCAATTAAAAAGCTAGAGAAAAACAAATTAAAAAATTCTCAATTAAATGCCAAATCAGAGATTCTGAAAATTAAAAGAGTGATTAATGAAATTGAAAGGAAACTACTGAACAAACAAATAAAACCAAGAATTGGTTTTATGGAAAAAATCAATAAAATGGATAGGCCTTTGGTTAATCCGATAAAAAGAAAAGAAGAAAACCAAATAACCAGTATCGGAAATAAAAAAGGTAAACTCACCACCAATGAGGAGGAAATTAAAAACAATAATTCGGAGCTATTTTGCCCAACTGTGTGCCATTAAACCTGAAAAACCTAAGTGAAATGGATGAATATTTACGAAACTACAAATTACCCAGATTAACAGAAGAGGAAATTAAATGCTTAAATAACCCCATTTCACAAAAAGAAATTGAACAAGTCATCAATGAATGTCCTAAGAAAAATCTCCAGGGCGAACAATTCATTCCAATCCTATATAAACTATTTGAAAAAATAAGTTAAGGAGGAGTTCTTCCAAATTCCTTCTATGACAACAGTATGGTACTGATACCTAAACCAGGAAGAGTCAAAATATAGAAAGAAAATTATAGACCAATTTTCATAAAGAACAGTAATGCAAAAAATTTAAAGATAATATTAGCAAAATGATAACAGCAATTATCACTAGGATAATATACTATGATCAGGTGGGATTTATACCAGTAATGCAGGGTTGGGTTAATATTAAGAAAACTATCAGTATAATTGATCAAATTAAGAAAACAAAAATGAATAGAAATCATATGATTATATCAATAGATGCTGAAAAAGCTTTTTGACAAAATACAGCACTCACTCCTATTAAAAAGACTAGAGACGGGGCAGCTAGGTGGTGCAGTGGATAGAGCACTAGCCCAGGAATCAGGAGTACCTGAATTCAAATCCAACCTCAGACACTTAATAATTACCTAGCTGTGTGGCCTTGGGCAAGCCACTTAACCCCATTGCCTTGCAAAAAAAAAAAAAAAAAAAACCACTAGAGAGCATAGGAATAAATGGCGGTATATAAAACCATCAGCAATATTATATGTAATGGGGATGATTTAGAAGCTTTCTTAGAAAAAAACAGGGTGAAACAGGGATACCCATTATCACCACTATTATTCCATATCGTATTAGAAATTTTAGCTTTAGCAATAAGAGAAGAAAAAGAAATTGAAGGAATTAAAATAGCCAATGAGGAAACAAAACTCTCACTCATTGCAGATGATGATGACATATTTAGAGAATCCTAGAAAATCAACTAAAAAACTACCTGAAGCAATTGGCAACTTTAGCAGAGTTGCAGGATATAAAATTAACCCACATAAAATCATCAGCATTTCTATATATGACCAACAAAGCACAGCAGGAAGAGATTGAAAGAAAAATTTCATTTAAATTAACTGTAGACAACGTAAAATGCTTAGGAGTCTACCTACCAGGACATACTGAGAAACTATAGAAAAACAATTACAAAATACTTTTCACACAAATAAGAACAAATCTAAAGAACTGGACAAAAGTCAATTGCTCAGGGCAACTAGATGGCATAGTGGAATAGAGAACAGGCCCTGGAGTCAGGAGAACCTGAGTTCAAATCCGACCTCAGATACTTAACAATTACTGAGCTGTGTGACTTAGGGCAAGTCACTTAACTCCAACTGTGCTAAATAAATAAAAAAATGTAAAAAAAATTTTAAAAGGTCAATTGCTCATGGGTAAGCTTAGCTAATATAATAAAAATGACAATTCTATTCAAATTAAATGACTTATTTAAACTACCAAATAATTATTTTATTGAGTTAGAAAAAATAGTAACAAAATTCATATGGAAGAATAAAATTTCAAGAATATCAAGGGAATTAATGAAAAAAAAAATGCCAAGGCAGGTGGCTCAGCTGTACCAAATCTAAAATTATGTTTTAAAGCAGCAGACATCAAAACTGTTAATACTGGAAGGACTCATTTCTAAACTATATAGAGAACTGAGGCAAATGTATAAGACCACAAGTCATTCTCCACTTGAAAAATGGTCAAAGGTCATGAACAAGCTCTTCTCAGATGAGTAAATTAAAACTCTCTATAGCCATATAAAATGCTTTAAAGCATTACTGATTAGAGAAATATAAATTAAAACAACTCTGAGGCATCACTTTACCCTTCTCAGTTGGCCTATGTGACAAAAATGGACGAGGATCCATGTTGAAATGGATATGGGAATACTGGGACATAATGTATTGTTGGTGGAGTTGTGAGCCAATCTTTCTGGAGAGCAATTTGGAACTGCACCCAAAGGACTAGGAAAACTGTGCACATCCTTTGATCCACTATTAGATCTGTGTCCCAAAGAGATCACAAAAAGGGAAAAAGGCCCACATGTACAAAAATATTGAAAGCAGCTCAGCTCTTTTTATACTAGCAAAGAATTGGAAATGAAGGGAATACTCATCTATTGCAAAATGGCTTAACAAATTGTGGTATGTGAATGTGATGGAGTACTATGGTTCTGTAAGAAACGATGAGCAGCTGGACTTCAGAAAAGCCCAGAAAGACCTGCATGAACTGATGCTGAGTACAGTGAACAGAACTAGAAGAACACTATTCACATGAATAGCAACACAGCTATGATGAACTTGCTCCTCTCAGGAATACAATAATCAAAGCCAATTCTAAAGGACTTGTGATGGAAAATTACCATCCATATTCAGAGAGGGAACCATGAAGTCTGAATGCAGGCCAAAGTTTAGTATTTTCAATTTTTAAAATGTGTTTTATAGTTTTTTTTCCTCTCATGGTTTTCTTGTCCTTTTTTGTTCTGATTCTCCCTTCACAACATGATTAATATGGATATATGTTTAACATGGTGATACATATAAAACCTATATTAGACTGTTCTCTGTCAAAGAGAAGGGTTAGAGAATAGAGCGAGAGAGAAAAATGTGAAACTCAAAACCTTTACAAAACATGATTGTTGAAAACTATCCTTACATGTAGTTGGAAAAAATTAATTTATTAAAATTTTTAAAAAGAATACAGAAGTGAGATGCCATTGAAACTGGCCCACAGTTTAACTGTAAATTGAGGGACTAAGACTAGATGATCTCCAAGGCCATTCTGGTTGTAAATCCTATGTTCTATGATCCTACATTACATTCGGTCTGAAAGATTTTGCAATAAATTTTGTCACATGAAAAGAAAAAAACAGAAAATCAACCGATGGGCATGCTGTTGGGCAAGCTTCATTTTCCTGTGCCTGGCAAAGTTCACGTAAGCCCACCTTCTCCCCATGAGTGAGGGGGAGGGGGAGCACAGACGTGGAGGGTGGTCAGGAGAACACAGGTCCAGATCAAATGCTAGAATATGCCAACACTGTCCACTTCTGGAAAGGGTTGCTGACGGGGCTGAAACTGGGGCCACCGCCTCTCCCTTACATGCCATTTCTAGTTTTTTCCTGGGTAGAGATTTGCTGACACTAGTGTCTTCACAGTTCCAATTTAGTATGGCTTTCTGCTGAAGCGCACACAACCTTCTCACTTCAGGAAGTGAAGACGTCCTGTTATTGTTTTGGGGCCAAGCCTCAAATAGCTACTTATACATGTATGAATTCTGCCACAGCTGAGTAACAGCCCAAAGGGATTCTTCTCTGTCCCCTGAAGATGCCTGGTCTCCTCTGTCCCTGGCATCTTCTTATTCCTTAAGCTTGGAATTCCTTCCCTTCTTCCCTGTCTCTTTGTGTCTGTCTGTCTGTCTCTCTCCTTCCTATGGCCTCCTCACCTCCTGAATTCTTGCTAAATCATCCTTTCAAGTCCAATTCAAATCATACTTCTTTATTTCCCTCGTCATGTGCTTCCTTCTGTCTTGGAGTCCAAACTGTGGCCCTTGCTAGCTCCTAAGCTCCATGGGGCAGGCACATAGGTGTGGAACAAGGGAGGTGAAAGGAACTCAGAGAGGAGGCTAAGGGCTTCCTTTCTGGCTATCCCCATTGGGGGTTTTGTGTTTGTGTTTTGGGTGAGGGATGACAAGAAAGGGAGAGTTCTCTTCCTTGACTGCTTCTTGTTGTCTCACCAAACTTCCATGACCACCACGTTTTCAGAAATCTTGACTTGAGAGTCAGAAGAACTGGATTCAAATCCCACCCCTGCTAGTTACCAGTTGAATAGCTTTGAGCAAATCACTTCTCTCTGGGTCTTAGTTTCCTGCCTTATAAAATGATGGAGTTTGATAAATTATCTATTTTCCAAAGGAAGCAATTGCTACATAAGAGAGAATACATTTCACATAAGGCTTCCTTTCCTGTTCTATATGGGAAGGTTTCTGTTGGCTAGTGCAACAGGCAGAAGGGTAAGATTCGGAATTTCAATGAATATAAACAACTCCCTCTTCCAAACAACAGTGTTAGAGAAGCACCTGGGACAGTTATGGGCCAGCAGTAGGTCTTGAACCCAGAACATGTAGGGTCAAAGACCAGCTCTCTATACATTAAGCCACACTGTCTCTAAATTTCCTAATAAAAAGATAACCCAGAAAACCAAACACAAAACAATCACAAGGACTAGGATGAGGTCCATTCCAAAGCAGTCTCTCTATAGGCCATGAACCCAAAGGGATTTGGGTCTTAATAGTCTCAATGCTAACTATCCAGGCTGACTCTAAACCCTCCCCTCAAATGAGCCAAAGTGAGGAGGGTCTCAAGGTTCCTACTGATTCTGATGTCAACTAGGAATATGGAAAGTGGCAGACCCCATTTTGAATGGTGCCTATCAGTTACTGCAATTATCCACCTGCCAACCAGAGCCCCTCAATTCCCTCCTCTACTCTGAGGACTTCAACTGGCAGCAACGACCCCTTCTCGAACCCTACCATGGTGGCCTAAATGGCTTCAAAAGATTGAGAAGTATAGCCACTTATTGAATGTGCTCTCCCAGACCTCCCTGATGGGAGTAGAGTACCTGCTCAAAAAGCCACCACCCTGGGGGAATAAATGATTGTCATTCAAGATGGAGTCAATAACCACAGCAGGGTCTTCAGAATCAATGGCCTGGGAGGAGTGGAAGTCCAGAGGAAAGTCTCCAATATCTTCAGGCTCCAGGGAATCCTCAGTGATTTGAAGTGGACAGTCTGTCATATCCAAGTCCAGCCCGAATGATGGTATCACATATACTGGGGATAGATGGTCTTCCCTAAGAAATAATCAACATGTGGATACTGGTCAGCTCAGAGGTATTTAGGGTCTCCTCCGATACCACATATGCCAAGTCATTCAAAACAAGACAAATGGTGTCACAAGTATGTATGACCAAGGACATCTATGACAGGGAACTCATCAGGGAACAATAAATATTCACAGCAGTACTTGCTGTGGTAGCCCAGAACCAGAAACCGAGAGAATGTCTATTAACTGGGCACATGAATGCCACGGAATATTCCTATGAATAAGAAATAATGATTTCAGAGAAACCCAGGAAGACTCAGATGTACTAATACAAAGTAGAGTGAGATGAGCCAGGAGAAAGATGTACCCAACAGCAACACTTACAAGACAAACAACTGATAGATCCAATCAGGGCTCTTAGAGGGGCTGCGTCAATACAGAAAAAGATAAATTTCCAGGCATGAGCAGTGTGTTGATAAGTTTTGCTGGATTGTATGCATTTGTACCAAAAGCAGGATTTCAATTTTTTGAGGGAAGAGTTGTGGGGAAGTCAGGGTGGGAGAAGAAGCAGTGATTCACAAAACAAAAGAAAAGATGATTAATGACCTGTAAAAAAATCCACAGGAGAAGAAGTAGAGTAGAAGATACAGACGTGCAGGGTATTGAAGTGACTGTATTTAACTCAACCCAACTTCAAAATAATTCTCAACAAAAGAAAGACAAGCTGGCAAGAATGGAGGAAGAGTTCTCCGAGAAGCACCTCGAGCACACAGAGAGGCCTACAGTGGAATGGGAGCACTTTCTCCAGTCCCCTGAGGGAAGTCTTCTGGATGCATTATTGAGCTCTATACCACCACTGGGGCCAGCCTGGCGATCGTTCCCCTCCTCCACCTTGGTGCACTCTAAGGCCAACAGAAAACAAAAACAAGAACTAACAGGTCATGTGGTAGCAGGGGCAGGGCAAGACTTGGATGAGGATGGGTTTTGTCCATCACGGCAAAATCCATCTGTCTGGCACCATGGGCGTGTGATCCAGGAGAAAAGACACTCAATTTGGAATATATAACACAGGGTTCAAATCTCTGCTCAGTTACTTAATACCTGCAGGACCTTCCTTAGATAGGTCCCTTGCCCGCCCTGGGTCTCATTTTCCATCTCTGTAAAACAAAAGGTTAGAATACAGTGGTCTTTGGTATCCCTTCCAGCCCTCAATCTAGGATTCTATGGGTAATGTTGGATATTTGTCTATTCTTCCTTGCACAGTTCAGCCATTGCACTCATTGAATGGCTTAGTTGGCTAAACCAGCACAGGAGAGAGCAGATCAGCAGCTGGTATGACAGCTCCAAGTGCTTAATGGTCCTCTCCTTCTGCTCAGCTCCCCTGGAAACCAGGCTCCCATCAGCCACCTTGTCAAGGGAGTGCTCTGCAACAAGGAGCTTTCATCACCATCATCTATCCAAAGGGCATTTCTCAAAATCTTGAGAGGAAGGATTGGGCTTCCTCTTTCCATTTTTACTAATGGGGAAAGTGAGGTTCAAAATGGAGAAATGGAGTCACAACCAGGATTGAAGCTGGGCTTTGGTCCTTTTTCCTTTTTCCCTTCAATCATGAGACCTCAAATTGACTGGGTGTTTTTTCTTACAAGAAGGTCCCTGCTCCTCCTTTCCCCCAAGGAAGTAAAAAAGAGATGAGGAGTTGAAGAACCAAAAGGGAGAGGGGGAGGGGCAGGCCTTTCAGCTGCAGAGATGGAGAATAATTTTCTCAAAAGATCCTTTGCATGAGGCTAATTAAGTTGGACGTCCAAGGCTAATTAAGTTGCCTGAGTAAGTGTGATTTTCCATCTCCTTTTTACTTGTTGGTTTGGAGAGCTGTCAGTTCAGCAGAGCTGCCCGAATACCCCAAGTGGATAATTGGGGCTCCTCCAACTCGATGTGCTGTAGACAGGTCCACTTACTAACCATCACTCCTTCTATTATCTCCTAGGACATTTTAACAGCCAAGTTGGAACTCCACTTAAATCCTTCTTGCTATTCCATCTCTGGAGCTAAGCCTTGCTGTGGGCAGTTGGTACATGACACCCCCCCCCATTCTTCCCTCCTGATCCCCTCTGTTATCTGCCAGCAATAACCACAGAGACCCAGGAGGTGAACAGTACTAAGTAGTCCCCTCTCCTTTTTCTGCAGTTGACAGTACTGAAACTCAGCTCAGAGAGATGAACTGACTCATTAAGGCCAGTCAAAGGCAAGGTGGGCATGCACATCTCCCGATTCAGAGTCCTGGGCTCTTTCTACCATTCTACTCTTCAGGTGGTAAGGGAGCAAAAACTTACCCAACAGAGGCCAACATCTGGAGACCAGCACCAGGTATCCATCTGTTTTGGTCTTACCCTCACCTTCCCATCACAACCCACTACCTACTACAAAGGCAAAACTGTCTCTCCTCCTCAGAAACCCCCTCCCCCTCCTTCTACCATTTCCCTCCTCCTCGAATGTCCTGTCTCAGTTCTTGCCTGCCAACTTCCCCCCAGCCTAGTCCTTGGCCAGTGCCAAAAGCCTGAGGCTCCTTCCCTGGAATGTCTTCCTTCTTCAGTGGGCCTCTGCTTGGCCTACCCAGCCCTCAGTCATCACCAGGTCTCTTTTAGCTCCCCAGGCCCAATTTCTGCCTGAGGAGAGCCCTCCCTTCCACAGGGGCCTCTTTATGCAGACAAGCTTCAGGTTTGCTTTTGCAGTTATGCAGTCCTCCCATTCACCAACCAATTTTAGGGACTCTTCTAGGAGGCCCAAGTTTCCATTTCAATTTAATAACTCAACTGAATGATATTCTTTTAACCAGTCTGACATTTCTGTCCTTCAGCAGGCTACTTTGAAACATTTTATTTCTCTGATGAGCAAATGAGATTGCTCATTTGACTTCAGAGGTAAAGTGTTTCATCTGAATGTGGTGAGCTCCGTTGGTCTTAGGATGATGGTGGCTTTTGTCTCTCTATGGGCCCCCCCAGGTAAACTAGGCTCATCCTGGGGGGGGGGAAGGGAATCCTTGGTGCTCAGGGCCACACCTAAGCTGGTGAAGCAGCAGACAGTGAGAGGATCATGGGATGTAGTGCCAGGCTATCTTAGAAATCCTAGTGCTCAAGCTGGAACAGATCTCTAAGACCATTGAGGGCAACAGCCCTCATCTTCCAGGGGAAAAACAATGATTCTGAGATAAAACAAACCTCTGAAACCATGTAGATAATCAGACTCTGGCCCTACCCAATGACCCTGCTAATGGAGACATTTGGATTCCAATGAAAAGATGAGTCTTGGGAAGGTCAGAGAGGCTATTCACCAAAGGCTTGGCCAAAGATTTTCAGTTCTCATGGAACCAGTTTTTGGGGTAAAGGGAGGACCCATTCCCTAAAGAAATCCCTGATCTGGGGTCAGCTAGATGGCACAATGAATAGAGCCCCAACCCTGGAGGCAGGAGGTCCTGAGTTCCAATCCAGACTCAGACACTAATTACCTAGCTGTGTGACCCTTGGGCAAGTTGCTTAATTCTACTGCCTTACAAAAACCTAAACAAAAAAAGAAATCCCTGATTTTCCAAAGGCAGATGAATAGCTGCTCCCATAGCTCCTTAATCTTTGCAAAATACCTTTTATATATTAGCATGACTAATACTCAGAAAAACTCTGGGAGGTAGTACTATCTTCATGGTGCAGATGAGAAAACTGAGGCCCGGGAAGGGGAAAGGAATTGCCCAGGTCACCCAGATAGTAACTATTGGAGGCAGAACTTGAACCCAGAATATCTGTAATAATCAATTACTAAAAGATCGTTCCCTTGCTCCCTTCCTAACTCCAAGGCCACCGAGGACTGAAGAAAGACAACAAGTGGGAACTGGGACAATAATGGAAAAACCTGGGTTCTGTTGACTGAGAATAAAATCTGCCCTGTAACCAATATCGTAAATAGACTATTGAACCTAGGAGGCAGGTAAAACTGGGTTCCGATACCACATCAAACACTTATTAGCTACGTGCCTTTGTGCAAGTCCCTTCCTCTCCCTGGACCTCTCTCCCCTCTATAAAATAAAGAGATTGGATTAGATGGCCCATGAGGTCTCTGCCAGCTCTAGACCTAGGATCCCATGTGGGACCTTGGCTAAGTTCATTCCTCTCCCTGCAACTCAGTTTCCTCCTCTGTAAAATAAAGGGATTGGATTGGATAATAGCTAAGGTCTCTCCCAACTCTAAAATCTAAGATCCCATGACTTTAGCATACCACTTGCCCTATTTATAATATTCCCCAAGGTCAATTGGCACATTCACAGCACACCTTGGTCCTGAGGGCAGTCTCTTGTAGGCACAAACAATTCCAATAGACACATCCCCATGTTTACCCTTCAATCAGGCTTGGCAGATCTGCACAAAAACTTGGAGATGCAAATGAAGTGGGAGATAGGGCTGGACCCTCAAACCCACTGAGGTCATCATCTTCAGAAGCTGGGGCGTCTTGGAATGTGGTGCCACTGGAGTCCTTGACAATTGGAGAACCAGGATCTAACACATCCACCTAAACAGAAGCAAAGGGGAGAGGAGCTAGGGATGAATAATCTGTCCATCTGCACGTGATGCAAAAGGGACTGAAGACTATACCAGTGTTAACAGATGGCTACAACTCTGTCCTCCCCTTCCCCACCATCACTTTCTCCTTCCAACTCACAGCTTCCCCATTCTCCATAGGGATCGGGATACATTGGCGGCTGTACTTCGAAGGCGGGGAACCAGACACATCTGTCAATGACCTGCAAAGACACCCCATTCCCATGCACTGTTAGCAAGAAGAATCACACAGACTTCAGGAGAGCTAGTGAATCTGGTTCCAATGGGAGCCAGAGTTTAGGTCTCTAGTGGAAATTACTTTATGGAAGATTCACTCCAATTCAATACTCCCATCCAACAAGGGGGAATTCTTTTTGTAAAGTATTTAGATTTCAACAACTCCTCATGAGGAGTGGTCAATGGGAGCAGGCCATGATAACACAGAACCCATCTTTCATTTGTTTAGACAGTCTGGAGGGCTCCAGTCTGACTCCAACCTCTTTTTTTCCCAGCCTGAGCTCATGCAAGTCTCCTTCATGTGACAGACAACATATCCTGGTTCAAAGGGCGATGGCCTTGGGAGTCAGGAACTCCCTGAATTTGGATCCTACCTCTGGCATCTACTAGATAAGGGAGCATGGACCAAGTTACATGATCTCTCTGAGTCATAATTTCCTCTCATCTGCGAAATGGGGAGGTGATGAGCATTTCCCTACAGGGCTGGCATGCTGAAAGCATGAGCAGAACATTCAGGGTTATTTTGGACCAGCCCCACCCCCTGATGCTCCCCTTCCCTCAGTGAGAGAGAAAGACCTCTCTTGCTCCCTCTCTCAGGGAGTCAGGTCGGCAGCCACTGCACCTTCATGCTTTTCGGCTCCTTTGCCCTTTTTGTCCCCCAACTCTCCTCGTCCGAGCACAGTCTGTGGCTCAGTTCTCTGTCTCCCCAGTGCTTACCATGGTGGTGCCTTCCATACAGCTCAGTTGCTGCTTAATCAAATCTTGCTGCCTCCAACTGGAAAGTCAAGTACCTGGCATGGAGCCAGGGGCTGGTGGAAATACTCTAAAGTTCAATGCTCTCCTTTCGAGTTGAACACAGGAAGGCCTATAGCATTGGGCCCCCCTGAGACCAGGTGGCCAGGGTTTGGGGATGGGGGACAAATGCTTCACTGCATCCCCAGGATGGTTCCAGGACCACCTCTGGGGATTTGCTGTAAGATGAGCCTGGGGCAGGGCCATTTCAGAAAAGGAGCTTATCACTTCATTTTGCTTGGAAGGTTTACTAAGCACTTTCCTTCACACAACCCTGTGAGCTAAGAGCTCTGGAGGGTCCCAGAAGAGCAAAGAAACTCCAAGAAGGTGATCTTCTTACAGGGTCAAAAGGATAGACACTTTCCAAGGTGGAAAGCAACCTTGTGGTTTTTGACTCCAGTCAAGTCTTCTTCCTGCTAATCCATCACTCTCTTTGGAGCTACGCAAAAGCCCTACATTGTCTGGACAATCCCCAGGCTAACTCCACTATCAGGACATCCTGAAAGAGAAAGTGAGTGCCAGCAACTGGGGTCCACCCATCTTAGGATCAGGCTGCCTGGAATCAGCTTGCCATTGATCCACTCACTCATCATCACTACCTTCAAAGTCCATGTACTGCTGCAGTCTGCCATTCACTGAGGGTCTGGACCTGGTCAGCTCTCCTGGGAGGTACCACTTTCTACCGACAAAGCACTTGAGTCATAGATGACTTGTCTAAACACTGAACAAAAAGCCCCACACTGTCTGGACAATCCTCAGGCTAGCTCCACTACCAGGACATCCTGAAAGAGAAAGTGAGTGCCAGCAACTTGGGTCCACCCATCTTAGGATCAGGCTGCCTGGAATCAGCTTGCCATTGATCCACTCATCATCACTATCTTCAAAGACCATGTACTGCTGCAGTCCGCTGTTCACTGAGGGTCTGGGCCTGGTCAGCTCTCCTGGGAGGTACCACTTTCTACCCACAAAGCACTTGAGCCATAGATGACTTGTCTAAACACTGAACCAAAAGTTGAGGTACATTTAAAAGGCTGGAGGCAATTGGGGAAATTATGGCCGGTTACAGAGAAAATACTCAGAACCAGTAATTTCACCTTTTTCTCTTGACGCCCCCAGTGTAGTTTCCTCTCATCATACCAAGTATGTACTGGAAGATCTGAGAAGAATACAAAGGATGTTTTGATCAGCACCCTGTGCTTCAGGAGAACAAAAGCCTCACCGAAGCACTCCATTCCTAAACATCAGCACATTGTCCTCGCCTTCAGATGATGACAATTTGGTGGCAGCCCAAGCGCCCAAGTTGCAGGCAGCTTCAACTCTGCCAACAAGACTACCAGAATGGCACTTTCCAGTGGCAGAGTAAGCCTATGTTCTTGGGACCCAGCCTGGTGGAGGAATCACCCAGAGGCTCAGGCACAGGGAGGGAGGGGAGGGAGGATAGACTAAGGAAGGGAGGCCTGCTTTGGCTGGGATAATCCAATCCATGAAATGGTGGCCAAACTAAGCTCACAACGGATGGGCACTTTCTGACCTAACAACAATTCAGAGAAACACATAAAGGAGAAGCCTACAAAGGATAACTGCTACCTTTGATAACAGCTGCTGCTGTTGGTCGTGTTGCTGTCTTAGGCTGCACACTTCTTTCCAGAGAGCTTTATTAGTCCTGTAACATACAACAGAGCCCAAAGTGAAGCTGGGCCTCTGACTGGGAAGCCGGGTGGTGGGCCAGGTACCCACAGATGGCTGCTGTGTACATACCATTAGTGCCTGTCCTTGCCCTGGCTGGGCACAGCACATTGAACTCGGGCATTCTGAAAGTTGTGACCTGCCTTCACATGGAAACCTGTGTGTTCTCTCAGCCTGCTCCCTTTCCCTTCCCCCACCTGCTCCCACCATCCTATCTTGGGGGACTGCCTTGGGCTATCTCAGAAGCAGAAATCCTCAGCCAAGCAGTCGCCTCGAGGTCCCTTTGGTCTCCCAAGTAGTTGATTAGTCCGGGGAACTCATGACAATCTTCACTCCTTAAGATCAGAGATTTCTAAGACCAACAAGACTAGGTTTATCTCCCCAGGCTGAGGAGCAGAAGGAATGATGGAGTCAGAAACTTTGAGTTCAAATCCTAGCTCTGCCACTCACTCACTATGTGACCCTGGAAAAATCTCTTCCCTCTTTCTAAAGTGGGCCTTCTCCTCCTTGTGGGAATTCTATCCAAGGTCTCAAGTATCAACCCCAGGTTTCTGAGTCTGTCAAATCTAGTGGCAATTCACCGAATGCCAAGATCACATCAGAAAAAGGAGACTTTCTTTTCTTTTCTTTTCTTTTTTCTTTTTTTTTGCAAGGCAATGGGGTTAAGTGGCTTGCCCAAGGCCACACAGCTAGGTAATTATTAAGACCGGGTTTGAACCCAGGTACTCCTGACTCCAGGGCCGGTGCTTTATCCACTGCGCCACCTAGCCGCCCCAAAAGGAGACTTTCTTACTAGCCTTGTGGGTATACAACCCCAGACCCCCATTGCTCCTCTACCCTTAAACACTGGCCCAATCGGCAGGGAGGCAGACAAGGTGAAGGGGCAGGAAGGCCCCCTCCAGAAGATAAGGGGACAAAGTCAAGGCTGACTTGGGGGTGGGCAAAGCATCTCTCTGTCAAAATAAAATGAGTCCTTGAGTACTGATCTACAACAAATGATGGGAGCACAGGCTTAGAGAACTGCTTACCTCAGATTCCTCCAAGCACAGAGGGTCCCTTTTTCACTTGGTCCTTTGAAATGGCAGAATGTTGCTGAGTATCCTTTCATGTCTATGCTGGGGGCCAGCTATGACTGAGGGAAGGTAGGAAAATGATCCAGAAACACCTAGGCTACTGCTGAGAACCCAAACAAGGCTGCCCAGGCCTGAGCACCTGCCTGAACTGCAGGCATCCAGGAGAGGAGCCATCCCAGACTGGACTGCCCTTCCTAGCTGATGTCTCCATGTTTCTACCACAGCCTTAGGGATCAGGCTAGTGGGCAGCCATGATTCAATTCAAGTCAACAAGCATTTTGGCTTCTCAAATGCTGAGCATCTAGAATCAAACACCAGCAGTCTCTGCCTTCAAGGAGCTCACAATGTGTGGAGAAAATAGCCTAGTAAACACAAAATATCAAGTCAACACACAGGTCAGAAGGGCCCAGGAAAAAGGTATCCAGAAGGCAGCATCTGAGCTGAGGCTTGAAGGAGGCGAAAGACTCCTAGAACCAGAGGGGACAGATGGAGTGCCATGTTCCAGGAAGAGCAAGCAGGTTGGTTTGGCCAGAACAGAGACGTCAGGAAAGGGAAGGGTAGGAAATCAATCTGGAAATTGAGCCTGAGCAATGATGAAAGCAATCTGATGGTCATATTACTTAAGCAATAAGACCATTGAGTTCATTCCCAGGGAAATATGGGGTGCAAAAAGTATACAGATTGAAGAAATCCAATCCAATCAGATCTGTGAATGGGATTCTGGAGGGAGTAATTTTCTTTCTTGTTTTCTACTTTGTTCTATACAGCTGACATTCTTTAAGAGAAGAAAACAAAAGAAAGACAAGATTGTGCCAGGCTATGAAAGGTAGGGCTTTACCTGTCAAAGAGAGAAATTTGAATTTCGTCTTAGGGGGCCATGGGGAATGGAGCTCACCAAGATAAAGGGTGACACAAGTGAACTTACAGCTTAGAAACATCAATTTGCCCATCAAGGAGACAACAGATGGGGAAGAGAAGAGCCTAGAATCAGGGAAAACAATTAAAAGGCTATTGTAGGGGGAAAATCTTTGTGGCAAGTTTCTCTGCTAAAGATCTAATTTTTAAGGGAATTGATTCAAATTTATAACAGTATAGGACTGTTCTTCAATTGATAAATGGTCAAAGGATGTGGTGAGACCATTCTCAAGGGATGAACCCTAGGCTATCTCTACAAATTAAATTGCAAATTAAAACAATTCTGAGATACCATCTCACACCTAGTAAATCAGCAAGGAAAAAGTCAAAGACTGAGGGGCAGTGGAAAAGCACATCTCTTAATGCCCTAGGAGTGGAACCAGGCCCAAAAAGCAACTAACTGGGTATGCTCTTGGACCCAGTGATTCCAACATTAGGTCTGAATTCCAAAAAAGATCAATGGAGGAGGAAAAGGATCCAATTGTACAATTCAAATATTCCCAGAAACTCTTTTAGTGGTGACAAAGAATTGAAAACTGAGCGGGGGGAGCTAGCTATTCCCTGGGGAATGGCTTAAAAAGTTCTGGCATGCAATTATGATGGAATATCAGAATACCCTAAGAGATGACATGATAAATGATGGAGTTTCAGAAAAGTCTGGAAGGCTTGGATGAACTGAGGCAGAGGGAAGTGAGCAAAACCTGGAGAACAATTTATTCAATTGAAATAGTATTGGAAAGATAAGCAGCCTTAGAAGACTTATGATCAGACTTAAGACTGATCAATATAACAACCAACCACGATTATAAAAGGCTCATAACTAAACACATTACTCCTCTCCCAACAGAGAGGTGACAGATGAACTCAGGGTGTGGACCAAAGGAGAGGAAGTGGCTTTTTGTTGATGACAAACTAAAACTATACTTTTTAAAAAGGTTGTTTCAAGTAATTCAAGTGAGAAGTGAGGTGAGCATTAACTAAGGTGGTGGCTACAAGAGAGAGGATATAAGAGATGCTGTCAAGAAAGAAGTTTATAAGATTTTCAAGCAGGGAAGACAGTCAGGAGGCTACTATGCTAATCTAGCTAAGAGGTGCTGCGCACCTGAACCAGTGGAGAAAGGGATGGATATGGAGATAGTGTACAGATAGAATTCATGAGACTTGCGAACCATGTGAATAGATTTAGAGTGGGGAGGGGGTTGGAGGAGCAAGAGTCAAGAATTGAGAATGTCTTTGGGATGGTGAGCTTAGCCACCTAGGAGGATGGTGACATTCTTGCCAGGAATAAGCAAGGTAGGTAAAAAAGTCAGTTTCTGAGAAAAGACAGAGATGAGTAGCAAGTTGTCTGTGATAGAATGCTGACAAGGGAAGTTGGGGTAGGGGGACATGGAGGGGGTGGTAAGCATGGGATATACAAATGTTAAAGCTCAGAACTATGTGGCAAAGTTTAGGGATACCCTATATAGATCTGGGAACCATCTATTAGGGATGAAAATCAAACCCATGGGAGCTGAGGAGATCAACAAAGAGAGAGTGGAGAGAGATAAAATGAGTTTAGTAAGAGCCTGAGAAGGCAAATCGGATAGCTAAAAGAAACACCAGCAATAAGGGGAATCACATCTATTTAGAGAGGAGAGAATGCCCAGGAGGTGAGGGAAGTAGTCAACACAGAGACTAAAAAGGCTAAAGATAAAAATGATGACTTGCTAAGATCATCTTCAGTTGAGTGATGGGACCTGAGAAGTTAGTGAAGGATAAAGAAACTGAGGTTCAGAAAGATGTTAAGATTTGCCTACAGACACAAAGGCATCAAATGTTAGAGGTGGGGATTTGAACCCAAGTAGCTCTGACTCCAAGACTGGCACTCTTTCCAATATGCTAGACTTCAACCAAATGGCAAGTGGCAAATTCAGATAGCAATTATCTGGTCTGCTTGGTACAAAATAAGAATGGAAAACCATGGAGCAGGAAAGGAAAAGGAAGGCAAGGTGCTTGCCCAATCTGGCCCAGTGACAACATAGCAGAGTCAGAAATTTTGAATTTAATCAGAGAATGGTCTTTTTATAAGGGGAGGAGGGGTGTTTCTACATGTCTCCTCTCTGGCTAGCCAGAACAGTGTGGGAAATGAACTGAGACCAGTAAAAACTCCCATCCCTCATGTTTCCCTAGAGTTTTGCTCACAATATTATATGCCCATTTCACAGATGGAGAAGCTGAGGCTCAGAGAGGTTAGGTGACTTATCCAGTGTCACAAAGCTACTCCAGGACAGGGCTGGGCCTGGAAGCCCAGCATCCTGATGTGGTCAAAATCTGACATCCACTTGACATAAAGTGGGGGAAAGGAAGAGGATAGGGGGGAGAGAGAGACAGAGACAGAGAGAGAGAGAGAGAGAGACAGAGGGAGAGGGAGAGGGAGAAGGAGAGGGAGAGGGAGAGAGAGAGGGAGAGGGAGAGGGAGAGGGAGAGGGAGAGGGAGAGGGAGAAAAGAGGCAATGGAAGGGGCAGTCCCCAAGCTCCAGTCTTGCACTCTGATGAGCAAGGAGCTTGGAGTTTCCACCAGAAAGGTGGGGCCCCTGCCACCTGGATTCACACCCACCTCTTCATACTCTCCACTTTGCTATCCATGCCAGTCTGCTGTTCCTTGATCTCCTGCACCTCAGTGAGAATTTTCTGCAAGTCATCAGAGCACGCTTTGAACTCTTCCATTTTCCCAGGTGGCACCTAAAACCAAAAGGGTTTTGCACATATGTGTATACACTGTCCCCAAATCCAAATCTGGAGTGCGGCTCAGGCTAACTGCTTCCAGAATACTGTTGTGCCCAATGTAATGCTGTGAGGAAGCGAATGATGTTAATATGGGCACACCTGCAATCATCACCAATGTATATGGATATCTGGCCTGAATGGTCTGGGGCACTCAAATTATTGGCCTGGGATCACACAGCTGGCTTGTGTCAGGAGCAGGCCTTCGACATTGGTCTTTCTGACTTTGAGGCTGGCCCTCTATCCCCTATGCCAGGTGTCTTCTCACTAAAATTATTTTTGTTGCCCTTATCACTACTTAAATATAGTATTGGGAGTGCTAAAGCTCAGAATGAGTGGAAACAGACAGGGAAAGCTAAGGACAGCAAAAGGGACTTTCTTGCTCACTCTACTGGGAAAAAGAATGGAACCTTTCCTTTGGACTGATGGGATGCTAGCTTGTTAATGGGGCAAAACAGAGATGCCTCACTCTAATTTTCCCTGTTTTCTCTGCCAATGAGATGGATCCGAGCTTAACCAAAGTTCTGGCAAAATCCTGCGGGCTCTCATTAAAGGGCTGGGCAGTAAACATCTGAGAAGGAGACAGCAATCAACAAGCGCCAATTTGGCTTTTGCTAACCCAGACCAGAGCAGGGAGGGTCTTCTTCGTCTTCTACCGGGGACAGCCTTAGCACGTGATTTGCTACAGTAGCTCAAGTTCTTCTGGTAGATGGAGTGGCGTGATATGCGATATGTGATGTGAGCCAGAAGAGAAGACAACTTGTGGCATCTGGTCTGGGGATAGTAAAACTAAAGAACCACCCAGAGCAGAAATGGGTTGATGTCCAATTGGTAGGAGGTCTCCAGGGACAGGCCCAAGGGATGTCATTTTAGGCTCTGGTTATTTAGCCTTTCATGAATGATTTAGAGAAAGGGATAGATGCCGTGCTTGTCAAATGCGCCAGTAACATCAAACTGGGAGGGAGAGCCAAAACATCCTGACCAGGGGGCTGGTTCACTGCAGTGAAGGCACAAAGATAAATTCAAGAAGGCTGAGTGTAGTTTTATGCTGGAGTCCCCCAAAATCCACCTAAGAAATACAAGAAGTTGAGGGAGGCCTGACAAAATAACTAGAAGCTCAAATGAAAAAGAATCGAGGGACTTCAAGCAGTGGACTGCAAGTTCTCTTTGGGTCAAGAGTGTGATTGTGGCAGCCTCCAAGAAGGAATTCCGCCCTGGACAAGCCAAAGATCATTGTTTAGATGGAAAGCTGAAAGCATGATGGTAAAGGTCCTTGGGCTCATACCATGAAAACTGAAAGACCTAAGGACTTCTGACCTAAAGAATGAAAGACTTGGAATAGGAGCAAAAACTGAAAATCTTTGGAAGTCTTCTCCCATCATATATACTACACACATATATATGCTGTATGTGTGTACACACACACACATATATATGTATGTATTTGTGCATTATATACATAAATATATACATACACCCTCATAATAACATACATATCTCCTCTTCTATGATAGCTGTCTTCAAGAATCTGAAAGGAAAGAGATAAAACTTGTTTTGTCGGGCGCCAGAGAACAGAACTGGAAGCAATGGGTACAAAGTCCAAAGGGGAAACTGAGGCTTGGCAACAGGAAAACTTTTTATGAGAGCTGTCCAGGCTTGAACGGATTGTCTCCAGAGATGATGTCCTCCCCCTCTTTGGGGGACAAAGGTAGAAGGTGGTCTTTTTTTTGCATACAGTCGATACAAAGTAGCTTTCAACTGTGAAATTCAGAGATTCTGCCCCTCTAAGATCAGTCTGAGACACAGTCTCACTAAGCTATACTCTAGCATTGACACTTCTATCCCCCAAAGGCCATTCCCTGGGTTTACAACTTCAGCTCCCTGAGATGCCACTGAGCACAGTGCAGTATTCTGTATTGTTGATGATGGTTCCATTTTAAGCCCAGAGACTTTGTGGGTCACAGAGCATGTCTTTTATACCACGAGTGCCCACCCTCCTGCCCTCCTGACCACCTTCCCTGAATTTACTTTGGATTTCTTCTCCTTCTGTTTTTTTCCATATGGACTTCAAGATGTGTATACTATCTCCCCAGAAAAATGTCAATTCCTTAATGGAATGGGGATAGAAAGGAATATACCTTTTTCTCTGCAGTACAAGGCACTTATACAAAATTGACCATGTACTAGGGCATAAAAACCTAATGATCAGTTGCAGAAAGGCAGAAACAGTGAATACATCTTTCTCAGATCATAATGCAATAAAGATCATATACAATATTAGGCCAGGGAGATACAAACCCCAAAATAATTGGAAATTAAATAACCTCATTTAAAAGAATGAGTAGAGCAAACAACAAATTATAGAAAGAATTAATTATTTCATCCTAGATAATAACGATAAAGAAATAACATACCCAAACCTATGGGATTCACTCAAGGGGGCTGTCAGGGGATATATTATATCTTTAAATGCTTATGTGAATAAGTTAGAGAAAAAGGAAAACAATGAACTGAACATGCAACTAAAAAAATTAGAGAAAGAACAAACTAAACCCCCCCAATTAAATACCAAATTAGAAATGCTAAAAATCAAGAGAAATTAATAAAATCAAAAGCAAGAAAAATATTGAACTAATAAATAAAACTAAGAGATGGTTTTATGAAAAAAACCTATAAAACTGATAGACCTCTGGTCAATTTGATTTAAAAAGAAAGAAGAAAACCAAATTGCTAGTGTCATAAATGAAAAAGGTGAACTCACCACCAATGAGGAGGAAATTAAAGTAATAATTCAGAATTATTTTGCCCAAGTCTATGCCAGTAAATTTGATAATCTAAATGAAATGGATAGATGTTTACAAAAATATAAGTTGCCCAGGTTAACTGAAGAGGAAATTAAATACTTAAATAACTTCATCTCAGAAAAAGAAATTCAACAAGCCATTACTGAACTCCCTAAGAAAAAAATCTCCAAGGCTAGATGAATTCACAAGTGAATTCTATCAAACATTTAAGTAACAATTGGTTCCAATTCTATATAAACTCTTTGGAAAAATAGGTGAAGACAGAGCTCTGCCTATCTCTTTCTATGACACCAATATGGTGCTGATACCCAAACCAGGAGGAGTTAAAACAGAGAAAGAAAGTATAGACCTATCTCTCTGATGAATATAGGTGCCAAAATCTGAAATATAATCTTAGCAAAACGATTACAAGTCATCACTAGGATAATACACTATGACCAAGTTGGATTTATCCCAGGAATGCAGGCTTGGTTCAATGTTAGGAAAACTAGTTTTAGTATAATTAATGATTAGTATTAGTATAATTAGTATAATTAATGATATCAACAACAAACCTATCAGAAATCATATGATTGTATCAATAGATGCTGAAAAAGCTTTTGACAAAATACAGCACCCATTCCTACTAAAAACACTAGAGAGTGTAGGAATAAATGGAATGTTCCTTAGAATAATAAGCAGTATCTATCTGAAACCATCAACAAGCATTATATGCAACAGGGATAGGCTAGAGGGATTCCCAATAAGATCAAGGGTGAAACAAGGGCGCCCATTATCACCACTATTCAATATTGTATTAGAAATGTTAGCATGAGCAATTAGAGAAGAAAAAGAAATTGAAGGAATTAGAATTTGGAAGAAAGAGACAAAACTCTCACTCTTTGCAGAAGACATGATGGTCTACCTAGAGAATCCCAGGAAGTTACCTAAAAAAACTGCTAGAAATAATTAGCAACTTTGTCAAAGTCACAGGATATAAAATAAACCCTCATAAATCCTCAACATTTCTATATATGACTAGCAAGAGACAGCAGAAAGAACTAGAAAGAGAAATCCCATTCAAAGTAGCTTCAGATAATATAAAATACTTGGGAGTCTATTTGCCAAGATAGACTCAAAAACTTTTTGAAAACAATTACAAAACACTTCTTACACAAATTAAATCAGATTTAAATAACTGGGAAAACATCAACAGCTCATGGATAGGTCGAGCTAATATAATAAAAATGACAATTCTACCAAAATTAAACTACCCGCTTAGTGCCCTACCAATCAAAATTCCAAAAAAATTACTTTAATGAGTTAGAAAAAGTTGTAAGTAAATTCACATGAAGAAATAAAATGTCAAGAATTTCCAGGGATTCAATAAAAAAGTGCAAAAGAAGGTGGCTTAGCCCTACCTGACCTAAAATTTTATTATAAAGCATCAGTCATCCACCAAACTATCTGGTATCGGTTAAGAAATAGAGTGGTGGATCAGTGGAACAGACTAGGTGCAACAGCAGGAAATGATTATAGTAATCTGCTGTTGGATAAACCGTAGAGTTCAGCTATTGGGATAAAAACTCTCTTTGATAAAAACTGCTGGGAAAATTGGAAGTTAATATTGAAGAAACTTAGATTAGATCAACACCCCACACCCTATACCAAGATAAGATCCAAATGGATACAGGATTTAGACAGAAAAAACAATATTATAAGCAAACTAGAAGATCAAGGAGTAGTTTACCTGTCAGATCTATGGAAAGGGAAGCAGTTTATGACTAAGAAAGAGTTGGAGAACATCACTAAAAACAAACTAGACGATGTTAATTACATTAAATTAAAAAGATTTTACACAGACAAAACCACCGTATATTTTTGACAAAGGACTCACTTCTAAAATATACAGAGAACTGAGTCAAACTTTCAAAAAAAACCAAGCCATTCCCCAATTGAATAATGGTCAAAGGATATACAGATGAGGAAATCAAAGGGATCCATAGTCATATGAAAAATTGCTCTAAATCTTTACTTCTTAGAGAAATGCAAATTAAAACATCTCTGAGATACCACTTGACACCTCTCAGAAGACTGACCAATATGATCAGAAAGGACAATGATCAATGTTGGACAGGATGTGAGAAATCTGAGAAATTATTACACTGTTGGTGGAGCTGTGAACTCATCCAACATTTCTGGAGAGCAAATTGGAATTACGCCCAAATACCAATACTGGATCTATACCCCGAAGAGATGATGAAAAAGGGTAAAAACATCACTTGTACAAAAATATTCATCTCAGTCTTGTTTGTGGTGGTAAAGAATTGGAAATCAAGTAAAGGTCCTTCAAATGGGGAATGGCTTAACAAACTGTGGTGTATGTATGTATGTGTGTATATATATATATATATATATATATGGAGAGAGAGAGAGAGAGAGAGAGAGAGAGAGAGAGAGAGAGAGAGAGAGAGAGAGAGATAGAGATATTTATGTATGTCATGGAACACTATTGTTCTATTAGAAACAGGGAGGGATGGGAATTCAGGGAAGCCTAGAGGGATTTGCATGAACTGATGCTGAGTGAGATGAGCAGAACCAGAAAAAACAATGTACACCCTAACAGCAACATGGGGGTGATGACCAACCTTGATGGACTTGCTCATTCCATCAGTGCAACAATCAGGGACGATTTGGGGCTATCTGCGATAGAGAATGCTATCTGTATCCAGAGAAAGAATTGTGGAGTTTGAACAAAGACCAAAGAGCTTTAATTTAGAAAAAAAAAATCCGTTATCTTATTATGCAATTTTGCTATCTCTTATACTTTATTTTTGTTCTTTAAGGATATGATTTCTCTCTCATCACATTCAACTGAGATCAATGTATACCATGGAAACAACGTAAAGACTGACAGACTGCCTCCTGGGGGGGGGGATGGGGAGAGGGAAGCCAGATTAGGGGTAAAACTGTAAAACTCAAAATAAATAAAATCTTTCTAAAAAAATGTCAATTTTGGGGGATCATTTCTCTAGTGCTTCCCACTGAGGCTGGCATACAGCAATGATGGGAATGCTTGCTGCCAAATGGAGTTAGTCCTGCTCTCTCATTTTACAGACAAAGAAACTGAGACCCCCGGATAGAAATCGACTTTCCCAACTTCAAGCAGCAAGTGGCTGACATATTTGGCCCTGAGACATTAGTTGGCACCATAAGGCTCCCCCCAGGGGCCTCTGACGTTACTAAGAACATTTACTGGAGGCTGAGTACAAATTCTAATTGCAGTTACTTACTAAGCATGGCTGGGTTTACAAAGCAGTCTGAAAAAGCCCAATTACCCTGCAGGTATTGAGGGGGTAGTGCCCTGACCACAGTGGTACCAGGTAGGTCACAGCCTCTTTGCCTTTATGAGAATAACAAGGGTGCCAGTGGGAGGCAGCCTGAACGGCTGGCAAAGCCGCCAGCTATATTAGTCCTGTCGATTTCAAAGAGCCTTAAAGTGAATCCCTTCCCTATGACCCCCATGGCACCAGCCCATCCTGACAGCAGTAATTAGCCAGGTAAAAAAATGAACATTTTTATAAAATGTTTTGTAAAATAACTTGGAGCACTTACTGCCTGTTCATGTACTCTCATTTATGAATTACACTGAGTCATTAACAGAAACAAGCGTGGGCTGGAGCAGTTAGCAAATGCAGTTACAGAGCCTGAGCTGAGCCTCTGATGACTCTCAGAAAAAAGTTGGGTCTCCCCAGCTCACGTCCTAAGTCCCTGCATCCCCAAGTCAGATGGGGCCCTAGACAACTCGGTGAAGTGCCAACAAGCTAAGTGGCAAGAAGAAGGCTAGGGGCACCTAGGGCATGACCAGGCCCAGACCATCCACTACCCTGGTATAAGGTTCTTCTCCAGGATGGACCCATGTCAACCTAAGAGAGCTGCTTGAGAGCCACAAGAAGAGAACTACTGGGCCCAAGGAACCTAAAGCCAGTCTCTGACAGAAGGAAACAGAATCAGAAGACCTGGAAGACTTGGCCACTTACTAGTTTTGTCTTTTTAACAGTGAGCAAGTGATTTCATCTTATGTGAGCTAGTCATCTCAATGGTCAAATGGGATTGAGAAAATACCTTTATACTATTTCATTTTGAGAATCAATTGAATCAGAGGGTCCTTTCATAGCTGGAAAGAACCCTGAAGATGACATAATCCAATGCTTTCACTTCAGATAGGAGTTAGAAAAATAACAAAGACAGAATTTGAACCCAAGACCTCAAACATCAGTGTTCACTCAACTAGTATCATTTTAGTCCTGGGAAAATATTTGCCTGCCTCCTGTGCATCTCAGGTGATCCATGCTGTATATGGCTCTGTCCTGGCTGTCTTCAAGCAAATCAAGTGGCCTTATCCAAATGTTATTTCTCTCTTACAGTTTTCTTGCCAGTGTTCTGCACATAGACAAATAGAAAGAAAAGGTCGTGTGATCTGATGGGTAAATCAGCATAGGATGGTATTCCCAAGAACCTCCACATGCAATGTGTTGATCTATGAAATGCTTGGTACTCTGGAGAACCCTGAAAGCTCCCTGAGGAGTCTCAGAGGGAAAGGACACTGTGTCTAGGCTGTGTAGACCAGTGTTCTACCTGAACTGTGTCATTCTCTTCCCTTCCTCCAACTGTCGTAACAGAGGAGAGCATCCGCAAACCTCCATATGACCATTCGGGTTGGCTTTCCCAGAGTGGGTCATGAGCTAAGCTAACTGAGGCAACGTTCCAACATTTCCTGGCCTTGCTGGGATACAAATTTGAGGCCAGTTGGGGACCATGGCATCTACATGCGCTATTGACAACATCAGTGGATGCATCAGACCCACACCCTGTCTCCAACAGTGGAAAACTCAGGCTGGCAATTGTGGAGCCTGTTGTGGCCAAGAGGAAGCTCCGGGGCTAGAGAGAGACAAGGCACAGATTCCATTCCACAGCAAACAATCAAATTCCAGTTTTTCCCCCTGGCTCCTTCCTAAGTCTTTAGGAGAGTATTCATTGGCCTGAGGGCCAGTAATCAGAAGTGGAAGGGGCTGCCAAGAGAGGCCTGGAGCTCCTGATGGAGAACCCCAAATGGTAGCAGCACACCGGTCCCATATAGCTATAGGAGGTCCCTCTCAAAGCAAGGTCAGCACCAGGAAGCATACCTTTCGCTTGATGTTCTCCAGAAGGTTTGCTTCCCCTTGTTTGAAAAACAGATGCTGGAACTCAATCACTGTATTCTTCTCTGGACCAACCATTCCACTATCCATGACAGCCACCTTTCGAAAACCATCTGGCAACAAAAGAGAAGAGATCACTGGGACAGTGATGGGCACAAGGTGGAAAATCACCCAGATAACTAAGCAATAACTGCCAAACATTTTTACATCCCTGAGGATGGCAATGGGTTTCAATAACCAGGCTGCCTTTGAAATGGAGGGATGGAGAACTCACAAGTCTGGGTTTTTTGCATGGAGTTTTTTGGGGTTTTTTAATAGCACATAATGACCATTTTCAGGATAATGGACCACAGGGAGCACAGAGACAATTGAAAGCTCTAGACAGTTCTCAAAGCTCCTTCCACCAACAGCCTCAACTTTGACCAAAACCCACTGACCCTTTCCCCAGTGTTGCATGGGAGAAAAATGGAATGGCTTGACTGTGTTGTTTTCTGTCTCTTGCCTTGCCCCTGGAAATGACTCAAAAAGAAGTAAGAGGAAGAAGGACAAACTCCAGAAAGTAATGGTACCTGGGTAATGATTAGTAGCCTGTAACAGAGAAGTTGGTTGGGGTTAGGGATTGGGGAGAGTTTGGGAGATGATGGTACCTGCAATGGGGAAGGGAGTCTGGGAGGGTCAAGGGGCCTGAGAGCCAGAGTAAGTGAGCACTTGGTTAG
The DNA here is from genome assembly GCF_037893015.1 of Macrotis lagotis. Classification (NCBI taxonomy): domain Eukaryota; kingdom Metazoa; phylum Chordata; class Mammalia; order Peramelemorphia; family Peramelidae; genus Macrotis; species Macrotis lagotis. The sequence continues at coordinate 6,206,039 of NC_133666.1, forward strand.
CCTGTCTGATTTCCTCTAAGCCCCAGGTTCTTAACTTTCAGCCATGGAGATCTCAGGTAGGTTACTGAAATCTCCAGAGAGCCTTTCTCAGAAAAAGCCTCTGAAACAAAATTTTAACTCATTATTGAAGGAAGTGCTAAATTTCAGGCAGAGATTAGTGAATAGAAGATGTCTTTTTCTTCCTGTTCATATTCATGGACCCTCTGCTCTAAGCTCAACCAGGGCATCTGACCCTTTGAGTCCACATGCCAAGTCTAAAAGTTAGATAAATTAAAGGAGAAGGGGAACAAAGGGTAGGAGAATTACTCTATCTATGCCAACAAAACTTTCCTTCTTCCTCTCATGTTCAAGAGTTTCATTACTCCCCACCTCACAATCACATGCACATGCTTGCGTGCATCTACCTTCTTTCCCTTGGGGAGACATCCATTGCTTTTTGTTGCTTTTTGACTTTTCTCACTTTCTAATTGATATTTTATTTTTCCAAATACATGACATGAAAATTTTTCAACATTCACCCATATGTATGTGTATTTTTAAGCTACATAATTTCCTTCCCCCCTTCCCACAGTGGCAAACAGTCATGTAAATATTGTATATACACATTTGTGTTAGACATGTTTACAGATTAGTCATTTTCAGTATGAGGAATTAGGATTAAGGGAAAGAAATACATAAGAGAAAGTTTTTAAAAAGTGACTGTAGTGTTCATCAAATTTTGAAGGAGTTTTGTTGGTTTTTGTTTTATTTTTCTTCCTCTGGATGGGGATATAGCATTGTCCACAGCCAGTCAAATAGGATTTCCCTAATTATCTGAACTGCTGAGAGGAGCTGCATCCATCAAGATGACAACTCATTTTAAAACAGCTCAATGGAATATGACACCATTTTACCCATAGAAAGCAGTGCTTGAAATTCCCCAGTGAAGATTTGAGGTGTGATCCCCAGAACCTTCATTTTCTAAGGCCACCAAGAACCTCAAGAGTACTGGCTTGTGAGGGAAGCTTCCCAAGGCCCCGGCATGGCTGTCTAGGGACGAGAAAGCCCAAAGACTTATGTGAACTTGGCACATACACTCAACTGTTCTGGTTTTGTTTGTTTATAATCTCCATCTCCTTGACTGTAAGCCCCAGGAGGGCAAGAGAGGCCCAACGGGTGGGCACAGATGTAAAGTCTCAAATAGGACAGAATCCAACTCAAGAAGATCCAAGCAGGAAATTAGCCTCAGCTGCCCACTTGTCTTGGGCTCCTTTAGGGCAGGAAAGGAAATGGGACCCAACTTGCTCCTCCTCTTTAACCCCAATCAAATGACCTGGAGCTATGAGATGCTCGAGAGTCCTTGCCCCTCTGCCTAGGAGGCCAACTCCGCTCTTTCCCACATGCGTTCTTACAGGGTACTGCCAGTGTCAGACCTAACGAAATCTTTCTCAGGCAACCCTGAGTCCTGGAAAGTTCTTCCAGTCAAGCCCAAGCTCTGGAAGGGCCAGAGGGCCTGCCAAAGACAGCACTAGGCTGACCAGGGCACTTCACTCCTCCATTATAGAGAAACAAACCAGCTGAGAGGCATAGGCTTGAACAGCACTCAGAGCACAAAAAGAAAGACAGAATAACCAACCCTGCCCTCAAAGAGTTTACATGCAAAGCTCTACAAACATCGTAGTTCTAGTCAAGGTGCAATTCAGATGCTGAGTACTCATTTACTCACTCCCAAATTGTAGACTGGGTAACCTGACTTACTGCACACTCAATCAGCTAGTCAGTCAATGTGCCCAAGGTGTCTCCTCTGTGACAGGCACTGGGGATCCAGAGGCAATGTCCTTGTTCTCAAGCAACTTATACTCTACTATAAAAGTTAGAGGAAAAAGGCTACCCATGCAGAGGGTGAGAGGGATCCAATGTTTGACAGAATGTTGACTGCAGCCTGTATATGTTGCTTTCTTTTCAGCTATTTTCCTTGTCTTTGTTTATGACACCAAACCTTCAGAAATAAAGGTGGCACTGGGGTGGACCAAGGACACGAGGCACATGATGGAACATGGGAGGGCCTTCTCTCATCAAGCTACTTCAGCAGAGACCCAAGATGGTGCAGGTATTCAGACATCAATGAGAATTTCCACAGGAATTCTTCCAATCAGCCCACCGGAGGCTGAGGAGGAATCTCCCTGAGCTGATTCAGGGCCTAGGAGTGATCTTGTGTTCTTAAGTACTATGTTATTGGGGCTCAACAGTTTGCCCCAAGCAGAGTTCCAAATCAGAGACTTGAAGACCACTTGAATGGCCATGAGACTTGTCTAAAAAATAGACCTCATCTCTGACATGTTGGCTAGTCCCCAGATCTTACGCTACCTTGAGCAGCACCTTGAGTTCTCGAAGTCCAGTCATGTGGGTCATGGGCAAAGGAAGGGGGTGACCTTTTGAGCTCTGTAACAGGCCACAGAAGTAGGGTCTTGTAATCTGGAAATGAAACTGGTCACTGGCCAGCAGTCTAGCTTCTGCTTGCAGGCAGAGGCTGGACTTTAGTAGTGACTTGCAGGGTCCCTCCTCAGGCACCAGTAGAGAACTCCAGAATAAACTCACTCGAAAAGGCAAAAACTTCCCCTTCCAAAATGAGCTCCGAAAGCATTACTTCCCCCTCATGTGGACAGAAGTCTAACTTGCCATTTCAATTCCTTCTTCCTTCACCAAAATGCCAGAGAGCAACCCACTCTTGGGGCCTGTTCCCTCAAAAGCTGAGGTTCCACTCTTGGGGCCTGGCTTCTATTCCCTCAAAAACCGAGGTTCTCTTAAGGTGGACACAAAGATGTCAGCAAGAGCTGAGAGCTGACTGTGGCCCTCGGACCCAGAGTAGACAGTCTTTATGACTGACTGCCTTATTTACGTGCCAGTGCTTGCAGGGGAGGGGGCTCACTGAGCTGCAGGGGCCATGGCCAGGTCCTACTCATGAGCTTCCCAGTCTGGCTTACAGGACCTGCTTTCAAAGAGGAAGGAGCACTTCCTTCATCCTCTATCCCATAGGCCCTCTATCTAAACCTCATCCTTCTTGTTCCTGCCTCCCTCCCTCCATTATTCTTCTCTCTGAGGCGTTGGGAATGAAGCCTCAGAATAGTTTGAAAGCCAAGCCAGAGTTTTTGAGAAGGAAGAAACACACCCACATTGAGGACCAGAGGGACCCAATGTACATCAGGACATTGGCTGCAGCCTGTGCATGCTGCTTTCTTCTCAGGTACCTGCTCACATGTCAAGACTTTGGAAAAGATTGGAAATTGATTTCCTGAAAGAACTCAGCCAAAAAAGAGGAGATGTTTGGCTCTGGGCCTGACTTGCCACATCTGCAGTGACCAGGAGCTAACCTGGAGAAAATGCTCAGAGCGCCCACCTAGCTCCCATGGGAGCACAGAGGTTAAAACTCTCTGCCTTAAGGGAGCCACACTCTGGCACAATATGGCGGCCAAGACAGAAGATTGCTTTTTCCTTCCTAAGTATAGAATGGGCAGTCATGGCACATCCTCCTCAAATACTATCTGAAGAGCCTAGTGCCAGCCTAGAGCAAAATCATGGAGTGCAGGGGCCTAGATGAATAGTTTTTATTACTCTAAGAACTGGACACTTGGACTCTGGCTCCGAAAGGTCTAAATATTTTATTGACACAGAGTCGGATCTTAGAATGGGAGGACCTGGGAAGAGAAAAACTTCTGATCTTTCAATGGTGATGTAATGCTGAATGAAAATTGGAATACAAATATGTAGTGAGAGTTCAAATGTTAGCAACATCAGTGTATATTAATGAGCCTGGTCATTAGAGTGTGAAGCACTGTACTTACACATATTGAGCTGGCGGACAAAGCTGGAGAAATTATTATGTTTGAAATATTTGGGAAGCAGCTCTTTGGAAAAGTTCTGTTCATCGAAGATGCAGAAGCTCTGGCCATTCTAGAAGGAAAACAAAAATGAAAGGTCACACACTGAAGATAAATATATACACACTGAAGAAAGGAGTGTCCAGAAGATGGATAAGCACATACCACCCAGTGCCAGGGATCCATGTAAACCTATAGCTAAAAGTCAAGGACTGAAGCCCTGTGATCCCCTTTGGAGGGGCATAGGCAACTTAGTCATATAATTCCTCTGTCCTTGTGTGTATCCTTCTAGATAATGAACTCTCTAAATTCATGCTCATAGTGGTGGGACAAGGTAGGGGAGCAAGAGAGGAAAAACCATAAGGGAATAATATCAATAATTTAATTTGATAAACATTTTAAAGTATTTATTATATGCAAGATACCATATACCACTGATTTAAAAAAACATCTCTGCCCTCAAGAAGTTTATATTCTATTCCAACAATAGAATGAAAAAAGACATATAGTCAATACAAGGTAGCCTATTTCTCTTTAGCCAGGGACTCTAGGATGGGCTTCCTGTAGGGGGTGGCATCAAAGCTGGGCCTTGAAGGAAGCTGGGGCTTCTCAGAGCAAATATGTAGGCACTGGCCATCATTATAAGTACAGGTCATTCCAGACTAACTATTTCCCTGTCTGACAAGGGTCACCGAGCCAGTAGATAACAGTACAACTAGGTAGTTTTAGAACTGGTTAAATGCATGGACCCCACAAGTACTCATGGGTCTTTCAAGAACCATGTATTTTTATCAGTGAATTGGATAAAGGTTAATTTGCTGACTTGCAGACAACAGCAAGCTGAGAGGGAGGGTTAATACACACTGCATGAGAGAGTCAGACTCCAAAAGGGTCTTCATAGGCTGAAGCCCTGGGCCAGATATAGTAAGTAAAGCCCAAGAGATGACTGAGCTCCACAATCCAACAGGGGAGAGTTATTTGTCTGAAAAAATATTTAAAAATTTCAAGCTCAATGAATCAACAACAGTGTTGTTCCATAGCAGGTAGGAAAGCTAATAAGATATTTATTGGGCTGTAAACAAAGAGGCCAGCCAAAGCTACCAAGAATAAGGAGGCAATTCAATCTCGGTCTTGGGCACATTTCAGAAATGATAGTGATAAACTGGGGAGTATCCAGAAGAGGGCAGTCATAATGACAAAAGGCCCTGAATCCATATCCATATGAAGATAATAAGGAACTATGGATGTTTAGCTTAGTGAAATAACACTCATGGGGACATTATAGCTGTCTTCAAATATTTAATGGTCTACCCTCTAGAAAATGCTCCAGGCTTGTTGCTCTTGGTCCCTGAAGGCAGAACCAGTTAGAAATAGTCGAGACAAATTTAGTTTTATAGAAGTGAAGTAGGCTATCTCCAGGATGGTGAATTCCCACTCACTGGAAGAAATGATGTACCAGGCACCATGAAAGCACCAGGGATACGAATAAGCCAAATGGTCTCTGCCCTCTAACAGAGGAAGAAAATCCATCTGGGGAATAGTTACCAGGGAAAAGTGTTTTGGACAGTAAAATCACTGGTTGGCATTGTATCCTTTCCATGAGTGGTAGTGATGGATTACTCAGAGCTCCAGATGGAAAGCAGTAGGTAGGGAGAAGAGAATGGCATGCATGCTGTGGTATACCATGAAGGTGGTTCATAAATAATGCAGTTTGTCTGGGTTTAGGCTAGATAGGATGAATACTTGTAATTCAGAAGTCCAAGGTTCCAGGATGGGAATGTTAAGTCAAGAGACTGGACTGAAGGTCCATTGGAAGTCTTCAGGGCTAGGGGACTACTGGTAAAGTATGTTATAGTAGAGATTCTTTATCAGGTATGGATTGGAGCAGATGGCTACTAGCATCCCTTATGATTCTCAAATTCTACAATGCTGAAGGGCAGATCAGATTTGGCAAGCAATTGAATATGGGGGAAGAGGGAAGAGAGTCAACAATGATTCCAAGGTAGTGGAGCCAGGATACTAAAAGGATGGTGAAGTGGTACCCTAAACTGAATATGAAGAAGGCTGGAGGAAATGTAGATTTAGGAAGGGCACGTGGGGTTTGACAAGCTGATAATCGTCAACTTTTAATTCTATGGTCCACAGCCACTAGAAAGTAGCATAGTTGTTATCTCGTGCAAGGCTCTCAATGACCTAGGAAGGGCCGGTAGCACAAGCACCCAATGGTGCTCCATTTCATAGATTAATGTCATTAAGTTCTCCACTGTCTCTTTATCTGGGCAGGAAAACGGTCCTGGGTTCTTAAAGTCTGTAGTAGTAGGGCACAAGTTCTGACTGACCTTACCAAGCTGGAAGGGCATGAAGGATAGACATATGGAGGGACTGAAGGCCTGCCAGAAGATAACCAATGAACCCTAAGCATAAGGAGCTTCATCACCAAGATGACCACAGGGCAATGAAATTTCTGACAACAACAATTTTTGAAGCCTGCCTATTGAATTATCTAAGGGTTGGGTCATGATAAGGTGCCCCAGTGGAATCACTGGGATCAGAAGTGAACAAGTGACAAGCCCAAGTTTACAAGCCTGCTTTCCCTTCAAAGATCCTGTCAGCTTAGTATTCACATTCCTCTAAACAAGGAAACTGATCTACAAAGGGACTAGAAATGGGCAGTTACCATCTGAACCCCTATCTTTAGACAAGTCCAAATTGAGGAATAAAACAAAGTCTTTGCCTGCTTCCCCATTGGAAAAAAGGACTATCTCCTCCCCCCCAAAAAAGCAAAAGACAGACAGAGAGTCAGAATTTAGATCTTTCAGTTTGTGAATTTTAAACGGTCTAATATGAAAACTAGAAATCACCTAATCCACGTTCCTTATTTTACAGATTTAAAAAAGAAAAAAGATTAAAAATGGTCAAAAGTGAGAAATTTGGCAGTTTATTCCAGGACATAAGCTAAGTCAGTTGCACAGTTAAGAGTGGAACACAGGTCTCCTGACTTCCAGAGTAAAATGTTCTTTTGAACCACAGACTGACTATTTCAGAGGGTAACCCTGAGTTCAGTTTCTCATTTTGTAAGGTCTCTCACCTCCTCCTACCTTAACTCCTCAGTAGTTGACTACAAAACCATCATATGTCAACACTGGCAAGGACCTCAGTGGTTATCTAGTCTTTCACCATCATTTTACTTGGGGAAACTGAGGCCCAGAAATAAGTAACTTGCCCACAGTGAAATACCTCATCAATGACAGGGTTGGGAATGCCTAATTCAGTTCTGTAAAAAATGGTCTTAGATCTGGACAATCCCCCCTTTCACATCCTCCACCCCTATCCACGGCCCTCAGCAAGATCATAATTAGCTCTCAGAAGGCCAAGAAATCACCTTGAATAGATGAATAATAGGTCCAGTCTAGATTGGTTCTGTCTGATGATATATCTAAAGATGTCTGAAATCCCTGGGTGGTTAATGAACTGAGAGTTCCAGGTGGTTGTTCCACTTGAGGGGGAAAGGCAAGGGAAGGGGGAGGTGGGCTCTGGATTAGGAATTAGTCAAATCTGGGCTTTCCTTTACCTCCTGCTGCTCTGCATCTGTATTCCTGAAGTAAACCTGGATTTGACTGCCCTGAAGGCCAGAAGAACCCCCAGGAAGTGGAAATTCTATCCAAGGTATTTTTGGCTTCTCCCTTCCTTTGTTTGTCCTTGAAAGACAGCAAATAGCCCATACAGGGACCAGAAGGAGAAAGAGGCTAGAGAAACAAGGAACTTGGATCAGTCAACAAATTGGCTAATTGTCACCTGAACAAGCAAGGGCTTGACTATGGGCATAAGAGAGTTAAATCAAATTGCGCCATTTCCTTTCCAATTTCCTCAATCTAATATCTGGTGCTTTTATAATAACCTAAGACTGCAGGCATGCTATCCTTTAAGAAAAAGGTAATAATAGATGGTGAAAAATCCCAATTAACAGATGAATTGGGGAGTGCCAATTGCCTAGGCAAAAAGTCTCACTCCAGCATGTTTCCATCATGAGCCCCTCCTTGGGAATCCAAAATTGTCACTTGATTTACACATTCCACATCTAGACAGAAAAACACCTGTTTCAGGCTGACTTTTCTTTGGGGCACAAATGGCTGATTTCATTGGTATAAGCAGCAGCACCTATTAATACAGACTCCTGGAACCTTCTCTACCCTTTTAGTCTTGGGGGGCTGCTTAGGGCATTGAGAAGTCACCCAGTCAGTACGTGTGAAAAGCTAGACTTGGTTGGCTCTGAATCCCAAGGAAAGCTCCTACCCACTCATCTGCCTTATCACATATTATTATGGTTATTTTTTAAAGGTTGAGCTGAGAACAGAAAAAGGATCTGTTAATTCATGAGTCTGGAGAACTCTTCAGCTTTCACATCACTGAAATATGAAGGGCCTTGCTCACAGGCTCCCATACCCAGTGTGTGTCAAGGGGGCACATGACCCTAGGCCTTCTGGGCTACCAGGCCAGCTCCCTAGCCACTAAAACAAGGTGCCTTATTATGGTATCACCACGTAATTTGTCAAAGATTTTGATCAATAAACAAATTTGAGTATTCTATGTTTGTGTTAGAAAATGCTAATAAATTCTTTTTATTTGAATGAAATATGATTGAGAAATATATTTGCATGGATCATGTTAGGAAAAAAGGGTCAAGGGCAGTACAATTCTTTGATTTTCATCCAAATGAAGATTCCTCTCCACTCTCTGGGTGTGCCTGCTCCTCTGTAAAAATGATGGGGCTGGCCCCCATTCTGCCCAGCTACCTACCATGGAAGCAGTTTTCATCTGAGCGCCACCAGATGGCAGTATTCCCCAGGCTGGCCTTCTCAGGTCAGTTCCCATTCTTTGCCACTTAACTTCCTGCTATAAATATCCAAATCTAATCATTCAGATACAGGAACTTCCAGGAGAGAGTACATCACTTCAAGGAAAATCGGTTTGTTTTTCACCAGCTGGCAACTGGGTTCAAAGTCTATCTCAGAGAAAACCATTTAATAGAGATTTCACCATTGGCTCAATGGTCCCTCACTTGGGATACACATGCAAAACAAGAGAGCAGATAGAAAGCAGAATGTCTGACCAATTAATTAGACTCATCTACATGATTCTTTCAATGGAGATTGCATTCTCCCTTCCTGGATCCCACTTCCTGGAAGGGTCTTTGGGGGATGTTGAGAGATCATTCTTTTAGGGGGCACCTGCACTTGGGCACAACAAAGCATTTCCCTGTCAATTTTACCCTCTGGATCAATCAGAAGAAACAGACTGGAGTAAAAAAAAAACCCAAATATCCAGCAGCTCTGACATGAACCAAATTCCCAATATCACAGGCTAGAGGAGACGGCTGAACCCAGAAGGGAAGTGTGGAAGAGGGTCCCCAAAGCCCAGCTGATCTTAGATCAAAAGTGATGATGTAGCCTCTCAGTTTACAGATGAACACAGGGATGTCTACAGATATATTACACAAGGAGTTAATGAACAGAACAGGGTTCAAAAGCAAGGCTCCTTGTTCCTATTCCAGGAGGCACCAAGTCACAGAATTTCAGAATTGGAAGAAACTACGTGTCCAACACACACACACACACACACACACACACACACACACACACAGAAACACACAGACCACCCCACCATATCATAATCTCCCTGACCCATCACTGAGGTGCAGGCCAAAAGCTCCTCTCCTTCCCTGGGGCTCTTCTCCCCCCAAGGAGTCCCAGAGGAACAAGCACAGATGCTGTGGCTGCCAGGGGCCTTGGGATTAAATGCTCTGTAGCCCTGTTCCCAAGAGTCCCGATCCACAGGAAAACACAGAAGTCAAGGAGAAAAACCATCCACCCCCAGGTGATCGGGGCCACCCAGACATGCTGTTTGCTCTGCTGTTGGGTCCTTCTTCCCACCTGAAACAGCCACCTTATGTACCCAGGACCTAGCCCCAGGGACCATCACCTAACCTCATCTCCAATTAGAGAAAATGAAATTCACAAGTTGAATTTTCTAATATCATCAATTTCTAGCTGAAAGGGGCCTTAGAGACAAGAAACCTGAGACAGATGGAGGTTAAGGGATTTGCCACCCATCCCAAAGCTACAAAGTTTCTGAGGCCGGATTTGAAACCAGATCTGTCTAATTCCTAGCCCAACACTATCCACTATACTATGCATTGTTTCTCAACAGAAATTTTTGTATGTTCACCAAGTATAAACACAGCCAATGATGCACTATTTCCATTGGACCTACTTCTTTTCCATGATCATTTTTAAGCTATAATAGTAATTAAAACCAACTACCAAAATGATTAAAACTTAAAGCAGACCTTTGGATAGTTGTATTATCAAGACTTAAATGAATCAAAAATCAAAATAATAGTCTTCATTTAATCATTCTGCTCTCTTTCCAAAATTCTCATTTTAACCTGGATTAAAAATGTTTTCTATACGATTAGTAAATGTTTTTATAAATATTGTCATCTTTATCATATTCTTTTAACTTCAATTAATTTGATTTTTAGTAGAGTAATTTACATATGTAATGTATATACATAAACCTAAATGTATTGGGGAGTGCCTGCTCAGACATTTTTTAATTGCGTGAATTATCACAACAGCTTGGGGTCGACTGCTTTAGGGTTATAATCCTACGTCCCTCAAGGTCCAGGTCAACAACCATGGTTCCTTCCACCTATCTGCCTATAATATAAATCCCAATGCCTTTCATCATCCTGGTTTCCCTCCCCACAATGATCTCCCACTTATCGATAGCTTTCCTCCACTGTGCTGCCTAGAATCAAGTGGAAAAGGCCTAAGACTTGGGTTCAAATGTTGCCTCAGATGTTTTGTGTATCACTCCAATGTGAGTATATCACTCTGAGCAAATATGTAACTTTCCTTTATTTCAGTGACCTCATCTCTAAAATGAGGGATTCAAACCAGACAACTCTGAGATCCTTTACACCAAACAGAGTAAGACTACAGTGAGCCATAGATGATGCCAATTGGAGGTTTTCTAATAAGTCAGTGGTTTGTAGTTGAATTTGCTATCACCGCTCTCCACAGCTCTATGGCATTCCCACAACTTTTCTTAATGGAGCCCAAGATGGCATCAACACTTTTTTTGGCTGCTTCATCACTCTGTTTACTAGATTGAATGTGACTACCCAAAGCCCTCAGTTTTGTTCTGTTTTGTTTTTCCAAACAGCTGCCTAACCATGATTTCCCTATCTTACATTTGTGAAGTTGATCTGTTGAATCCCAGGTTAAACCTTTCCATATATCCCTATTAAATTTCGTTGTTCTCCTTTGTTTTAGATCCAATCTAATGTCTGTCCTTCCCACCACTGTGTCATCTGCAAATGTGGCAATTGGGGCCATATGCAGCTTGATCCCAGCCAACAATAAATAAATAAGACAGCACATGGTCAAGTGATGCTCATCTGACTACAGGTGCTGCTCCAAACAAGAAGCAGGGCAGAAAGATCGATCTTTTTGCAGTTCTAATAAAATAAAAAAAGAAGCAGCATATATAGTCCAAAGGCAATAGGGAGGGGGATACTGGAGAAAGGACTACAAAATAAAGAAAGGGAGGAAGTCTTTTATAATACTGCCCTTGAGGAGCTCACTACCAAGTTGGAGACTGCAGATTTATATACTATAAGACAAATCAATCCAGTGCCCTAAATAATGTATTTCCTTTGTGGCTTACTTTTATTTTTTAACTCAGTTTTTATTTTTGCAATTAGCAAAATCTACATTCTCTCCTTTGCATCATATCCCCAAATTAAAAAGGGGAAAATCTTCCCCATTACAAAAATGCATAGTCAAGTAAAACTAATTTCCTTATTGGTCATGTCAAAAATTATCTGTCTCCCTCTGCACTCCAAGATTTCCGCCTCTCTGCTGGGGATGAATGTTTGCTCGCGAGGCCTCCAGAATGGTGGTTCATCATTACACTAATCTGAGCTCCTGAATCTTCCCAAGTTGTTTGGCTTTATAGATCAGACCAGTCTTCTTCTAAGGTTAACAGATCTCTCTGTCTCATAATGTCAACTTGACTAGAAAAACGATTCACTATGATTTTCTTGAATTTCCTAACCTTCTATCTGGAGGAGGGTTTTTTGGTTTCAAATTTCATTTTGAGGTGGTTTTTTTTGGTGGGGGGGGGGCAGAAAGAAGAGCACCAAGCTATACTTCTTCCTGCTCCTGTGCCATCATGCTGACTGTCTCATGGCTCACTTTAAAAGCATTGTCCATACAACAACCCTAGGAGGTGGTGCAACTGTGAGTATCCCATTTTACAGATGAAGCAACAAAGTTAAGGGAATGCAAATGACCTGGTCAAGACCACTGCTAGGAAAAGACTGAAGCCAAGTCTTTCAATTTCAAGTCTAATAGCAGTTTGGCCTTAAGTGGTAGTTAGGAAATGGGCAAGAGCCATGTGTGGCACTGAGGTAGTATGTGGGCCATCAGAGAACCCAAAGCTTTCTGAATAAATGCGATTGACTCGGGAAAACTTCTGACAAACTTTCTCATTATAGGAGTAGGGAATGCAGGACCCTCGCCTTGACTTTACAGTAGGACTGCCTTGTGGCGGGCAGGTAAAGAAAGCTGAATAAGTGACAATGACTTTCAGTCTAAGCTTGGTTTTCTCCCACAGCAGGTGCTAGAACAATCAAGCAACTAATCGATGGGGATTTCTGTTATATTGGCAATGGAATTAGTGCCAGCAAGTAGGTAGGCAGACGAGGGAGCAAGCATGCCTAATGGAGTAAGAGGATCTCCTTCAATTCGATAAATCTCTGCTAGGAAAAAAGCAAAACACCAACAACTGCTTTCTTTAAAGTTATCTAGCTATGCAGTGGGAGTGATTCTGGCGATGGATCCCAACGAGAGGCAAGGTAGGGAAGTGGTAAGACCACGGGATCGGGCAGCAGCACAGAGACCCAGGCTGCGGTTCTTCTACTTCCGATGCGACCTCCAAGTACAAATCCTCCCTCCTCTGAGCTCGAAGTCTCTGCTCTAGGAAGTCACCTCCACTGGCCAGCTTGAAACAAAGAGTTGTTCCAAGGGAATGAATATTGACTTACTAAAACCCAGCAAGACAAAATAGAAAAAGAAATCCTACTCCAATGTGTGTGTGTGTGTGTGTGTGTACATAAAGTAGATACATAGGCATTTATGCCTAATTTATATGTGAGAGGCCAGACATAACCAGGATTTGGATGCCTGAGTGATATGGAAAACACTTTTTACAAAAATAAAAGAATAGAAACAACAATAAAACAAGTGACACTGAGTGCTAGGAAATCATGACCAGGTTTAGTCCCCTTGAGGACATAAGAAAGATATCATCTCCCCCCCCCCCTTTTTTGCAGAAATAGGGGGACTAGGAGTGTGGAATACTACAAGGATAGAATATTGTTTTCATTGAGTTGTTTGGCTTTGTTGAACTGTTTTCCAGACAAGATGACTGTCTGAACAAGATGCAGATCACTCCCACCCCCAGCTCCTATTTTCCAACTCCAGTCAAAAACCGAATAACCGTCAAGAAATCCAAATAGAAACTACAAGCGATTTCTACTCCAAAACTGCCCAAAGAAAGTTAGCCATTCGGCCAAGGGTTACAGGGAAAATGACCATCACTAGCAAAGCTGGTGCCAGCAATAAGGCAGACAAGTGAGAGAGTAGCTTCTACCCAGAGGTGTGCTGGAGACAACAGGCACTCCTCAAGCACTGGAAGCGGAGGTAAAAATCAGCACAGGAAGCCAGGGATGAAGAAGACCGAGGAGGGCCAAAGCCCATATCCCCAACCTCAACAGATGACGTAACCTAACTCTGGCACAATTCCCCAGGTGAAGAACTTTTTCAAGCTAGAGAGATGAGGAGTATCCAGCATTATTAGAATATAAAGTGGTAGGGGGTAGCTAGGTGGCGCAGTGGATAGGCAGTGGAGTTTGCCCTGGAATCAGGAGGATTTGAGTTCAAATCCAGCCTTAGACACTTAAGGCTGTATTTTGGGTTTTCTAGCTGTGTAACCCTGGGCAAGTCACTCAACCCCATTGTCTTGCAAAAAGAAAAACAAGAACATAAAAGTGGGACATCTTGCCTAAGAACTGCTATAGGGCAGTTAGATAAAGGAGTTTATAGCACACTGACCCTGGAGTCAGGAGGACCTGAGTTCAAATCCAAATTCAAAACACTTACCAACTGTGTGACCCTGGCAAGTCACTTAGCCCTGATTGTCTCAAAATATGGCTGCTGCTGATAACAATTATAATAATGATGATGATGATGATGTAGATTAAACTTTTAAAAAAGAAATGCACTCCTTGAAAACTGGAAGAGACAAAACAGGAGCCAATGACTCCATGAGAAAAAGTAATCCAAGTTTGAGGACACAAAATGAAAATTTACACTATCAAATACAACTGACTTGGAAAATATGACAAGGAAAAAATTAACTGATGAATCACTATGACTTAAACTATAGTTTCAAAAAAGCCTAAACAGTTCAAGAAATTATAAATGAAAACTACCCCAGATGTATTATAACAGAGGATAAAGTGAACATGGAAATAGTTCATCAGTTACATCTCCTGAAATAAACTCCACAAGGAAAAATTTCAGGAATATCAAACTCAAAATCCAGAGTTTCTACATCAAGGAAAAATACCACATAGATTCAAATGGTGAACATGTAAGGAGTCACAGGCAGGATCATCTGAGTCCTGGAAGCTTCTGTTATAGACAAAAGATCTAAAGGACCAAAAGTATAGGTGTATCTCCTCCAACCCCCCTGCAGAAAAAGCCTCAATTTTGAGTATTATCTTACAGATAAAGAACATGAAGTTGAATGCAGTAGTACAGGACTTTAAATAAGAGCTGAGTAGAAACACTGAAATTTTCCAGAGAAATCTGGGCAGGGAAATAAATGTATTAATCAACGAGAAGGAGCTGAATGATGATACACTACTAATATTCTAATCAGGGGAGAAGAAACACAGGTTCCTCCAGAACCTTAATGCCTTCAAAGGGTATTGAAGGAGTTAAATAAGAAAGTAGGACTTCTGAGCGGATTAGTTCTATTGTGAGGGTTTGAAGAGGAAAACAAGAAGAATGTTGATAGAACTATTCCGTGTTATCAGAGTTCATGAGAAGAGCATGCAAATACAGAGGAAGGAATGGAAACAAAGCATCAGATGAACCTCAAGAAGGGATGAATACACACACTGGCAGAGAGATTCAGCAAACTCAACAGTCAAACAAACAGGGGATGGGAGAGTTAAGGGGGAGGGGTGCTCATATGGGGTGAGCAAAACCAACTCTGATTCTTAAAGGAGAATGAAAAGAACAGAACAGAATGGGGATCTAAGGGGGCACATTCTGAAGTGGGGAATGGCTGAACAAATTGGGTTATATGAATGTAATGAAATGTGATTGTACTGTAAGAAATGATAAAGGATTTCAAAGAATCCTGGGTAATATAGGAACCTTGAAAACAACTTCTACAAGGGGAACACCAAAGAAAAACAACTCTGAAAGCTGATGAATGCCATGACAGCAGCACCTCTTCTCCGATGATGAAGAAGCATGTTCTCCACCTCGTGCCAGAGGCCATGGACTCAGGGTGTAGGGTGTTGCGAGGAGCACACATTGTTGACATGGCCTCTAATGAATTTGTGTTACTTAACTAAGCTTAGTTGTTACAAGGGTCTGCTTGTTTTATTCGCCAAGTTTTTATTGGTGGGAGGGAAGTCAGCAATAGTGATGCCAAAAAACAAAAAGTCATTGAAACACTTTTTGAAAAAAATATACACAGAAAAGAAGGAAGTTCAGAAGGAAACACATACAAAACAGTTTGGAAAGTAATGTGTGGAATTTATTTTAAATAAATAAATATATTTTAAAATAAGAAACGTAAAATAGTGTTTCACTGTTTCATACACAATCTTCCTTTTATGTTCTACTGGGTATATAGAAATACTCAAGGCTTATTTGGTGTTTAAATTTAGGGAAAAAAATTAATTTAATTTGAAAATTTAAGTGATGTAAAAAATACCAGTAAAAATTATTTCAAAAAATAAAAACAAAACAGCTGAGGGATGTTAGTTGTTCATGGTCCTGCTAAAATGAAGATAGCCAAGACTAGCTATATTAATTTGCATAATTAGTCATCACTGTAATAGAAATGAAATCAGCAAATTTTTCATGAAGATCCCTATAGACTACATGTGGACTTAGTTTCAAAATCTAATAGTACATATGTTTTATTGTATTTTTATTTGTTTTGTTAAATATTTTCCAAATTTATTTTAATCTGGTTGTATACTCAGGAATGCCAGTATTTGACACCTCAGAGACTAGACAAAATAGAAACAAAATCCTTCTGGAGGAAAAGGTCAGTAAATGGAGAAATGAAAAAAAAGGAACAACAGAGACCTAGCAATACCATATCTGGTGTTCTATTGTAAAATAGGAATGGTCAAAATAATTTGGTATTGGTCAAATAATAGAAAAATGTGTCAGGGGAACAGATAGACACATAGAACCTCTACACTGTATTTAAGGATGATCAAACACAGTAACATAGTGCTCAATGAACCCAAATATACGAGCTATAGCCACAAGGGCCCCTTTCTATTCCACAATTCCACAACTAGAAAGTAAGTTTAGCCCAAAGCCTCCACCAGGAATTCCAAATGAATATAAAAGTTCTTCAAGTTAAGAAGTGAACTTTTGATTTCATTGGTATGTCTTAACTCTGGCCTAAGAGCTGCCTAGATAACAGAGTGGCTTACTGACTTGGCCCAGAGTCATAGAGTCAAGGAAGGAGATGAACCCAGGTCTTCCTTACTTCGAGACTGGCTCTCTGTTCTTGACACCAGGGTGCTGTTCTATTAAAAAACAATTCTTGTATCATAAACAAATTAGAGGAGAAGGGGAGGAGATATCTTTCACAATTATAGATCTGGGAGAGGGTATAACTAAACAAGGGAGTGAAATGAACATAAAAGATACAATGGACAATTTTTATTACATAAAACAGAAAAGGCTTTGCACCAACAAAAATTAATGCAATTATAATTAGAAGAGAACTAATTAACTGGTTAAGAAAATCTTTGAAGTAAATTTCTCTAATACAGGTAGGCTATCCAAGATAAATAAGAAATTGATATAAATATGTAAGAGTTACTCCCAAAACATCAAAAGGATTATAAATAGGCCATTTTAAAAAGAACCAAAATTTTGGGCAAGCCACTTAACCCCATTGCCTTGCAAAAACTGGAAAAAAAAGAACCAAAATCAATACCACATAAAAATTTGGTCCAAATGACTAATAGTAAGACAAATACAAATTCAAACACCTCTGAAGTTCCATCTCACGCCTGTGAGATTGGGAGAAATGATCAAATGGCTACAGGGGCTAAGTGAGAACAGGCACATACATGCCTTGTTGGTCTCACCAAGAATTGGTCTGACCATTCTGGAAAGCAATTTGGCTTTCTACAAAAGGTCAGTCACCTCTGCATACCCTTTGACTGGCATAAACCCCCAAGAGGTCAAAGACAGAAGGGAAAGCCTCCCAGTATTCCAGAATAAGGATAATAGCTTTGATGTTGGCAAAACACATTATGTTCTCTGAGTGGAATATTGAGTAAGCAATTGATAAAAGAATAAATTCAGAGAACCTTGGCAAGACTCATGAAAACTGATGTATAAAAAGTGAACAGAACCAGAAGCACCATTTAAATGATAGTATTTATTAAGCGTTTGTTGTATACAAAGCACTGGTGATACAAACAGAAAAGTAGCTCCTGTTCTAATGGGAGGAGACAGTGCCTAGGGAAGGGTTTAAGGGCAGGTCAGACAAAAGGCTCTCATGGTCCAGAAGGGGCAGTAGCAAAGCAGTGTTCATGCCTCTTCTGCACTCTCATTCACACTGATCCAATCAGCTGTATTTCTGATGTTGACCCATTTGGCAGGGTCAGACACTTTAGGGGCAAAAACAGACATGCAGACAATGGACTAGGTGAAAGTTTATTGACCATTCTTCAGTCACTCCTGGCCCTTTCTTCTCCTTCTGGAACCACCTATATTTGGTCAGGTAATGTTTTCATCCCAAAACAAATAGAAATGTCTATTAGATTTTTTTTAAAAAACCCCACAACTCTGGTTTTTAAACTTTGTTAGTTATTTGCAGATGATAAGCTTTATTAATACCTCTTTATGGATCCTCTTCAGGACTCTCCTGGGTACCTTCCAGTTCAGCCTCTGAAGGTAGGTAGAGGGGGCCATTGGTAAACTTTGAAAAAACACATCATTCTCCTGGGCTACCTCACCCCCCAGCTATTGTTAACTAAGTCTCTAGTATTTATGGACCACAAATTGGAAAGACTAAAGAAGGCCAATCAATATAATGGCTAAGCCCAACTTCAGAAATCTGAAGAAAGACCCTGCTTCCTGGCCAAAAGGAGAAAGTGAGAAGCTGGAAACACCAAATGAGATCGACTTTTAACCATGGTCCATTTACTCTAAGTCTGGATGAGATTTACTTGCCATAAGAGAGCTTCCATTTGTTGTGAGGACTAAATGAGATAAGGACAGGTGTAAGATACTGGCAAACCTTTAAGGGATAGAGACATGTTAGCTGTTATTATTGGAAGGAGTTGATAAGTGGTAAGAGAATGAAAGAGGACCCTGAAAAACATGTTAAATAAGACAAAGAAGAGAGCAAGAAAACATTCACTTTTGTTAACAACATGTTACATTTAATGTATATTTTTTTTTAATACCAACCTGGACAGAAGGGAGGATTAGCTTCATATATGATACTCATTTTTTCCTTTATATTGAAATGTTGATATTTATTAAGTTCATGATTAAAAAAGACATTTTTGAGAGAGAGAGAGAGAGAGAGAGAGAGAGAGAGAGAGAGAATATGAGACAAAGATTGTTCTAGAGCTTTATGGACTTACTTCCATCCACACATCTGTGATTTCACATTTCTCCAGTGGCTGAAAACAAAATCCCCCACCTGGTAGTCACCCTTGAGAGACAAGTTTCTCCAAACTGGCCCCAGTGGACCTCTCCAGCTCAAACAAGGTCAACGTCCCACTGACTTAGCCATCTGGAGGCCAAGGCACTGGGCAAGCACTTGAGTAAAAGACAGGACTATACTTTGGTGGGATTAATTGAGTGACATTTTTGGACTCATGAATGGCCCAGATTTGATTTGCTATTCATTTCACTCTTCAATACTTAGATTCATTCTAGAGTTAATTTCATTAACTGACAAGACAGAAAAAAACATAGTTTTTCTCCTACAAATAAATACTTTTTTCAGCCTCTGCCTTCATCCCCTCCCCTGGCCCAGAACAAGGAGCAATTCTAACCTATGGAATGTCAGACATTTTTAGAGGGTGTTCCACAGTGGCCTAGCATGTGTGTGCCTTAATAGTAACTAGGAAAACACCATCAGTGTTAGAACACAGTGTTTGTGGACAGGGGAGTAATTCTGGCATCCATCTCCAAAGGAAATGGTTTGTGTGTCAGATAGTAACGGGTGTAGGCCTTCGTCTGTGTGCCTCCTAGAATGAGTAGGGAAACTGTGTAGTACATCCAAGAGCTTGGCGGGAAGGGGGAGGGTTCCATCTTGAGCTTGAGAGCATGAGTTCAAATCACAGTCCTTGGATCATAACTGCCCTCTGAGTAGGCTTCCAAATCCACTGAATGAGGGAGGAAGCTGCTCTGAATGATCCCCAAGTTCCCTCCTAATAGAGGGGGTCCTGTGGTCCTTCTGTGTGAGTTACAACGAAGGATAGTCTAAGACTACTGAGTCACCAAACAATAAAGAGAGTGAGAAGGGGGGCCTACCAGATGTGATTCATTCAACAAGCATTTAAAGGGCCTTCTTCTCCATGTCTGGAGCCACACAAACAGTCCCCACTCTTGAGGAATTTAGGTGGGCTCTTGTGGGAATCACATACATCAACACGTATGTGCAAAATCATAAGGTAGGAGCGGGCAGGAAAGGGGGAAAGTTGATTTTTTAGACTCCAAGGAGAAGACTTGACATTGATTCCTATGAAATTCTGTCTGAGGAGGGACTAGCAGCTGGGAGAGATCACAAATGGCTTCAAGAAGAAGATAGTTCTTGGGATTCAAAGAGAATTACAGCTGGCCCAGCAGGCCATCTGGTGGGACTGGGGCAGCTGGCTCTCACATTACAGCGACTCCCTGCCCTAGCTCGGGCTGGGCTCTCAAGAACTATGCAGGGTGGATTCTTGCTCCTTTCTTGGGCTAAGAGTTTCCCAGAGCAAAACATGCGGTAGTTAACACATGCAAATTTAACCATGCAGGCCCCTGGGACTTAGAGATGACTTAACCCCTAGTGTTTTTTGAAGTACCAGTATGAAACAAACTCTGTTATACTGTCTGCATACAGAAAGGCAGAGGGACAGGGTCAATTTTTCTAACTCCAGAAGTTCTGCCCTTGCTAAACAGAGCCTCCAAACTTTTCTTTTTCTCACTTTCCTCCACAGTCCCAAACAAGAAATACTTAATAGGGGTTTAATAAACATTCAAATTGGCTCTGATGTCAACTGACAGACAGATATAGAAAGAGGTGGAACCGAATAAAGAGACAGAAGGGATGTTTATTGATTTCCAACCCCCAGAGGCTGCAGTCATCTCTAGTTGACCTGCCTCATTAGTTTTGTATGTGTCCAAGTGTTGGCCTGGCACCTAACTGCAGCCTGATTCCTGCTCCGATAAGAGCTGAGCAGTTTCTGAGGTCCAGGCCAACCTGGAGATTCAGCACTCTGAGAAACTGCCTCACTACACAGAGGTGCTTAGGTGCCACTAAGAAGAGATGGGAATGAGAAAGAAGCCTTCTGAGGTCCTTTCTAGTTCTACCAGGGGGTTCCAAAGGGCCAAATTGGGAAAAGGGGGAGATAAGGGATTTCTACAGAATGAGCCTAAGTCAGACCTAGATGCAGAAGAGAAGCCTGGGAGGGGGATAATTATTTTCAAATATTTGAAAGGCTCTGCTTTGTGCTTGGCCCTAGAGAGTACAAATCTTAGAGGTAGGCTTAAGCTCAGGAAAGAAAACTGCGTTAAGATTAGCAATGTCTTAAGTAGCATGGGGCAGCCCACCTCAGGGGAGAACTGAGGCAGTCACTGTGCTAAGCTTGGCAAGGGAGAGGGGAGTTAGCTGACTAGACAACAAACACCATTCAACAAGCATTTATGAAGAGGTTTTCATTTCCAATGGAGAAAAACAGCTCCTACCCTCATCTCATACAGCTGATATTCTATTTGAAGGGGCACCTAGTTGGTACAGTGGAAAGAGCACTGGTCTTAAAGGCAGGAGAAAGGGAGTTCGGATCCAGCCTCAGACACTTGACTCTTGCTATCTGGGTGATCTTGGGCAAGTCACTTAATCCTAACTGCCTTGCTTCCAAGGTCATCTCCAATCACCCTAATTCATATCTGCCTCCTGGAATACAGTTGGCTCTGAAGGAGAAAGTAAAGTTGGTGACTTAGCACAGCCCCCCCCCCCAATTCAAACCCAATTCATGTACTTATCATGGTATCACCTCCCTGATGGCATGGTCTTCATCATCATCATCATCATCATCATCATCATCATCATTCTCTTAGAAGGATACAATTTACACTGATAACTATGTACAAAAGCCATCTGAAGAGAAATATTCTGGAGGCTTCCTTTAGCATCCTAGGTCTGGAGAAGGAAGGGAGACCACCTAGTGAAGTCTTATTGTTTTACAGATGGGGAAAGTGAACAGATTTAGCTAAGGTCACATTTAGTATCCTACTTCTGGAACTGGAAGGGACCTCACAAATCATCTAAATCTAATTCAATTTCCTCATTTTACAGGAGGAAATTGAGGTACAGGTCTGTAAAAGTGACTCAGCAAGATCCTACGAGGAGGAGGGACTGTCTGAGCTGAGTCTCCAAGGAAGATAGGGGCATTCCAAGAGCAAGGGGCAGTGGGGGAGTGGCACTAACAAGCCTACCCAACTCCAGATTTGAAATTCTATCATTGTAAGCCTGTTGGGATGACTAGAAACAAACGGGCATTTTGCAGGAGGAGAAAAACAAATTCTGTGGGTAATAAACTGAGAGTGGGGGAGAGAAGGCAGCTTTAAATGCAACAAAGTCTTTCAGACAAGAGTAAGTGCAATCTCCAAGTAACAAGAGTGTCCAGAAAACTTTTCTGCACTTCAAAATCTTGTTGGCAAGAGTAGCCCCTTGTATGCTTCCACTTCCACCCTGCAAACTGCTCTTTCAGTTTTCAAACAGGAGTGGAGCCCTGTAAACTTTAAAGAGTCCCTCCCTCCAAATTAAAAACCCCAGCATTTGCCAGCAGGAGTAGCCTCTTTACAAAATCTGCAGGGCAGGACACATCCCCCAAACTCTTGCAGCCCCTCACTCTTCCCAGCAGGAGTAGCCCTGCGGCAAATTCTTTGCCCTGCAAACCCAGGCAAGGAATAGGCACACTTGCCACTGCCCCCAACTCGTCTTGCAAACACAAAGCTACCCCCAAACTCGAGTCCCTCATTCTTTCCGGAAGGAGTGGACCCCCTGAAAACTCTTCAGTTCCAGAAATTCTTGCAGACAAGAATAGCCATCCCCAAATTTTTGACACTACTGAGTCACCTCAAAACTTTAAATGGCATGGATAGCCCCCCCCTTCACAAATACTACTGTCCTGAAAATTCCTTGAGATTGTCAAAAGTCTTCTGGCCTACACTGCAAGAAGCAAGAGGAACCCCTCTCCAACTGTCCCGTCCTGTAAATTCTTTGGGGTACAGAAATTTCCCTTTGAAAAGGCAAATCCATTCTGCAAGATTGCCAGGGAACAGTGACTTCCCAATTCTTCTGTCCTACAAACTTAGTGGCGGGGGGGGAAGAGTAGCTACCCCAGAATCACAGTCCCCTCGTAAAACCCCTTAGAACATGAGTGGCCCTCCCCACAACTTTCCAGTTCTCTAAACTCTGAAAGACGAGAGTAAGCACCCCTCAACCCCAAGTAATCCGCCTCCTCCCGAAAAACTCTTTTGAGTAGGTTCTTGCCAATTCTCCTGTCATGAAAACTTCTTTGGGGAAGAGTAGCTCCCCTCAAATCTCCCATCTTTTGTAAAACTCCTTGGGACACAAGCAGCCCTCCCCCAACTTTCCAGATGTGTATACTTTATAAGACAAGGGAAAGCAACCCCCAACCTCACACAATACCCCCCTCCTCTGGGAAAACTCTTTAGAGCAGATGCTTCATATCTCTGCTGTCCGCAAAGCCACCAGGGCAAAAGCAGCCCTCACCTCTCCTCTTCTGAAAACGCCTTAACACAAAAGTAATCCTCCCACCACCAACCCTAGCCAAAAACTTCCCAATTCTCCTATCAGGCAAACTCTCTGGGGGGAAATACCCCACCCCAAACTCTCCCTTTGTCAAAATCTCCCAGAGGGGAAGGAAGAATAGTCAGGCACCCACCCCACTGCAACCTGCAAACACTGAGGCAAGGGTAGTCTGCAAAATTCCTTGGGGCAACCCCTGCAACCTCTGCCTTTTAGCAAGTTTCTGGGGGCGGTAGTAGCCACCTCACCCCCCAAAGTTCTCAAGTCAGGTCAAAAATGTCTTCTGGTGAGAGTAGCCACCTCAACCCCAAAAGCTCTCTAGTCAGGGCAAAATGTCTTGGGGCAAGAGTAGTCACCTCACCCCCCAAAAGTTCTCTAGTCAAGTCAAAATGTCTTGGGGCAAGAGTAGCCACCTAACCCCCAAAATGTTCCCTTATCAGGTCAAACTGTCTTGGGCCAGGAGTAGCCACCTTAGCCCCAAAGTTCTCAAGTCAGTTCAAAATGTCTCAGGGCAGGAGTAGCCACCTAACCCCCAAAGTTCTCTAATCAGGTCAAAATGTCTTGTGGCGGGAGTAGCCACCTCACGCCTCACAAGTACTCTAGTCAGGTCAAAATGTCTTGGGGCGAGAGTAGCCACCTTTCCCCCCAAAAGTTATCTAGTCAGGGCAAACTGTCTTAGGGAAGGAGTAACCAACTCATCCCCAAAGTTCTCTAGTCAGGTCAAAATGTCTTGGGACAGGAGTAGCCGCCTCATCGCCAAAGTTCCCTAGTCAGGTCAAAATACCTTGGGGCAGGAATAGCCACCTCACCCCCAAAATACTCTAGTCAGGTCAAAATATCTCAGGGTGGGAGTAGCCACCTCAGCCCAAAAATTCTCTACTCAAGTCAAAATGTCTTGGGGCTGGAGTAGCCAACTTACCCCCAAAGCTCTGCAGCAAGGCCAAAATGTCTAGGGCGGGAGGAGTAGCCGCCTAACCCCCAAAATTTCTCGAGTCAGGTCAAAATGTCTTGGGGCAGGAGTAGCCTCCTCAGCCCCAAAAGTTCCCTAGTCAGGCCAAAAATGTCTTGGGGCAGGAGTAAACACCTCATCCCCAAAGTTCTCTAGTCAGGTCAAAATGTCTTGGGGCAGGAGTACACACCTCATCCCCAAAAATTATCTAGCTAAGTCAAAATATCTTAGGGCAAGAGTAGCCACCTCACCCTCAAAGATCTCTAATCAGGAAAAAAATGTCTTGGGACAAGAGTAGCTACCACACCCCCAAAAAGTTCTCTAGTCAGGGAAAAATGTCTTGGGGTGGGAATAGCCAGCTAACCCCCCAAAAGTTCTCTCATCAGGTCAAAATGTCTTTCGGCAGGAGTAGCCACCTAACTCCCAAAAGCTCTCTAGTCAGGTGAAAATGTCTTAGGGTGGGAGTAGCCTCCTCACCCCCCAAAGATGTCTAGTCAGGTCAAAATGTTTGGAGCAGGAGTAGCCACCTCACCCCACAAAGTTCTGCAGTATGGTCAAAATGTGTAGTGGGGGGAGTAGCCACCTCACTTCCAAAGTTTCACTAGTCAGGTCAGAAAGGTCTTCGGGTAGGAACAGCCACATCACCCCCAAAAAGTCTCTAATCAGGTCAAAATGTCTTGGGAGCAGGAATGGCCACCAAACCCCCAAAAGTTCTCTAATCAGGTCAAAATGACTTTCTGGCAGAGAATTCTAGCAACGATGGTACAGAGAATACAGGCACAGTTCTAAAGTATCCAAATCTTTCCTCATCATTGATATCAAACAAACTTCCTAACAGAAATACACTAAGAGGTATAAAATACTTATGGTAATAAAGGGGAAGAAGGGAGGAGATGAGAAACACCTGAATCTTCTTCTCCTCAAACTTGGCTTAAATTCAACCTACACATACTCAGCTAACTTATAAAACATCTAAACTTTCAAGTATTACAAGGGGAAAAGGGGAGGGGGATGGAGAAAGGGAAGGGGAGGGAGGATGGAAAAGGGAAGGGGAGTGGGGAAAAGGGGGAACTAACAAAAGGAAGGGAAGGGAAAAGGGAAAAAGGGAAAGGGGGAAAAAGGGGAGGGGGTGATGTAGGAGGGCAAACACACTGAAGGGGGAGGTATTCAGAGACAAAATACTGGGGAATAATGATAAAGTGGGGCAAAAGGGGAAAAATACCAACAAAGGGAAAAAAGCATGGAGGGCAATAAAGAATTAGTAATCATAACTTTGAATGTGAATGGGATGAACTTTCCCTTAAAACATAAGTGAATAGCACAGTGGATTAAAAACCAGAATCCTACAAGAAACTCATTTGAACGAGAGATACATATAGAGTAAAGGTAAAAGCTTGGAGCAAAATATATTTTCTATATATTGCTTTCGCTGAAGTAAGAAAAGCAGGGGTAGCAATCCTTATCTCAAAGTAGCATCAAAAATAGATAGTGCTAAAAAAATACAGAAGGAAACTTTATCCTCCTAAAATGTACCAAAGACAATAAAGTTATTTCAATACTGAATAAATACATATATGCACCCAATGGGACAGCATCCAAATTCTTAGAGGAGAAGCTGAAAGACCTACAGGAAGACATAGACAGCAAAACTCTACGAGTGAGAGATCTCAACCTCCTGCTCTCAGATCTAAATAAATCGAATCATAAAATAAACAAGAAAGAAGCTAAGGAGGCAAATAGATTGTTAGAAAAAATAGATATGGTAGACTGATGGAGGAAATTGAATGGGGATAGAAAGGAATATACCTTTTTCTCTGCAGTACATGGATCTTACACAAAACTTGACCATGTACTAGGACGTAAAAATCTAATGATCAACTGCAGAAAGGCAGAAATAGTGAATACATCTTTCTCAGATCACAATGCAATAAAAGTCATATGTAATATTGGGCCAAGGAGATATAGACCCAGAACCAATTGGAAACTGAATAACCTCATTTTAAAGAATGACTGGACCCCAAAACAAATTATAGAAAGAATTAACCATTTTATCCTAGAAAATGATAATGAAGCAAAATACCAAAACCTATGGGATTCACTCAAAGCGGCTCTCAGCGGACATATTATAGCTTTAAATGCTTACATGAATAAATTGGAAAAAAGAGGAAATCAATGAAGTAAAGGTGAAACTAAAAAAATTAGAGAAATAACAAATTAAAAAACCCCAATTTAATACCAAATTAGAAATACTAAGCATTAAAGGAGAAATTAATACAAATCAAAAACCAAAAAAGTATTGAATTAATAAATAAATCAAAATTTGGTATTATGAAAAAACCAATAAAATTGATAAACCTCTGGTTGATTTGACTAAAAGAAGGAAAGAAGAAAATCAAATTGCTAGTATCAAAAATGAAAAAGGTGAACTCGCCACCAGTGGGGAGGAAATTAAAGTAATAATTTGAAATTATTTTGCCCCACTCTATGCCAATAAATTTGATAATCTAGGTGAAATGGATGAATATTCAGAAAAATATGTTGCCCAGGTTAAAGGATGAGGAGCTTAAATACCTAAACAACCCTATCTCAGAAAAAGAAATTCAACAAGTCATCACTGAACTCCATAAGAAGAAATCTCCAGGGCCTGATGGATTCACAAGTGAATTCTACCAAACATGTAAGGAACAATTGGTTCCAATTCTATATGTACTCTTTGGAAAAACTAGGGAAAGATGGAACTCTGCCTGACTCTTTCTATGAAACCAATATGGTGCTGTTACCTAAAACAGGAAGAGTTGAAACAGAGAAAGAAAATTCTAGACCTATCTCCCTGATGAATATAGATGCAAAAATCTTAAACAAAATCTTAGCAAAATGATTACAACAAGTAATCACTAGGGTAATACATTGTGATCAAGTAGGATTCATCCCAGGAATGCAGGGTTGGTTCAGTCTTGGGAAAATGGTTAGTATACTCGATTATACCATCAACAAACCTATCAGAAATTAAAAAGCTTTTGACAAAATACAACATCCATTCCTAGTAAAAACACTAGAGAGTGTAGGAATCAATGGACTGTTCCTTAGAATAATTAGCAGTATCTACCTGAAACTATCAACCAGCATTAGATTCAATGGGGAGAGGCTAGAGGCATTCCCAATAAGATCAGGGTTTCCTGAAACAAGGGTGTCCATTATCACCAGTATTATTCAATATTGTATTAGAAATGTTAGCTTCAGCAATTAGAGAAGAAAAAGAAATTCAAGGAATCAGAATTGGGAAGGAAGAGAAAAAAACTCTCACCCTTTGCAGATGACATGATGGTCTACCTAGAGAATCCCAAGAAATCATCTAAAAAAGTAATGGAAACAATTAGCAATTTTAAGAAAGTTGCAGGATATAAAATAAACCCTCATAAATCTTCAACTTTTCTATATATGTCTAGCAAGATACAGCAGCAAGGGGTAGAAAGAGAAATCCCATTCAAAATAACCTTAGACAATATAAAATACCTGTGAGTTGCCAAGACAGACTCAGAAACTTTTTGAAAATAATTATAAAACATTTCTCACACAAATTAAATCAGACTTAGGTAACTGGGTAAATATCAACTGCTCGTGGGGAGGTAGAGCTAATATAATAAAAATGACAATTTTACCAAAACTAAAATACTTGCTTAGTGCCGTAGCAATAAAAATTCCAAAAAATTACTTTAATGAGTTAGAAAAAATTGTAAGTAAATTCATATGGAGAAATAAAAAGTCAAGAATTTCCAGGAGTTTAATGGAAAAAAGTGTAGGCATCAGTCATCAAAACTGTTTGGTATTGGCTAAGAAATAGAGTGGTGGACCAGTAGAATAGACTCGGTGCAAAAGCAGGAGACAATTATTATAGTAATCTGCTGCTTGATAAACCCAAAGGGTCCAGCTATTGGGATAAAATTGGCCCCTTTGATAAAAACTGCTGGGAAAAATGGAAGTTAGTGTGGAAGAAGCTTAGATTAGACCAACACCTCACACCCTATACCAAGATAAGATCCAAATGGATACAGGATTTAGACATAAAAAACAATACTGTAAGCAAATTAGAAGATGAAGGACTAGTTTACCTGTCCAATCTATGAAAAGGGGAGCAGTTTATGACTAAGGAAGAGTTGGAAAACATCACCAAAAATGAACTAGATGATTTCGATTATATTCATATTAAAAAGCTTCTGCACAGATAAAACCACTGTAAGCAAGACCAAAAGAAAAGTAGTACACATTGGGAAACCATGTTTACAACTACTGATTCTCACAAAGGTCACATTTCTAAAATGTACACAAAACTGAATCATATTTTTAAAACAAAAAGCCATTCCCCAATTGGTAAATGGTCAAAGGATATGCAAAGGCAATTTACAAATGAGGAGATTAAAGCACTCCATAGCCATATGAAAAAAAATACTCTAAATCATTAATTATTAGAGAAATGCAAATGAAAGCTTTTCTGAGGTACCACCTCACACCTGTCAGACTGGCCAATATGGATAGAAAGGATATTGATCATTGTTGGAAGGTTTGTGGGTAATCTGGGACACTATTACTTTGTTCCTGGAGCTGTGAAGTCATCCAACCTTTCTAGAGAGAAATTTGGGAGTATGCCCAAAGGGCAACAAAAAATGAGCATACCCTTTGACCCAGCAATACCACTACTGGGTGTATACCCTGAAGACATGAATATAAAGGGTAAAAAAAATCACTTGTACAAAAATATCCATAGCAGCCTTGTTTGTGGTGGCAAAGAACTGGAAATGAAGTCAATGTCCTTCAACTGGTAAATGGCTTAGCAAACTGTGGCATATGTATGTGATCGAACACTACTGTTCTATTAGAAACCAGGAGGGAGGGGAATTCAGGGAAGCCTGGAGGGATGTGCATGAACTGATGCTGAATGAGATGAGCAGAACCAGAAAAAACAGTGTATGCCCTATCAGCAACATGGGGCTGATGATCAAACTTGATGGACTGGCTCATTCCAAAAGTGCAACAATCAGGCCCAATTTGGGGCTGTCTGCAAAGAGAATAGCATCTGTATCGAGATAAAGGGCCCTGGGGTTGGAAGAAAGCCCAAGGGCTATTCTCTTTAATTTAGAAAAGCAATCTGCTATCTTGTTGTCTGATCTTGCTGTTATCTTAGCCTTTTTGTTTCTTCTTTCAAGATGTGATTTCCCTCTCATCAAACTCAATTTGGATCAAGGTACACTATGGAAACAATGTAAGGACCAGCAAATTGCCTTTTGCAGGGGTGGGGGGAAGCAAGATTGGGGGGAAATTGTAAAACTTAATATCTTTAATAAAAAAAAAAAACTGTCTCGGGGCGGGAGGAGCCACCTCACCCCCAAAGTTCTCTAGTCAGGTGAAAATATCTCAGGGCAGGAGTAGCCACCTCACCCCCAAAGTTCTCAAGTCAGTTCAAAAAGTCTTGTGGTGGAGTCTTCTGGCAACAATGGCAGAGAGAATACAGGCACAGTACTAAAATCTCCAGATCTTTCCCCATCTATGATATGAAACAAACTTCTTAACAGATATACACTAAGAACTACAAAATAATTATGGTAATACAGGGGAAGAAGGGAGGAGATGAGAAACACCTGAATTTTCTTCTCATCAGACTTGGCTTAAATTCAACCTCCAGATACTCAGTTAACTTATGAAACATCTAACCTTTCAAGTATTACAAGGGGGAAAGGGGGGCGATGGAGAAAGGGAAGGAGAGTGGGTGAAAGGGAGAAATAACAAAAGGAAGGGAAGGGAAAAGGGAAAAAGGGAAAGGGGGAAGAAGAGGAGGGGGTGATATAGGCGGGCAAACACACTGAAGGGGGTGGTATTCAGAGACAAAATACTGGGGAATAATGATGGAGGGGGGAACGGGGGAAAATAAAAAGGAAGAAAGCATGGAGGGCAATACAGAATTAGTAATCATAACTTTGAAAGTGAATGGGATGAACTTTCCCTTAAAATGTAAGTGAATTTGCACAGTGGATTAAAAACCACAATCCTACAAGAAACTCATTTGAACTAGAGAGATACATATAGAGTAAAGGTAAAAGGTTGGAGCAAAATATATTTTCTATATTTTGCTTTAGCTGAAGTCGCAATCCTTATCTCAAAGTAGCAGCAAAAATAGATAGTGCTAAAAAAATACAGAAGGAAACTTTATCCTCCTAAAATGTACCAAAGACAATAAAGTTATTTCAATACTGAATATATACATATATGCACCCAATGGGACAGCATCCAAATTCTTAGAGGAGAAGCTGAAAGACCTACAGGAAGACATAGACAGCAAAACTCTACTAGTGGGAGATCTCAACCTCCTGCTCTCAGATCTAAATAAATTGAATCATAAAATAAACAAGAAAGAAGCTAAGGAGGCAAATAGATTGTTAGAAAAAATAGAAATGGTAGACTGATGGAGGAAATTGAATGGGGATAGAAAGGAATATACCTTTTTCTCTGCAGTACATGGATCTTACACAAAACTTGACCATGTACTAGGACGTAAAAATCTAATGATCAACTGCAGAAAGGCAGAAATAGTGAATACATCTTTCTCAGATCACAATGCAATAAAAGTCATATGTAATATTGGGCCAAGGAGATATAGACCCAGAACCAATTGGAAACTGAATAACCTCATTTTAAAGAATGACTGGACCCCAAAACAAATTATAGAAAGAATTAACCATTTTATCCTAGAAAATGATAATAATGAAGCAAAATACCAAAACCTATGGGATTCACTCAAAGCGGCTCTCAGCGGACATATTATAGCTTTAAATGCTTACATGAATAAATTGGAAAAAGAGGAAATCAATGAAGTAAAGGTGAAACTAAAAAAAATTAGAGAAATAACAAATTAAAAACCACCAATTAAATACCAAATTAGAAATACTAAGTATTAAAGGAGAAATTAATACAAATCAAAAACCAAAAAAGTATTGAATTAATAAATAAATCAAAATTTGGTATTATAAAAAACCAATAAAATTGATAAACCTCTGGTTGATTTGACTAAAAGAAGGAAAGAAGAAAATCAAATTGCTAGTATCAAAAACGAAAAAGGTGAACTCGCCACCAGTGGGGAGGAAAATAAGTAATAATTTGAAATTATTTTGCCCCACTGTATGCCAATAAATTTGATAATCTAGGTGAAATGGATGAATATTCAGAAAAATATGTTGCCCAGGTTAAAGGATGAGCAGCTTAAATACCTAAACAACCCTATCTCAGAAAAAGAAATTCAACAAGTCATCACTGAACTCCATAAGAAGAAATCTCCAGGGCCTGATGGATTCACAAGTGAATTCTACCAAACATGTAAGGAACAATTGGTTCCAATTCTATATGTACTCTTTGGAAAAACTAGGGAAAGATGGAACTCTGCCTAACTCTTTCTATGAAACCAATATGGTGCTGTTAAGTAAACCAGGAAGAGTTGAAACAGAGAAAGAAAATTCTAGACCTATCTCCCTGATGAATATAGATGCAAAAATCTTAAATAAAATCTTAGCAAAATGATTACAACAAGTAATCACTAGGGTAATACATTGTGATCAAGTAGGATTTATCCCAGGAATGCAGGGTTGGTTCAGTCTTGGGAAAATGGTTAGTATACTCGATTATACCATCAACAAACCTATCAGAAATTAAAAAGCTTTTGACAAAATACAACATCCATTCCTAGTAAAAACACTAGAGAGTGTAGGAATCAATGGACTGTTCCTTAGAATAATTAGCAGTATCTACCTGAAACTATCAACCAGCATTAGATTCAATGGGGAGAGGCTAGAGGCATTCCCAATAAGATCAGGGTTTCCTGAAACAAGGGTGTCCATTATCACCAGTACTATTCAATATTGTATTAGAAATGTTAGCTTCAGCAATTAGAGAAGAAAAAGAAATTCAAGGAATCAGAATTGGGAAGGAAGAGAAAAAAACTCTCACCCTTTGCAGATGACATGATGGTCTACCTAGAGAATCCCAAGCAATCATCTAAAAAAGTACTGGAAATAATTAGCAATTTTAGGAAAGTTGCAGGACATAAAATAAACCCTCATAAATCTTCAACGTTTCTATATATGTCTAGCAAGATACAGCAGCAAGGGGTAGAAAGAGAAATCCCATTCAAAGTAACCTCAGACAATATAAAATACCTGGGAGTCTATTTGCCAAGACAGACTCAGAAACTTTTTTGAAAATAATTATAAAACACTTCTCATACAAATTAAATCAGATTTAAGTTACTGGGTAAATATCAACTGCTCGTGGGGAGGTAGAGCTAATATAATAAAAATGACAATTCTACCAAAACTAAAATACTTGCTTAGTGCCGTAGCAATAAAAATTCCAAAAAATTACTTTAATAAGTTAGAAAAAATTGTAAGTAAATTCGTATGGAGAAATAAAAAGTCAAGAATTTCCAGGAGTTTAATGGAAAAAAGTGTAAGCATCAGTCATCAAAACTGTTTGGTATTGGCTAAGAAATAGAGTGGTGGACCAGTGGAATAGACTCGGTGCAAAAGCAGGAGACAATTATTATAGTAATCTGCTGCTTGATAAACCCAAAGGGTCCAGCTATTGGGATAAAATTGGCCCCTTTGATAAAAACTGCTGGGAAAAATGGAAGTTAGTGTGGAAGAAACTTAGATTAGTCCAACACCTCACACCCTATACCAAGATAAGATCCAAATGGATACAGGACTTAGACATAAAAAACTATAGTATAAGCAAATTAGAAGATGAAGGACTAGTTTACCTGTCCAATCTGTGAAAGGGGAGCAGTTTATGAGTAAGGAAGAGATGGAGAACATCACTAAAAATCAACTAGATGATTTCGATTACATTCATATTAAAAAGCTTCTGCACAGATAAAACCACTGTAAGCAAGACCAAAAGAAATCTAGTACACTGGGAAACCATGTTTACAACTAATGATTCTCACAAAGGTCACATTTTTAAAATGTACAGAAAACTGAGTCATATTTTTAAAACAAAAAGCCATTCCCCAATTGGCAAATGGTCAAAGGATATGCAAAGGCAATTTACAGATGAGATCAAAGCAATCCATAGCCATAGGAAAAAAATGCTCTAAATCATTAGTTATTAGAGAAATGCAAATGAAAGCTTCTCTGAGGTACCACCTCGCACCTGTCAGACTGGCCAATATGGATAGAAAGGATAATGATCATTGTTGGAAGGTTTGTGGGAAATCTTCGACACTATCACATTGTTCCTGGAGCTGTGACCTCATCTAGCCTTTCTGAAGAGAAATTTGGGAGCATGCCCAAAGGGCAACAAAAATGAACATACCCTTTGACCCAGCTATACCACTACTGGTTGTATACCCTGAAGAGATGAGAAAAAAGGCAAAAACATCACTCGTACAAAAACATTCATAGGAGCCCTGTTTGTGGTGGCAAAGAACTGGAAATGAAGTCAATGTCCTTCAACTGGTAAATGGCTTAGCAAACTGTGGCATATGTATGTGATCGAACACTACTGTTCTATTAGAAACCAGGAGGCAGGGGAATTCAGGGAAGCCTGGAGGGATTTGCATGAACTGAAGCTGAGAGAGATGAGCAGAACCAGAAAAAACATCCTGTGCCCTATCAGCAACATGGGGCTGATGATCAAACTTGATGGACTGGCTCATTCCAAAAGTGCAACAATCAGGCCCAATTTGAGGCTGTCTGCAAAGAGAATAGCATCTGTATCGAGATAAAGGGCCCTGGGGTTGGAAGAATTGGGCTATTCTCTTTAATTTAGAAAAGCAATCTGCTATCTTGTTGTCTGATCTTGCTGTATCTTAGCCTTTTTGTTTCTTCTTTGAAGATGTGATTTCCCTCTCATCAGACTCAATTTGGATCAAGGTACACTATGGAAACTATGTAAGGACCCACAAATTGCCTTTTGTGAGGGTGGGGGGAAGCAAGGTTGGGGGAAAATTTTAAAACTTAATATCTTTAATAAAAAAAAAAAACTGTCTCGGGGCGGGAGGAGCCACCTCACCCCCAAAGTTCTCAAGTCAGTTCAAAATGTCTTGTGGCGGAGACTTCTGGCAAGGATGGCAGAGAGAATACAGACACAGTTCTAAAGTCTCCAGATCTTTCCCCATCTATGATATGAAACAAACTTCTTCAGAGATATACACTAAGAGCTACAAAATAATTATGGTAATACAGGGGAAGAAGGGAGGAGATGAGAAACACCTGAATCTTCTTCTCATCAGACTTGGCTTAAATTCAACCTACACATACTCAGTTAATTTATGAAACATCTAACCTTTCAAGTATTACAAGGGGAAAAGGGGGGGATGGAGAAAGTGAAGGGGAGGGGGGCAAAGGGGGAACTAACAAAAGGAAGGGAAG
Source organism: Macrotis lagotis (assembly GCF_037893015.1). Classification (NCBI taxonomy): domain Eukaryota; kingdom Metazoa; phylum Chordata; class Mammalia; order Peramelemorphia; family Peramelidae; genus Macrotis; species Macrotis lagotis. The sequence continues at coordinate 6,240,661 of NC_133666.1, forward strand.
GGAAAAGGGAAAAAGGGAAAGGGGGAAGAAGAGGAGGGGGTGATATAGGCGGGCAAACACACTGAAGGGGGTGGTATTCAGAGACAAAATACTGGGGAATAATGATGGAGGGGGGAACGGGGGAAAATACAAAGGGAAGAAAGCATGGAGGGCAATACAGAATTAGTAATCATAACTTTGAAAGTGAATGGGATGAACTTTCCCTTAAAATGTAAGTGAATTTGCACAGTGGATTAAAAACCACAATCCTACAAGAAACTCATTTGAACTAGAGAGATACATATAGAGTAAAGGTAAAAGGTTGGAGCAAAATATATTTTCTATATTTTGCTTTAGCTGAAGTCGCAATCCTTATCTCAAAGTAGCAGCAAAAATAGATAGTGCTAAAAAAATACAGAAGGAAACTTTATCCTCCTAAAATGTACCAAAGACAATAAAGTTATTTCAATACTGAATATATACATATATGCACCCAATGGGACATCCAAATTCTTAGAGAAGCTGAAAGACCTACAGGAAGACATAGACAGCAAAACTCTACGAGTGAGAGATCTCAACCTCCTGCTCTCAGATCTAAATAAACTGAATCATAAAATAAAAAAGGAAGAAGTTAAGGAGACAAATAGATTGTTAGAAAAAAATAGATATGGTGGACTGATGGAGGAAATTGAATGGGGATAGAAAGGAATATCCCTTTTTCTCTGCAGTACATGGATCTTACACAAAACTTGACCATGTACTAGAATGTAAAAATCTAATGATCAACTGCAGAAAGGCAGAAATAGTGAATACATCTTTCTCAGATCACAATGCAATAAAAGTCATATGTAATATTGGGCCAAGGAGATATAGACCCAGAACCAATTGGAAACTGAATAACCTCCTTTTAAAGAATGAGTGGACCCCAAAACAAATTATAGAAAGAACTCACCATTTTATCCTAGAAAATGATAATCATGAAGCAAAATACCAAAACCTATGGGATTTACTCAAAGCAGCTCTCAGTGGACATATTATAGCTTTAAATGCTTACATGAATAAATTGGAAAAAGAGGAAATCAATGATGTAAAGTTGCAACTAAAAAAAATTAGAGAAATAACAAATTAAAAACCCCCAATTTAATACCAATTAGAAATACTAAGTATTAAAGGAGAAATTAATACAAATCAAAAGCAAAAAAACCTATTGAATAAATAAAAGCAAAATTTGGTATTATGAAACAACCAATACAATTGATAAACCTCTGGTTGATTTGAGTAAAAAAAGAAATAAGAAAATCAAATTGCTAGTATCATAAATCAAAAAAGGTGAACTCGCCACCAATTGGGAGGAAATTAAAGTAATAATTTGAAATTATTTTGCCCCACTCTATGCCAATAAATTTGATAATCTAGGTGAAATGGAGAAAAATATGTTGCCCAGGTTAAAGGAAGAGGCGCTTAAATACCTAAACAACCTTATCTCAGAAAAAGAAATTCAACAAGCCATTACTGAACTCCATAAGAAGAAATCTCCAGGGCCTGATGGATTCACAAGTGAATTCTACCAAACATGTAAGGAACAATTGGTTCCAATTCTATATGTACTCTTTGGAAAAACTAGGGAAAGATGGAACTCTGCCTAACTCTTTCTATGAAACCAATATGGTGCTGTTACCTAAAACAGGAAGAGTTGAAACAGAGAAAGAAAATTCTAGACCTATCTCCCTGATGAATATAGATGCAAAAATCTTAAATAAAATCTTAGCAAAATGATTACAACAAGTAATCACTAGGGTAATACATTGTGATCAAGTAGGATTTATCCCAGGAATGCAGGGTTGGTTCAGTCTTGGGAAAATGGTTAGTATACTCGATTATACCATCAACAAACCTATCAGAAATTAAAAAGCTTTTGACAAAATACAACATCCATTCCTAGTAAAAACACTAGAGAGTGTAGGAATCAATGGACTGTTCCTTAGAATAATTAGCAGTATCTACCTGAAACTATCAACCAGCATTAGATTCAATGGGGAGAGGCTAGAGGCATTCCCAATAAGATCAGGGTTTCCTGAAACAAGGGTGCCCATTATCACCAGTACTATTCAATATCGTATTAGAAATGTTAGCTTCAGCAATTAGAGAAGAAAAAGAAATTCAAGGAATCAGAATTGGGAAGGAAGAGAAAAAAACTCTCACCCTTTGCAGATGACATGATGGTCTACCTAGAGAATCCCAAGAAATCATCTAAAAACGTACTGGAAACAATTAGCAATTTTAGGAAAGTTGCAGGACATAAAATAAACCCTCATAAATCTTCAACTTTTCTATATTTGTCTAGCAAGATACAGCAGGAAGAGCTAGAAAGAGAAATCCCATTCAAAGTAACCTCAGACAATATAAAATACCTGGGAGTCTATTTGCCAAGACAGACTCAGAAACGTTTTTGAAAATAATTATAAAACCCTTCTCACACACATTAAATCAGATTTAATTAACTGGGTAAATATCAACTGCTCATGGGGGAGGTAGAGCTAATATAATAAAAATGACAATTTTACCCAAACTAAACTACTTTCTTAGTGCCGTAGTAATAAAAATTCCAAAAAATTATTTTAATGAGTTAGAAAAAATTGTAAGTCAATTCATATGGAGAAATAAAAAGTCAAGAATTTCCAGGAGTTTAATGGAAAAAAAGTGTAAAAGGAGTGGGCTTAGCCCCACCGGATCTAAAATTATATTATGAAGAATTAGTCATCAAAAGTGTTTGGTATTGGATAAGTAATAGAGTGGTGGACCAGTGGAATAGACTAGGTGAGAAAGCAGGAGACAATTATTATAGTAATCTGCTGCTTGATAAACCCAAAGGGTCCAGCTATTGGGATAAAATCGCCCCCTTTGATAAAAACTGCTGGGAAAAATGGAAGTTAGTATGGAAGAACCTTAGATTAGTCCAACACCTCACACCCTATAACAAGATAAGATCCAAATAGATACAGGACTTAGACATAAAAAACAATACTGTAAGCAAATTAGAAGATGAAGGACTAGTTTACCTGTCCAATCTATGAAAGGGGAGCAGTTTATGACTAAGGAAGAGATGGAGAACATCACTAAAAACAAACTAGGTGATTTCGATTACATTCATTTTAAAAAGCTTCTGCACAGATAAAACCACTGTAAGCAAGACCAAAAGAAATCTAGTACACTGGGAAACCATGTTTACAACTAATGATTCTCACAAAGGTCACATTTTTAAAATGTACAGAAAACTGAGTCATATTTTTAAAACAAAAAGCCATTCCCCAATTGGCAAATGGTCAAAGGATATGCAAAGGCAGTTTACAGATGGGGAGATCAAAGCAATCCATAGCCATAGGGAAAAAAAAACTGCTCTAAATCATTAGTTATTAGAGAAATGCAAATGAAAGCTTCTTTGAGGTACCACCTTGCACCTGTCAGACTGGCCAATATGGCCAGAAAGGATAATGATCATTGTTGGAAGGTTTGTGGAAAATCTGGGACACTATTACATTGTTCCTGGAGCTGTGAACTCATCTAGCCTTTCTGAAGAGAAATTTGGGAGCATGCCCAAAGGGCAACAAAAAATGAACATACCCTTTGACCCAGCAATACCACTACTGGGTGTATACCCTGAAGACATGAATAAAAAGGGTAAAAAAATCACTTGTACAAAAATATCCATAGCAGCCTTGTTTGTGGTGGCAAAGAACTGGAAATGAAGTCAATGTCCTTCAACTGGTAAATGGCTTAGCAAACTGTGGCATATGTATGTGATCGAACACTACTGTTCTATTAGAAACCAGGAGGGAGGGGAATTCAGGGAAGCCTGGAGGGATTTGCATGAACTGATGCTGAGTGAGATGAGCAGAACCAGAAAAAATATCCTGTGCCCTATCAGCAACATGGGGCTGATGATCAAACTTGGACTGGCTCATTCCAAAAGTGCAACAATCAGGCCCAATTTGGGGCTGTCTGCAAAGAGAGTAGCATCTGTATCGAGATAAAGGGCCCTGGGGTTGGAAGAATTGGGCTATTCTCTTTAATTTAGAAAAGCAATCTGCTATCTTGTCGTCTGATCTTGCTGTATCTTAGCCTTTTTGTTTCTTCTTTCAAGATGTGATTTCCCTCTCATCAGACTCAATTTGGATCAAGGTACACTATGGAAACTATGTAAGGACCCGCAAATTGCCTTTTGTGAGGGTGGGGGGAAGCAAGTTTGGGGGGGAAATTGTAAAACTTAATATCTTCAATAAAAAAAGAAACTGTCTCGGGGCGGGAGGAGCCACCTCACCCCCAAAGTTCTCTAATCAGGTGAAACTGACTCGGGGCGCGAGTAGCCACCTCACCCCCAAAGTTCTTTAGTCGGGGCAAAATGTCGGGGGGCAGAAGTAGCGCCTCCTCCCCTGGCCGCCCTGACAGACGCCCAGCTCTCGGGGGGAGGGTGGCCACCCCTCTGACCTAACTGAGGCAGGGGCCGCGCCTCCCTACAGCTCGGAGCGCAGCCAGGACCCACCCGGGACCGCAGTGAGCCGCCTCGGGCACCGGGGGCATCCTAAGGGGAACGGCCGCTCGGGACCAGAGCTGGCGCCTCGGCTGGGGAATGGCCGCAGGGAAAGGGGAGCCGGACGGCGGGCGCATGAATCGGCTGCGGCTCCGGCGCGGGACACCCGCCCCCGCGCGCGACACCCTCCGCAGCCTGCTGTCCCGTTGGCGCCCGGGCTGTTCCCTGCGCACAAGCAGCCTCCCCGGCCCTTACCTGGCTCCAACGGATCAGGTCGTCGGTGCCCGAGTCCTCGACCAGTGCCCAGAGCTTGCTCAGGAAGGCGGGTGCCACGGACGAAGCCCCCTCCATGGCGGCGCGCGGCGGCTCGGGACGAGGAGGGCGCAGCCGAAGCGCAGCCCAAAGTTGAGCTCCGGTCTCGGGACCACAAGTCTCAGGCAGGCCGGGGTAGAGGGGCAGGCGGCCCCGCCCCTTTGGCGGGGGCCGGGGCCGCGAACGCCAAGTCGACCCCCGATTGGCTGCGGACCCGGCCACGTCACTGCTGCCCGGGGCCACGTGACTTGGAGGCACGCGTGGGGGCAAAGCCAGGACCTAGCTGGGGAGCACGAGGGGAGGGAAGGGGGGGCGAGGGCTGTGCCCGTTGCTGCCCGGGGGCCCCGTCTGCAAGCGGCACGCCGAGTCCCGGAGCCGGTTGGCCCCTCGCGGCGGGTAGCGCCCGCAGCCTTCGCTTTGAGTACATGCGGGGCAAGGCTTCAGCCAGCCCCGCCTCATCCAAGTGCCCTCCTAGGGCAGAGACCTGGTGGCCTTAAACTTCACCGCAGCGCCTTGGCCCAAGGCAGACACATGGGAATGCCGAGCCTCTGGTTCCAGACCCCTTAAGGGGAAAGGGGCAGAACGGACAGCCTGCAGGGACCTGGACATCTCCCAGCTAGTCCACAGACTCCCCGTTCTTTCGCCCCCCTTGCCTTGATGCCAGTATACCTCTGGCACACCCCAATATCAAATGAAGTATGGCGCTTACCATACCCCATAGAAATAAAAGAGAGGTCAAGTCAGTGTGCCCGCTTCATTGAAAGGCTGTTAGCAGATGGTCGGCTGGGTGGCGTAGTGGAGGGAACCCTTGCCCTGGCGTCAGGAGGATCTGAGCTGAAATGGGACCTGACACTGGAAACTTGCTAGCAAGTCCCTTAACCTTATTGCCTTGCAAGCCCCCCCCCCCCCCCCAGGTAGACTAGAACAGTGATTTCGCAGATATTCCTGCACCACTCCACAAACTTCTCTTTGCTATGTGCTCCATACACCCCCCAGATCGGGGACTTCTGATCTGCTCTAACCTGCCCCCTTTTGAAAATATTTACACTATAATAAGTCTAGAGAGGAGCTATGTTTCCTCCCCCTCACCCCCACCAAACCATATAATGTCACAGCTCAAAGGACTTCAGATCTTATAAATGGTCTCTTCACTGTTCATGTTCCGGGACCCTCTGTAATACCTTTTGTGCCTGCTTAATATTGGCTACCTTCCCCTTATGGCACCCTCCAGACTTCCAACCCCAACTAAAATCCCCCATTCGAGGAGCGACTAGGTGGTACAGTGGATAGAGCACCATCCCTGGAGTCAGGAGGACCTGAGTTCAAATCCAGCCTCAGACACTTCATAATGACCTAGCTGTGTGGCCTTGGGCAAGCCAGTGAACCCCATTGCCTTGCCAAAAAAAACCCTTAAAATCTAATAAAATCCCCCATTCTATCCTCACAATTATAGTGCCTTCTCTGCTCATTATTTCCAATTCTTCTTGGACTTAGTTTGCTTTGTAGATATGTTGCCAGGCTGTCTTCCCCCAAGAAATATGGTAGGGTCAATAGGCATTTGATCCACGTTTACTGACTGATTTGGCTGATGTAGTCCAAGGTATCTTCTGGCTCTAGCCAGGCTTGGGTTCGGGGAGAAGCAACCCCCCCCCCCCCAGCCTACCTGAGAAGACAAAACCCTACACCAGAGGTCAACAGCATTTCAAAGACTCTCAAATACAAGAGTATAAGATTGCAGACTGTGAGGGCGCTAGAGACCATCCAATGAAGCAGCTTAGGGGACGGATCCCAGGCTGCTGTTGCAGTCAAAGAAACCTGGATTCACATGTACTTTGACAGCCTTCAGGTCCTATGACCTCTAGGCAATTCTCTCTCCCTGTAGAACACAAATCAGTGAAGGGGTATCTCCCATTCTGGGAGTTCCCTATAGGGATAAAATCACAAGTCTGGACCCCCAAAAAATTTTGGCAAGATTTGGTAGGTGATTGTTTCAGTAGCAATTATGTACTTGATGCCAAACCACCTTTTCTTTCCCAGCTTTAGCTCTAGAAAACACTCCCATTCCTTCCATTTAATAGTAACACTATAATATTGGTCTTCAGTCATGTCCGATTCTTTGAATCTCCATGGACCACATATTGTCCAGGACTTTTCTTGGCAAACATACTGGAGTGATTTACCATTTCCTTCTCCAGTGGTTTAAGGCAAAAAGAGGTGAAGTGACTTGCCCAGGGTCATAAAGCTAGTGAGTGTCTTGAGGCCGAATTTGAATTCCAGTGTATCCTGACTGCAGTCCAGCACTCTCTCTCCTGAACCACCTCCCTACCACCAGGACCAATAGAACAATGAACATGTATAGAGTTGTTTAATGTCTGCAAAATACTTCATAAACATTGTCCCATTTTCCCTCACAACCACCCAGGGAAGTAGGTGCTATTATTAGTCCCATTGTACACATGAGGAAATGGAGGCAACAGAACTTAAGTGACGTGCACAAGACCAGAGCTGGTATCTGAGTCTAGAACTGAACTTAGGTTTTCTCTGACTCCAGACCCAGTGCTGTGAATTGTCAGCTTTCTCCCTGATTTTCTGACCCCGAACGCTCTCCTGGGCTCTTTTTCTATCTTAGAGTTCAAGCCCTTTAAAGTAGGGATGGCCATGATTGCTTGGATTGGGGGGAGGACTTGAGAGCCATGGCTGCTCCCAACTCCTGAGTATGATGATAAAGGAATTTTCTCCAGGGTCTCCTCTACCAAGCACTTTCTCTCCTCCTGCCCCCAGAAAGGTGAGCTTTATGGATCCTCAGGACACTCAGACTCAAAAAGGGGAGACATAGGCAAACACATTTATGCAGACAAGATCACTCCAAGCTGAATTTTAGCAGAGACTTAAGGGAAGCCAAGAGGTAAAGAGTAGGAGGAGGAAGAAGAGAATTCTAGGAATGGGAGATAGCCCAGTGAATCAGCAAAATGCACAGAGGATCTTTCTGCTGGAGGATCAATGAGATCAGTGCCCCCAGCATTGTAGAGTAAGGAGAAGGTATAAGATGTAAGACTGGCAAGGTAGGAGGAGGAAGGTCATGAAGGGCCTTGAGTGCCAAGCTAAGGACTTTGAACTTTCTTCGACAGGTCACGAGGAACAATTGGGGTGGATCCATTGGGTCCAGTGGCCCACCCATGCCATCTCAAGTTAGCATGGTCTGCCAGAGTAGGGAGATGTAGTAAGGAGAAGTCATGTTAAATCCCAATTCCAAAAGATTTGAAGGTAATAGGGAGCCAATAGAGATAAATGAAGGGGAAAGGGGTCATGATATGATCAGACCTGTACTTTAGGAAGATCACTTTGGAGGTTGAAAATGGAAGATGGGTTGGACTAGGGAGACTTAAGACAGGCTGAATAGACCCAGCATGGGGTAGTGAGAGTCAGGGTGGTGACCATGTCAGAGAAGAGAAGGGAATATAGATGAGAAATAGTACACAGGTAGATATGAGGACTGAAGGAAAACACTGAGGTTGTGAGTTGTGTTGACTGGAAGTACCTTCTATAGTAAACAAAAGGTTAAGAAGAGGGGTAGATTTTGTTGTTCAGCTGTTTTCCATGGTGTCTGAGCCTTGATGATCCCATTTGGATTTTTCTCAGCAGAGATACCACAGTAGTTTGTCATTTCCTTCTCTAGTTCATTTTACAGATGAAGAAACTGAGGTACACAGGGTAAAGAGCCTTGCCCAGGGTCACACAGCTAGTAATTTGAGGCTGAATTTGAACTCATGGATATGAGTCTTCCTTACTCTAGAGTCACTGGCACTCTATCCACTACAGCCACTTAGCTGGCCCAGGTTAGGGTTCGAAGGAAAGCTAGTGAGTTCAATGGAGTTTAAGATAACTATGAGACATCCAGTCTGAAATGTCCTATAGGCAGTTAGAGATCTGACTGCTTTTCTCATCATGATCTCTCCTCTTGGGCAAGCTCAATGAGATGCTCTCTAGATGTCCCCCCGGGGAGGCAGGAGGAAGATACACTTGAATTCAAATGCAGCCTCAGACACTCACTAGCTTTATGACCCTGGGCAAGTCACTTCACCTCTTTTTGCCTTAAACCACTGGAGAAGGAAATGGTAAATCACTCCAGTATGTTTGCCAAGAAAACAGGTGCAGAACCACCATCTTCCTCCTGCCTCCCCAGGGGGACAGTTACCTATTCTTCAATTAGGCAGTTACCTTGCCACCCCCATCCCAGACACCTTCCTGGATTCCCCTAGTGGGAAGTCAACCAGTGAATACAGAAACTCTTAACTCTTGTTAAAGCTCCACTTTCAATTATTTGTGTATTATATTACATATTTCTATATAAAATATGTTATATTAAATTTTATATATATATATATATATTAGCTTATATTCCACAACTTGAAAAATTGGGAAACTGGAATGCAATATGGTAGATTGGAATGAGAGACTAGGCAAAGGCCTAAACTGGAGCACTGGCATCCTACCAAATTTAATCCCCTTCACTCCCTTTCCTCCTCTGCCCCTCCCCCCATAATACTAGGGTGGGGGTACTTAGTCTTCTGACGACATCTGGCCATGTTATTCTGCTCCTCAAAATTCATCAGTTGATCCCTATTGGCTCCTAGGGAAATTTCAAGTTCCTTTGCCTGTTATTCAAGGTCCTGCCCAGCCTGGTGCCATTCAACCGTAGCTCATGAAAACTTTCCTTCCTGAACTGTACCCTGTAGTCAAGCCCCATAACTCTCTGTCCTGTACTCTCAGATCTCTGTTTGTTCAGGCTCTGCCCTTCTCCTGGAATGTCCTGCCTACCCTCTTTACCTTTTGAATTCTCCATTACTGTAGAGGGTACCATCATCCTCCCAGTCTCTCAACTTCACAACCCAGGAGTCATCCTGGATACCTCCCTCTCTCTCATTCCTGACATCCAATCTGTTATCAAGGCCTGTTGATTTAACCTTTTCAATTTCTCTCCAATACTCCCCCTTTCTCTCCTCTGACATGACCATCACCTGGTATAGGCCCTCATAATCTCATGCCTGAACTGTTACAACATCCTATTGGGAGATTTGTCTGCCTTTGTTTCTCCCCACTGTAGTCCATCCCCATTCAGTCCCTAAAGTGATTTTCTAAAATATAAGTTCAATCTCTCTCTCTCTTTCTCTCTCTCTCTCTCTCTCTCTCTCTCTCTCTCTCTCAATAAACTCCAGTGGTTCCCTGTTGCATCCAGGATGCTGATTGGTGATCAGAGTCCTTCATCACCCAGCTCCCTTCTACCTTTCCAGAGTCCTTATACCTCACTCCCCACCCCATGCAATTACTCTTGACTTCCCAGGCTACTTTTCATACAGCAAGCCTTCCCCAAGCCCCTGGAATTCCAGGACCTTCCTCCAAACAAGATTTCCTCTTTATCCCAGTTTGTTCTGTATAAATTTATTTGCACTTTGCGTCCCATTGTAAGCTTCTTGAGGGCAGGGACTGACTTGCCTTTTTTTGTATCCCCAGAGTTTGAAACAGTGCCTGGCAGAGAGTAGGCACTCAATAATGGGTTCGTTTTCATTGCTCTTGCCTTCAGACCCTTCCTCCAATGCCCCTCCCCCTGAGATCCTTCTCTGCGCCACTGGCACTAATGGATTCCATGAAGCATTTGATTTGGACTTTTCTGATGTACTTCTCAGGCAGTTCTTTGTGTTGGCATCATCCCTTTTCTGGACTTTCCCATCCATGAGGACAAAGGCTGCCTGAGTGTGGGCAGGTGGTTTTGGATTTGGAAGCAGAGCACTCACCGAAAACACTTGTGTGACCTTAGACAAGTTATTTAACATCTTTGGGCTCAGCTTCCTCTGAGGTTAGCATGACTTTTTTAAAAATGTATTTAAATCTTTTGTTCTCATATGACCTTCGTTTCTAAATATTTCCATCCTCCCTTCCGTCTCCAGAGAACCTCTGCTTGTAACAAAGTATAAAAGAGAGAAAGAACAGGAGGAAGAAAGAGCACTTCAGTGAAGCAGAGGGCAACAATAGCTTGAATGTTCCCTGCCACCCAGGGTTTTCTACCTCTCCCATTAAGGAAGAGAACATGATGTCCTGTCTTCATGTAGGGCAAGCCGGATCATTATAATTATGTATCTTTTGCTTTCTGGTGGGGGCATGTAGGGGGGGCTTTCCATTAACGTTGTCGTAATATTTTCCTAAGCACTAAATGTACTTATTTTTAAAAGATAATTTATTTTTATTTTTTTCAATTAATAAGAATTTAAAAAATAGTCTTCTTCCACTACTTCCCTAATTGAACAAATCACACACACACATACACACACACATACTCCCTTAAGAGTCAAAGACAGACAGACAGACAGATACACATAGCTATATAACACAGCAAACAAATCCCCCCATTAGCCATATCTGAATATCCCTTCCTGCATTCTAAGCTCATCAGATGTCTGTCTGGAAAAGAAGGGTATGCTATATCTTCATTCTTTGGATCCCATGATTTATCATTTTCTTCCTCAGCATTCTCAAGTCTTTCAAAGTTGCTTTTCTCTCATACTGTTGTTATCATTGTATAACTGTTCTGGTTCTGCTCACTTTGCCCTCCATTCAATTCATAGAGACCTCCCTCTGAAATGGTCCATTCCATCCATTCCAACAATGCAAAACTATTCCATGATATTCATGGACCACAATTTGTTTAACCATCCTCTAATTGATTGGCATTGACTTTGTTTCTCCTTCTTTGCTACTATGGAAAGTGCTGCTATAAATATTTTGGTGAATAGAGCATCTTTCTTGAAACTTTTGACCTTCTGGAGGGTGGGTATGTGCCTAACGATAGGGGCTCTGGGTTAAAGGGTACAGACATTTTAGTCATTTTCTTAGTATAACTTCAAATTGTTTTCCAGAATGGTTAGACCCATTTCAATAAAAGTTCTACTAAAGGTTATTTACTAGCATTCCTGTCTTTTCACAGCCTCTCCAATGTTAAGTCATGCCATCTTTTCTTGTCTTTGTCAATTTGCTAGATATAAGGTGAAATCTCAGAGTTGTTTTTTCTTCCCTTATTAGTGATTTATAGCAAACTTTCATATGGTTCACTGGAGTGTTTGTGTGTGGTGTGTGTGTGTGTGTGTGTGTGTGTGTGTGTGTGTGTTTGTGTGTGTATGTATGTGTGTGTGTGCAGCTAGGTGGCGCAGTAGATAGAGCACTGGCCTTGGAATCAGGACAGGAATTCTAATCTAGCCAGACACTTGCCCCTTTCTCAGCTGTGCAACCTTGGGCAAGTCACTTTAACCCTCGTCATCCTGATCCACATCTGACCACTGTACACAGATGGTTCTGGAGGAGAAAGTGAGGCTGGTGACTTAGCATAGCCCTGCCTCACTCAAATCCAATTTATGTGTTTGTCATGGCATCACCTACTCCTGATGTCATGATCTTCTTCAGGAAAGAACGGCAAACATCATCATCAAAATCCCATTGGTATCTTTCCTTCTTATCCTATTTACATTTATTTGGTTCATATAAAATCTTTGAAATTCCTCTATAGTCAAATTTATCTGTTATTTTTTGGGGGGGAAGGTGGGCAGGTGTTCAAGGAGGAGTAGCCCCTCTGATGAGAGGAGTGCTGAGCCCTTTTCAAGACTGCTTCTTCTCCTTTGGTGTCCACCTGCTACCCACCTCTCAGTTGGGCTCCAAGAATCTGTAGCATGTGCAGCAGCCACAATACAGTGAACTATTTTGGCAGACAGTCTAAACCAGGTTGAGGATAATCAAGGAGTCTCAAAACCATCAGTGAGTTAGAGGAGTGTCTAACCCAAGGATGAGAAGACCTCCCCTGAAGCAGAATGGGCAGATGAAAATAATTTATTACAACAACCTTGAAAGCAACCAAAGCAGGTGCTGTGAAGTATTTAAGAGTATGGGTAGACATTAAAAACCACTAAGACCATCTGCATTCCAGGCCATCTTGGTCCTTCTGATTTTTGTCCTGCCATTGGACTTTGATGACTCTGAAAGAAAGAGTGATACTGCCAAGTTTGAGGAACTTTGTCTCAAATACAATTTATGAGTGAGTCAAGACATCACCCTTACTATTTTACCATTTTATGTACTTCAAAGTCCTGTGGCAACAGGCAAATAACAAAGCAGCAGGTGGAGATACACTGGGAGCTGTAGTCGCAACTCTGTACACAGGTGACCCAGGTTATGGAGTCCTCTTCTCATTGGCCTGAAGCAGCTGTGGGATTTGGCAGCTCCCTGGGTATCTAAGTAGCCCCCTCCTCCTCCTACTTCTGCTTCTTCTACTTTTTTAAACCATACTTATGAGGTCTTTTCTTGGGAGACAAACAATTGGGAGCCAAAACAACAATAATAAAAATGTTAAATGGCAAAACATGATCTTTATCTTAGTTTTTGATATATGTGATCAGAGGTTTAAAAATAAAGACAAACTATGCTTTTTTGCAAAAATTCCCAGTCTTATTGACAGTTAAGATACATACATTTTAACTCATCTCCCAGTCTCAAATTCATTTTGTGTGCCACCATAAAATAAATCTTCCTAAAACAATGATTTCACTTCATCATTTTTCTTTCCAGAACTTTCAACAACTTCCAAAGACCTAGAGACATAAATCTAAGATTAACTATAATCTAATCCTAATTATTCAACCTTCTCTCTCCCTATTGGGAAATGGCCCCTATGCTTCTCCCTGTTCCTTTTCCCTTTGTCCCCAAGTCTCATTGTTCTAATTCTTTGCACATTCTATTTACCAGGCCTGAAGATTTTACAATTTCCCTCCCAACTTCCTCCCTTCAACAATGTACTTATTTTACATGTCCTTAAAAACCCTACAAATAGTTTTTTGAATCCCAGCTCAAATCTCACCATTTCTATGAAATAACCAACTTCTATACTGATCCCTACCTTATGCAATAATATTTATGTATGTGTGTGTATGTATATCTATATATCCATCTATTATATATATATATATATATATATAGATATCTTTGAATTGTGTGTGTGTGTGTGTGTGTGTATACTGCTTGTCCCTTCAAAGACTGCCTTATATTTATTTAAGAATTCTTTGTTAAAAGATCATAAAAAACAGAAGTTTGGAGCTGGAAGTTATACTAGAGAACTTAGGATTCTTTGAGGAGCCAGGAAACTTGACTTCTAGACATGACTGTCATTGACCAGCTCTGTTAAACATGCCATGACCTCATCTCTCAGGGCTCAATTTCTTTGACTTTGTAATGAGGAAGCTGAATGAGGTGGCCTCTATGGTCCATTCTAATTCTAAAATATTTGATTTAGAAAAAGTTGTCTGATCAAAGATTACAAACTTTTAAAATAGAGGAACTATTTTTGATGCAATATTTCCCAAAGTTCTTATACTCCAAACAAACTAAGTTTGCAAAGCATCTTTCATATATTATTTACTTTGATTCTCACCACTATGTAGTAAACAATTAGGTGAATATTATACATACACATTTATGTTTAACACGTTTTCAGATTAGTCATTTTGGTATGAAGAATTAGGATTAAGGGAAAAGAAAGATACTTAAGAGAAAATTTTTAAAAGTGAGTGTATATTACATTGTTGGTGGAGCTGTGAACTCATCCAACCTTTCTGGAGAGAAATTTGGAACTGCACCCAAAGGGAAACAAAAATGTGCATACTCTTTGATGCATAAATAACACTACTGGGTCTATACCCTGAAAAGATGATGAAAAAGGGTAAAAACATCACTTATACAAAAATATTCATAGCAGCCCTGTTTGTGGTGGCAAAGAATTAGAAATCAAGTAAATGTCCTTCAGTTGGGGAATGGCTTAGCAAACTGTGGTATATGTATGTCATGGAACACTATTGTTCTATTAGAAACCAGGAGGGATGGGAATTCAGGGAAGCCTGGAGGGATTTGCATGAACTGATGCTGAGTGAGATGAGCAGAACCAGAAAAACACTATAACCTAACAGCAACATGGGGGTGATGATCAACCTTGATGGACTCGCTCATTCCATCAGTGAAACAATCAGGGACAATTTGGGGTTCTCTGCAGTGGGGAATACCATCTGTATCCAGAAAAAGAACTGTGGAGTATGAACAAAGACCAAGGACTATTACTTTTAATTTAGGGAAAAAAAACCTGATAACTTATGGTCTGATCTTGCTCTTGTACTTTATGTTTCTTTCATGGGAATATGATTTCTCTCTCTTCACATTCAATTTGGATCAATGTATACCATGGAAACATTGTAAAGACTGACAAATTGCCTTCTGTGGGGGTGGGGCATGGGGGGAGGGAAGTAAGATTAGGGGAAAATTGTAAAACTCAAAATAAATAAAATATTTTTAAAAAATTTAAAAAGTTAGTGTAGTGTTCATTCAGACTCTGTAAGGATTTAGTTGTTTTTTGTTCTGTTTTGTTTTTCTTCCTCTGGGTGAGGATAGCATAGTCCATCTCCTAGGGTTGTCTGAACTCTCTGAACTACTGAGAGGAGCTGCAGCCATCAAGGTTAATTTTAATGTGTATAATGTTTTCTTGGTTCTGCTCCCTTCACTCAGCATCAGTTCCATTTTATGCATCTCTTGAGACTTGTATTTGGAGATTGAATTCTCTGTTCAGTTCTGGTCTGTTTATCAGGAAATTTTTAAAGTCCTCTATTTCATTGACCATTCATCTTTTCTCCTGACAGAATATGTCGAATTTTTCAGGGTAGTAAATTCTTGGTTGCAATCTAATATATATGATATTCCAGGTCCTCTGGTCCTTCAATGTTTAAGCTGACAAGTCTTGTGTAAATATGACTGTATTTTCTTTGTATTTAAATTGCTTCTTTTTGTTGCTTGCAGTATTTTCTTTATTTGAGAATTCTGTAATTTGGCTCTCTGATAGCCCTTGTAGTTTTTATCCTGGGATCTCTTTCTAGAGGAGTTCTATGTATTCTTTTGTTTTTTAGGGGTTTTTTTTGCAAGGCAAATGGGGTTAAGCGGCTTGCCCAAGACCACACAGCTAGGTAATTATTAAGTGTCTGAGGCCGGATTTGAACTCAGGTACTCCTGACTCTAGGGCCGGTGCTCTATCCATTATGCCACCCAGCCACGCCTATGTATTCTTTCAATGGCTATTTTATCTTCTTGCTCTAGCAGATTTAGATAGTTTTCTCTGACAATTTCCTGAAAGATTTTTCCAGGTTCTTATTTTGATCCAGGCTTTCTGGTAGTCCAATAATTTGTAAATTATCTCTTCTATATCTATTTTCCAGGTCATTTGTTTTTCCTAAAAAAGTACTTTATGTTTTCTTCAATTTTTTCGGCTTTTTGACTTTATTTGATGGAATCATGTAGTCTCAGATTCATTGATTTCTATTTGTTCAATTCTAATTTTTAGGGTTTTATTTTCTTCAATTTAGTATGTTGTGTTTTCTTTTTCTAGTTGGTTAATTTTGCTTTTTGTGCTGAGTTATATTCCTTTTCCAGTTGGTTATTTTTACTTTTAAAGAAAGTTATTTCTTTGGTCAATTTTTTTATAATTTTCCTGCATGACTCTCATTTCTTTTTTTCCATTTTTGTTTTTCCTCTCTTCTTTGGTTTTTAAATTCTTTCTTAAGCTCTTCTATGAGCTTTTGGATTTGAGTTCAATTCATAGACTCTTTTGAGACTTCTTTTGTATGTATTTTTTCACTGCTTTCTTCTTCTAAGGTGGCACTGTTATCATCTTTATCTGTATAGAAGCTTTTTTGAATGCTCTTTTAGCTTTTCCGCTCATCTTTATTGTTTGAGCTCTGCTCCTGGAGTATAGGGAGTATAGATCCAAGCTTTTTTATGCTGGAGTTGGGGTCTGATCCCTGACTTGTCATTGGACAAGATGTCACCTATGTCATCCAGCCCTTGCCTTTGCAAAGAGGTTTTATCCCTACTTTATGTCCAGGTTCTGCCTATGCAGTGGTTTGTTCCCAACCCAATTCTGTCTTTTGCCCCAGTGTTCCCAGGGTTCAGATTTTGTTTGGGGTTGGACCTCTCCCTGCTGGGTTGTTATATAGCTGCTGGGACCTATGCTGTTGTCAAGGTTTCAGGACCTGGACCTGGACTGCACTGAAGCTAAAAGCCTCCTGCTGGCTTTCCTGCTCTCCCACCTACCTGGGCTTTACTTCCCCCCTTCCCTCAAAGAGACAGACCTTCACTGAAGATCCTCCATGATGTCTATTATTGAAAACCACTTTGCATCTTGTCTTTTTTTGGTGGGAACTGTAGCTTTAATGTCTGTGCAGAGGCTTCATTTAACTTTGTGTAGGGAAAAGCTCCAGGAGCGTGCTAGCTTCATGCCACCATCTTGGTTCTGCCCCAGAAGATGGTTAGATTTATCTAATTCTGAGAGAGAGAGGTTGAGGTCCCTCACCAGTATGGTTTTGCTTTCCATGTCTTCCTGTAACTCATTTAACTTCTCCTGTAAGAATTTGGATGCTATACCACTTAACTCCTGGGTATTCTTAGGCAAGTCACTTTCCTCTCTGGGTCTCAGTTCCTTCATCTGGAAAATGAGGAAATGGCCTCCAAAATTTCATTGAATCATCCCAGTACTCTTGGGAGGAAAGATGGGGTGCAGGGAGAGCTGAAAGGCATTATTATTATTTTATGATTATTATATTATACATGGGAATTTATTATTCCTAATAAATTATATTATAAATAGGGAAACTGAGACTCAGAGCAGTTAAAGGACTTGTCTAAGGTATACAGCTAACAAGTCAGGAGATGGAAGTTGAATCCATGCTTTTAACTCTTAACTTTCCTAATGAAAGTATATATGACATAGTATAAGGATCCCCAACTTGAGTAAACATATACCATGGGGGTAGGAGAAAATTGTCAAGGGGAGTATAGGGAATTTATAGTATATCACTCTTATCCTATTGAAATATTTCAAAAGAATTTAGTGAAAAAATGTTTGGATTATAGAGAGAATTGTGAGGTAGTACAAGTCAGAGAATTATTGTGCATATTAAAAATTTGAAAGATACAGTTGTAGGAATAATTCCTATTGGCCAAAGTCAAATGAATAAGGTTTGGAGATGAAATTCTTTTAATATTGAGCCAGAAAAAAATCAATAAATTTGAATCATTGAAAGATAAGTTCATTGATCTCTACAATAATCAGAAATCCCAAATTGATTTTCAGTCAATGAAGTAGTAAGATATTCAGTGTACCCTTTGGAGAAACAATCTTACTCTGCTCACAAAATTTGAATTTTCTTTATAACAACTTATCTCTGAGAATCTGGATTCTCAATCAAATTCAAAGCAAGAAACAAATTGGAGGTTAAACATTACATTTGTATTTCTCTTTTGAAAACTTGATAAAGAATAAAACTATTTGTTGGCAAAAAAACAGAATTAAGCACTGCATTTATTTATTTGACTGTGTTCTGATAAAAATTTAACATTATGCTACTAAAATGTTGTTTTATATATAAAATAAAGTTTTATTTATGAAAAATTAATCTCTTTGTTGTAATGTCCCTTTTTCCTCAAAGATATGTGCTGCATGGTGGATATGCAATGGCAGATGGAACTCCTTATTGACTGAGAGAATGCATAGCTCGGTGTTGTAGAGTTGCTAATTGTAGAACTTTTCTCCAACACTCTTCCCCTTCTCCCCTAATATTTCCTTCTTGTGCCCCCTTAGTCTAATTTTCAAGTTCAGGGCAGTTATAACCATTCCTTGGGCACCTATAGCAGCAGTTATGCATGTGCCATTGGGACAATTCTCTTGCCTTTCTTCCCCCTCTGCCACCCACCACCACCAAAGATTAGCTTATGTACCCCCAGTGGGTGAGCTCAAGGATCCAAAGCTGTGATCAGTAAAAGCTCCTCTCCCTTTAGTTTAGGTGGTTCAGAATGTGTCCCACAGTATGAACAGGGTGGATTTGAATTGGGATATTCATCTCAGATCTCATTGTGTTTCCTTCTCCCCCAGAACCACCCCTCTTCCAACTTTCTTATTTCTGGCAAGGGCAACATCATCCTTCCAGTCATTCCAGTTGACATCATCCTCTCTCCCTCACCCATGTATGCAATCAGTTGCCAAACTCTGTACTTTCTACCTCCATAAAGTCTTCTTCCCTCTACTTTCCTATTCACCAGGCTAAATCAGGCCCTCATTACCTCTTACCTAGATTACTGCAATGGCTTTCTAACTAGCCTCCCTGCTTCCTGTCTGTCCCCTCTTCAACCCAACCTCCACTCATCTGCCACAGTAATTTTCCTAAATCACAAGTCTATCTTGTTCAAGAAGCCTCAGGATCTCCTTATTGCCTTTATGAGCTAATATTATTCCATCTTTAGTTTACCATTTCCAAATGTCTATTTTTGTATAAATTTTAAGATATGTCTGGCTTATACTACAGTTATCCCTTATTAAGGATAGGGACTGACCTGGTGATTTCATTGATATAGGCATCTTCTGAGAGGGCAACATCTTCTCGCCCATGGAGTCTGACGCCTTCTCATCTACCTTATTGCCCTAGAGAGTTGGTTGTTCTGTAATCCTGAAAGGATAAATGATTTGTCTGAAACAGGAGGTGTGTGTGTGTGTGTGTGTGTGTGTGTGTGTGTGTGTGTGTGTGTGTATAATATATATGTACACATAATGGTTACTATGTATGTATGATATATATATATATAGGTATATATGTGTATACATATATGTGTATATATATATATATATTACTTAATAAAACATCCTTCATAAGCTATGGTCATTGAGTAAATAATTAAATTCAGTAAATCACAAAAATGGCAAGATGACTCGGAGGCACAAGCCTTGGGCCCTTCTGGCTTCAAGGTTATCTCCCTTTTACTACCCCACACACTGTCTCTCCATACACAAACATAATCTAAAAATAATTAAATGTGGACATGCTCAAAATTTTTTATTGATTGAGAAGCTTGATGAAAAAAGTTGGAAAACAGCTGGTCTAAAGGAACATTCAGTACCCAAAGCTGGTTATTATTGTCTCTTGTCTCCTGGATTTGTCTCTTTTGTCCAGGCCACCTGGATCCCCTCTTTTCTAAAGAATCTTCTTCAAATATTTCCTGAGATATGTGGCTCAGGAATTCATGAAGCTTTTATTTCATCTATTGATGCAGATTGTCATCTCAGATCATTTTGTCTTCATTAGTCTCTATGGATAAAATAAAAATTCATCCTCTTAGTGATCAACCTTCTATTCTAGGGCACTGAGCCTTGGATGTCAAGACAAACAACTCAAAACCAGGGAGTAACCTAGATTTTCTGGTTATGGATAAGTTTTTTCAGAGTCCATGGGGCCCTCTTCTTCCCCGAGACATCAGAGAGGGGACTTTAGTGGGAGCCGCAGGGGTCCCAGCAGCTTCTGTCTGCCCCTGTGAGACCGATGATCTGGAGATTTGGGACTCGGGAGAGTTTCCAGGGGTAGCCCCTTTTGGGGAAATGGTGTGGTCCTCAGTCCCAAATAATGTGTTATTCAGGTGTGCTTCCATTACAATGGGCAGCACCTATCCTGGGACCCTTAACCAGGAGCCAGTTGCATTAGACAAGATTTGAAACAATATTGCTAGGGCTGTTAGGGGTTTTCAAAACTCAAAAGCCACAGATTTTTAATTGGAGTGTCTAGAACTTAACTGATAGGACCCTGAGAGATCATATAATTCAGGACTGATTCTTGTTACTTAGAACACAGACTTTCAAAGCTATGGGGTACCTTAGAATGTTCCATACAGAACATTCTAACAGTTTTCCTATTATCTCTCCTCATTCCAATCCATTCTCTACTTAACTACCAAACTGATTTTTTTTCTCTATCAATTCAATACAAATTTATTTAGCCATATCATATGTCAGATACCATGCTAAGCCCATAAGGATACAAAGATTAAAAAGGAAAACCAGTCCCTGTCTTCTAGGAGCTTACAATCTAAAAGAGAAGACAACACACAAAAGGAAATTGGAAAAGAGTGGAGGGTACCAAGGGGTTCTTGGCAGGCGGGTTGTGATTTTCTGAGCAGAGATGCTCCTGAAAAATGGAACGTTCTCTAAAAAGGACTGAGCTCTCTTTGAAGGAAGTTGTTGGGACTTGATTGCTCTCTCTTCCAGTCTTCAAAAATGAATCATGTACATAGCGGTGAAATTACAGATGATCAGTTGATCCTGGAGGAGGTATGATGTATATTCTTATGAGGTTGAAACCAAGCACAGCTGCTAATGGAAAATGGTATTAACCTGCACCCCTTCAGTCTCTAAGGAAAGGAAGGAGATTTGGTGCCTTAGCTTACCTTGGTTCCTATAGAGCACAGTCCCAGCTCCAAGTCCAAAATTTTCTTCAGGCTCAAGTTCCAGGTGCCTCTGCTTCTCCGAACTTCCATGCTGTCTTCGCTAGCTGTATCATTCCTGCAATATCCTGGCTCCAAGGTCTCTATGGAAAACTAAAATGCCTAAAACTGAGGATAAATTATACAAAACTGAAACAAAGATTCTCAGATCCATTTCTCAGAGCCAGGGGTAAACAAAGGGGAGTGGGGAAGGAGAGGGCTTCCCCTTTTTTTGATTTAGTTCATGACCTAGGCTGGACCCAGCAGATTACCAAAAAGAGTGCTTGTTTCAATCTTGCTGTTTTAAAGACAAAGACAATCAGTCAAAGGAGGCTACCCCTACCTACTTGGTAGGGGATGCAGAAACCTCCATCTTAGGCAATCTAGACTGCTCCATAGACCCCTTAGAAACTGGACATGCCAGACAAGACCGTTATTTTACATTTCCCCTTGTCTGAAATTTGCTGCCCTTGAAAAAAAGACAGATGCATTTCTTTTCCCTTTCTTTCTTTTTACCCCTCCACAGGACTAGTTCCAAATTCCAAATAGTTCTCTCCGGTCTCTAAGCAATGTTTATTCCTTTTCCTCTCCCGTGTCTTATACTTGAGTCTGTAACTCAGTTTATGTTATCATATAACTGAATATCACATCACCATATGCAGTCTCACATATAAGAATTGTAATTATATCTAAATACAAAATTTTGAAGATTTGAATAAAAAAAGAACATTTCACAAAGTTCCCCAAACCAGTCAACAAAAGAAGAGCTGTTTGTTTTTAACAGTTTACCAAATATCTCAGCTTCCTTAGCTGGACCTCTCTGAACCTACAAGTGAAAGAGCAAAGATAAAGAAAATTGGCTTCTGTCTCAAACAGAAACTGGTCTACACGAAGCTTTCCAAGCCACACAGAGCTCCCTCCACAGGGGTTTGGGGCCAGCTTGGCATTGATCCTTTCTCAAATGAGAAAGCTGTCCAAAGTAGAACCTCTTCCATGATGCTCTCAGTGCATAAGACCATTCAACTGGACTCTAAACAAAGGACACATAGGGGTCCTGTTTGCATAGGCCATCTTCATAGAGGTCCAGGCAATTTCCTCTGGGTTCCTTATCCTGAAGGACACTCGAAATTCCCTCATGGATCTTTGCCACTGGGAGAGGGAACAAGCAGAACTGAAAATGTACTCAGTAGGCAAAAAGACAAGTGGACTCAGAGAAGTAGCAAAGGATTTGAGGATTTGAGGCACAGGGTTTGCTCGACCTAAGAAGTTCGGATCATTTTGCTTTCACAAAAAGCAAGCAGTACCTTGAAAGCTTATAGAAAAATGAAGGTTGAAAACTATCTTATAAAAACTTACAAAAGAGGGGGGGGCAGCTAGGTTACCCAGTGGATAGAGCACCAGCTCTGGAGTCAAGGGTACCCAAGTTCACATCTGGTCTCAGACACTTAATACTTACTTAACTGTGTGACCTTGGGCAAGTCCCTTAACCCCATTGCCTTGCAAAAAACAAAAAAGCCAAACAAAACAAACCTAAGAAAACACTCAGAAAAAAAAAAAGATAAGCAGTTTAGATTTGCTTAAACACAAAAAGAATATATACCATTTCAATTAGTGTTTTTAAATTTCTCACATTGAACTCAATACAAGTCTTTATACAGGACTCAATAATATAGAGCATATCAGTATCCAATCCTTAGCCAGAAGTCAATAATACCAAAGGTATTAGTATTTTAACAGTTGATTAATCTACAAATGGAAAGGAGGCAGAATCACGCCCCTCTTCAAGGACTTCCACTGACTCCCTATTACCTCCTAAGATTATGCTATAAAATCCCCCATTTGGCATTTAAAGCTCCTAATAACCCAGCCTCTTCTTTCACCTTCATGCCCTTCACACACATGGTGATACAACCATGTGGGACTATTGAGAAACAGGACATTCCAAAAGCCATCTTCCCCTGCTTTTGCACTGGATCTGCCCAGGCCCCTTCAAACCTTCATTCAGGGCACAGTTCAAATCTTATGTTCCACAGAAGGCCTTTCCTGGTCCACCCTAGTTGCCCATGCCTTCCCCTCTCAGATTACTTTCACATAACTGTAGACATTTTGTGTGAACCTCGGAGATTGTCATCTCCCCCAGTGCAATGAAAACCCCTTTAGAGAAGGAACCTTTATTTTGCTTTCCTTGGTACTCCCGAAGAAATATGTGCACCCTCCTTATTCATAGTTAGTGCTTAATGCACCCTTGTTGAAGGTACACTAGTTCACTGTTTGGGAAGCTGTGAATGGGCCCAGCCATTTTAGAAAGAACTTTGGAATTATGCCCAGAAAGTGAGCAAACTGTATATGTTTCCTTTGACCAGGCTATATACCACTACCTTACAGGAAGGGACCTCATTTAATCCAAAGATCTCTATATTTTTTTGATTACCACACCCTATTCAGTAAAACAATTTTGAATGGACTCCTACTAATATATATATATATATATATACTTATTTAAAACTCTCTACTTGGACTTTGGTACTATTACGTACATTATAAAATATACACACAAAATTAAAGGATGAGATATGGATGCAATAAAAAAGTATTTTAAGTGTTTTATGTCATTTATTAACAATAATAAGAATTGTTCCCACTCTAAGAGTAATGTGATTTGAATAGATTTCAATATTTTTGAAAAATCCTTCAGTATGTATGTCCTAGGGGATGGAAGTGTATTTGTGAATGATTATTGCTTGTTAATAATTAATCATTCAGTTAATTTCACCCAAAAGGGTGAAATTTTTAAAGAAACTTTTTTTTGAAGATATACAATATGTATAAAATTCAAACAAAAGCAGAAGTCACCATTTTCTCCTTTGAACTGGTTACCTCTCCCAATGCAAAACCAGCTTGAAACGGGTTGTCTCTGCTGAAAGTTTTCAGAATAAATCCATTCCCCTTTTTATCCACAGTTCTAATGTAAGAAATTCCATGAGTTTTTCCTGTCCCTGAAATCCCTTGACTTTTGATACCTACTATTTCATAGAAGAATCAATACATTTTGGGGCAGCTAGATGGTACAGTTGGATAGAGCACCAGCCCTAAAGTCGCAAGGACCTGAATTCAAATTTGGTCTCTGACACTTGATATTTACTAGATATGTGACCTTGGGCAAGTCTTTTAACTCCATTGCCTCATCAAAAAAAAGAAGAAATAAATTTCTAGAGTTTACCACTCACACACATGCAAGAATTAAAATGAACTGAAGGTATTGTTTTTAATCAAGAAAACTTTATTTTTGTGAGCCTAGCGACATTTTTCGGTATCATAGAACTGTTCTTTCTTTAACTCATCCTTTTTACCACAAGTATGACTACTTCTGTATGAAATATTTTATTTATTTTGAGTTTTAAAATTTTCCCACTAACCTAGCTTCCCTTCCCCATCCCCCCCCCCACAGAAGGAAGTCTGTTAGTCTTTACATTGGTTCCATAGTATATATTGATCTAAGTTGAATGTGATGAGAGAGAAATCGTGTCCTTTTTGTTTTTTTTTTTTTATTTTGTTTTTGTTTTGGTGTATTTGCCAGCCAAATGGGGTTAAATGGCTTGCCCAAAGCCACACAGCTAGGTAACTATTGAGTGTCTGAGGCCGGATTTGAACTCAGGTACTCCTGACTCCAGGGCCAGTGCTCTATCCATTGTGCAACCTAGCCTCCCCTAGAGAAATCATATCCTTAAGGAAAAAAAATACAGTATAAGAGATAGCAAAATTACATGATAAGATATCAGAGGTTTTTTTTTTTTTAAATTAAAGGTAATAGTCTTTGGTCTTTGTTCAAATTCCCCAGTTCTTTCTCTGGATACAGATGGTATTCTCCATTGCAGACAGCCCCAAATTGTCTCTGATTGTTACACTGATGGATTGAGCAAGTCCATCAAGGTTGATCATCACCCCCATGTTGCTGTTAGGGTATGCAGTGTTTGCCTGGTTCTGCTCATCTCACTCAGCATCAGTTCATGCAAATCCCTCCGGGCTTCGCTGAATTGCCATCCCTCTTGTTTTCTAATAGAACAATAGTGTTCCATGACATACATATACCACAGTTTGTTAAGCCATTCCCCAACTGAAGGACATTTACTTGATTTCCAGTTCTTTGCCACCATAAACAGGGCTGCTATGAATATTTTTGTACAAGGGATGTTTTTTTTTTCCCTTTTTCGTCATCTCTTCAGGGTATAGGCCCAGTAGTGATATTGCTGGATCAAACGGTATGCACTTTTTTGTTGCCTTTTGGGCATAATTCAAAATTTCTCTCCAGAAAGGTTGGATGAGTTCACAGCTCCACCAACAATGTATTAGTGTCCGAGATTTCCCACATCCCTTCCAACATTGATCATTGACTTTTCTGGTCATATTGATCTGAGAGGTGTGAGGTGGTACCTCAGAGATGCTTTAATTTATGATTCTCTAATTAGTAATGATTTAGAACAATTTTTCATATGACTATGGATTGCTTTAATTTTGACATCTGTAAATTGCCTTTGCATATCCTTTGACCATTTGTCACTTGGGGAATGGCTTTTTTTGAAAATTTGACTCAGTTATCTGTATATTTTAGAAATGAGTCCTTTGTCAAAAATACTAGTTGAAAAATTGTTTCCCAATTTACTACATTTCTTTTGACCTTGGTTATAGTGGTTTTATCTGTGCAAAAGTTTTTAACTTAATGTAATCAAAATTATCTAATTTGTTTTTAATGATGTTCTCCATCTCTTCCTTGGTCATAAGCTGCTTCCCTTTCCATAGATCGGACAGGTAAACTACTCCTTGATCTTCTAGCTTGCTTATAATATTGTTTTTATGTCTAAGTCCTCTATCCAGTTTGATCTTATCTTGGTCTAGGGTGTGAGGTGTTGGTCTAATCTAAATTTCTTCTATACTAAACTCCAATTTTCCCAATATTTTTTTTTTTATCAAAGAGAAAGTTTTTTTATCCCAATAGCTGGACTCTTTGTGTTTATCAAACAGCAGATTTCTGTATCTGTTTCCTGCTATTGCACCTAGTCTATTCCACTAATCCACCACTTTATTTCTTTGCCAATATCAGACAGTTTTGATGACTGATGCTTTATAATAAAATTTTAGATCTGGTAGGGCTAAGCCACCGTCTTTTGCACTTTTTTTCCCTTGAATCCCTGGAAATTCTTGACTTTTTATTTCTTCATATGAATTTACTTACAACTTTTTCTGACTCATTAAAGTAATTTTTTTGAAATTTGATGGGTAGGGCACTAAACAAGTAGTTTAGTTTTGGTCGAAATGTTATTTTTATTATATTAACTTGGCCTAACCACGAACAGTTGATATTTGCACAGTTATGTAAATCTAATTTCATTTGTGTAAGAAGTGTTTTGTAATTGTATGCAAAAAGTTTCTGAGTCTGCCTTGGCAAGTAGACTCCCAGTTATTTTATATTGTCTGAAGTTACTTTGAATGGGATTTCTCTTTATAGCTCTTTTTGCTGTATCTTGCTAGTCATATATAGAAAAGTTGAGGATTTATGAGGGTTTATTTTATATCCTGTGGCTTTGCTAAAGTTGCAAGTTTTTTCTAGTTTTTTAGATGATTTTGTTTGGATTCTCTAGGTATACCATCATGTCAACTGCAAAGAGTCAGAGTTTTGTCTCTTCCTTCCCAATTCTAATTCCTTTAATTTCTTTTTCTTCTCTTACTGCTGAAGCTAACAGTTATAATACAATATTGAAGAGTGGTGATAATGGGCATCCTTGTTTCATCACTGATCTTATAGGGAATGCCTCTAGCCTATCCCCCATTGCATATAATGCTTGTTGCTCATTTTAGATAGATACTGCTTATTATTCTAAGGAACAATCCATTTATTCCTACACCCTCCAGTGTTTTTAGTAGGAATGGGTGCTATATTTTGTCAAAAGCTTTTCCAGCATCTATTGATATAATCATATGATTTCTGATAGGTTTGTTATTGATATAATTAATTATACTAACAGTTTTCCTAATATTGAACCAAAACTGCAATCCTGGGATAAATCCTACTTGAAATGTAAAGACTATCAGACAGCCTTCTCTGGTGGGGGGGGAGGAAGGGGGGGAATGTAAAACTCAAAACCTTACAAAAAAATGATAGGTACATATTACTATTGAATATAATTGGAAAATCATTAAAAATCATACAACCTATTTGGTCATGGTGTGTTATCCTAGTGATAATTTGTAATCATTTTGCAAAGATTTTATTTAAGATTTTGGCATCTATATTTATCAGGGAGATACATCTATAATTTTCTTTCTCTGTTTTAACTCCTCCTGGTTTAGGTATCAGCACCATATTGGTGTCATAGAAAGAGTTAGGCAAAATTCTGTCTTCACCTATTTTTCCAAAGAGTTTATATAGAATTGGAACCAATTGTTCCTTAAATGTTTGATAGAATTCACTTGTAAATCCATCAGGCACTGGAAATTTCTTCTTAGGGAGTTCAGTAATGGCTTGTTGAATTTCTTTTTCTGAGATAGGGTTATTTAGGTATTTAATTTCCTCTTCATTTAACCTGGACAACTTATATTTTTGTAAATATCCATCCATTTCATTTAGATTATCAAATTTATTGGCATAGAGTTGGGCAAAATAATTCCAAATTATTATTTTAATTTCCTCCTCATTGGTGCTGAGCTCACTTTTTTCCATTTATGATACTTGCAATTTGGTTTTCTTCTTCTTTTTTTAATCAAATTGACCAGATGTTTATCAATTTTCTTGTTTTTTTCATAAAACCAACTCTTGGTTTTATTTATTAGTTCAATAATTCTCTTGCTTTTGATTTTATTAATTTCTCCTTTAACTTTTAGAAATTCTAATTTGAAATTTAATTGGGGGTTTTAATTTGTTCTTTCTCTAATTTTTTTAGGTGCATATTTAGTTCATTGGTTTCCTCTTTCTCTAACTTATTCATGTAAGCATTTAAAGATATAATGTATCCCCTGACAGCCACCCTGAGTGAATCCCACAGATTTTGGTATGTTGTTTCATTATTGCCATTATCTAGGATGAAATAATTAATTCTTTTATAATTTGCTGTTTGAGCCACTCATTCTTTAAAATGAGGTTATTTAGTTCCCAATTAGTTTTAGGTCTATATCTCCCTGGCCAAATATTGCATATGATTCTTATTACATTATGATCCAAGAAAGATGTATTCACTATTTCTGCCTTTCTACAATTGATCATTAGCTTTTTATGTCCTAGTACATGGTCAATTTTTGTGTAAATGCCATGTACTGCTGGAAAAAATATATTCCTTTCTATCCCCATTCAATTTCCTCCATATGTTTATCATATCTAAGTTTTCTAACAATCTATTTACCTCCTTAACTTCCTTCTTGTCTATTTTATGATTAGATTTATCTAAATTTGAGAGTGGGAGTTTGATGTCTCCCACTAGTAGAGTTTTGCTTTCTATGTCTTCCTGTAGCTCTTTCAACTTTTACTCTAAGAATTTGGATGCTATACCATTGGGTGCATATCTATTTACTTTACTTTATTCTCTAATGGTACCTTTTAGGAGGATATAGTTTCCTTCCTGATCTCCTTTAATGAGATCTATTTTTGCAGCTGCTTTGTCTGAGATAAGCATTGCTACCCCTGCTTTTTTCACTTCAGCTGAAGCAAAATATATTTTGCTCCAACTTTTTACTTTTACTCTGTGTATCTCTCTGCTTCAAATGGGTTTCTTGTAAGCAGCATATTGTAGGATTCTGGTTTTTAAGCCACTCTACTATTTGCTTAAATTTTAAGGGAGAATTCATCCTACTCACATTCAAAGTTATAATTACTAACTCTTTATTGCTCTCCATGTTATCTTCACTTTGTTTTTCCCCCTTTTCCCCTTTATCCATATTC
Organism: Macrotis lagotis; assembly: GCF_037893015.1. NCBI lineage: Eukaryota > Metazoa > Chordata > Mammalia > Peramelemorphia > Peramelidae > Macrotis > Macrotis lagotis. Next base: position 6,269,778 of record NC_133666.1, read on the forward strand.
TCCTGTATTTTGTTTCTGAATACCGCCACCTTCAGTGTGTTTATCCTCCTTTATCAACCCCCTCCCTTTTCTTTCCCCTTTCCCTTTTCCCCTTCCTCCTTCCCTTCCTTCTTTTAGTTCCCCTTTTTCTCCCCCTTCCCATCCCCCCTCCACTTTTCCCCTTTTAATACTTGAAAAGTAAGATAAATTTCTTAACTTAACTGAGTGTGTGTGTGTGTGTGTGTGTGTGTGTGTGTGTGTGTGTGTAAGTTAACTTTAAGCCAAGTCTGATGAGAAGAAGATTCAGGTGGTTCTAACCTGCTCCTTTCTTCCCTTCTTTTGCAATAGGTCTTTTGTACCTCTTAATGTAATTTGATTTACCCCATTCAATCTCCTCCATCCTCCCATCTCCTTACTTTCCCCCTTTTTAAGGAGGTCTTGTTTTTAAATCATCCTATCTGAGTCACAGAAAAGTCATGAATATTCATCACTTCTGGCTAAGTACATTCTCTCTAATAGAGTTACAATTCTTGAGAATTATTAGAGTCTTCCTCCCAGATAGAGATATAGACAGTTTCATCTTATTGGATAGTAGGGTTTTTTCCTTTTACCCTTTTTTAACTTTTTCATATGTCTCTTGAGCCTCCTGTTTGGTGTCCAAATTTTCTATTGAGCTCTGCTCTTTTCATTCGGAACTGTTAGAAGTCTCCCATTTTGTTAAATGTCCATCTTTTCCCCTGGAAGAGAAGGCTCAGCTTTGCCAGATGGTGGATTCTTGACTGTATTCCCAGTTCCCTTGCTCTTCAGAATATCTCATTCCAGGCCCTTCTATTCCTTAATGTTGATGTAGCCAGTTCCTGTATAATCCTTACTGAAGTTCCTTCATATTTAATTTTTTCTTTGCAGAATTTTCTCTTTTATCTGATAGTTCTGGAATTTGACCACAACATTTCTTGGTGTTTTCATTTTAGTCTCTCTTTCTGGAGGAAATCATTGTATTCTTCCAATAACTATTTTGCTCTCTGGTTCCATGATATCCAGGCAGTTTTTCATCACTGAAGGATTTACTGTAATATTAAGTTCAGGATACTTTTCTCTTCAATGTTTTCATGAAGTCCTATAATTCTCAGGTTGTACCATCTTGATTGGTTCTCGAGGTTAGTGGCTTTGCTGTTGATGTATTTTATATTTTATTCTATTTTTCTGATCTTTTGGTTTTGTTTAACAGAATCTTGTTTTCTCATGAAGTCATTAGTTTCCACAGATTCCATTCTTTTTTTAGAGAAGAATTTTCTTCATTTAACTTTTGCAACTCCTTTTCCAATTGGTCAGTTCTATTTTTGAAGGAGTTTTCTATTTGCCAAAGTGTAGTTTTGAGAGAATTATTTTCTTTTTGCATTTGCCCAATTGAGGATCTGAGAAAATTATTTTCATTTTATATTTGTCCAATTGTATTTCCAGTTATTTGTTTTCTTGTTGCAAGATGTTAATTTTCTCTTGTAACATGTTAATTTTCTCTTGAATTTCTTTTCCCAATTTTTCCAATTGATTTTTAAACTCCTTCCTGATTTCTTCAAGGAAGTCTTTCAATTCATATTCTCCTCAGAAATGCTTGGTTAAAATCTTGTTCTTCTAAGTATTTCTCCATGGGTTCCCCCTGTGCTGCTGGCTTTTCTTCATTTTTCTAGGACCTTTTGTTGGGGTAGGGGCTGGCTCTCAGAGGTTTGCCTTTGAAAACCCTCGATTCTTTGTTCACTTGGCTTAGTAATTCCAAGGTCTGGCTAGTAGGTGGTGGTGTTTGCTTTCTCTGGAGTGATTAAAGCCCTCTCCCAATCCTGGAAGTGTTGGGGGGAGGGGATGAGCAGGGGCAGCAGGGTTTGATTTGACCCTGAACAATGGGCTTGGTCCTGGGGAGGAAGCCAGTCTCTGTAGTCCACACCTGAGCCTGAGGGGGTGGGGGGTGGCTACAGTTCATTCCTGGAACAATGTTCCAAATGTATGGAGCTCAGGTCGGACACCCAGTTGGACAGTTTCCAGGAGTGCAGACCTCCCCTCCTCCTGGCCAGAGACTCTGATGCTAAAGTTGGTTAAGCCTCTGTGGCTCAGGCCAGTCCTCTGGCTTCCCTCAGCTGCTGTCCCTGCGTCTGCCCTCTGGTCTCCACTCCCATTTCATCCACTATCCCCTGAGACCGATATTGTTGGTAGGTATTCTTCTCCTAGCTTCTTTTTCTAGGTTTTGTTGATCGAGTTTCTGTTAAGAGTTTTCTTTCATCTTATTTTTGAGAGGACTCCAGGAGCACTTAACATAGTGCCTATCTTCTCTCTGCCATCTTGGCCAGAAGTGCATGACTACATTTGGATGATATTAATAGGCTAAGCTATTTTACCAAATCTTCCTATATTCTCCAGACAAGTCAGACTGGGAGCCCTTGGCTTAAGGAATGGGAATCCTTAACTTCATGTTCAGATTTGGACATTTTATTTGTATTTTTGCATATGTTCAGGGAACAATCAAACATTTATTAAGTCTCTTATGTGCCAGCAAATGACAGTCTCTGCCCTTAAGGAAATCACAATCTAATGACAAGATGCTGGTCTGGATTGTAGAGTTTGTGAGGGAGAGAAAAATTTAAGAAGATTAGAAAGTCAGGAAAAGGCCTAGTTGTAAAGGGCTTTAATTGCCCTTTTGGAGTTAAAAGGGAACCACTAGAATGTTTTGGGGTATAGGGGGTAGGTAGGAAAATGCTCACTGTGGCAGATGAGCTGGACAGAGAATTGATTAGCAAGGGGGGAGAATGGGGGCAGGGAAACCAATTGGAAAGTTAAGTGCAGACAAGAGATGGTGAGGACCTGAACTAGTGTGGTGGCAGTGTCAGAGGAGAGAAGGTAGGGTAGAGGAGATAGACTGTCAAGGTAGAAGTGGAGCAGTGGGGTGAGTGAAGGAGAAAAATTCCGTCTGACACTAAGGTTGGTGAGTCTTCTTGACTGGGAGGGCAGTGGTGCCCTCAACACAGATGAAGAAAGTTCAGAAGAGAAGACCTCCTGGGACCAAGGGAGGAGGGGAGATTGGACAAGGAGATCTGAGATGCAGAGTACAACTCATTCTACTCTCTACTCTCCTAGCCCTCTTCTGCCTGACATGTTCTTCTTTCAAGGTTTACAGAACATTCCTCTTTCTGTATTCTCTTCCTCCTTTTCTGATTGCTCCATCTCAGTTTCCTTTGCTGGATCCTCCTCCAGATCATGCTTTCTAATCGTGGGTGTCCTAGAAGGTTCTGTCCTGGGTCCTCTTCTCCTCTTCCTCTTTACTACTTCACTTGGTGATTAGATCAGTTCCCCCGGCTTTCATTACCATCTATATTCTGAGGATTCTCAAATCTCCTTCTCCTGCCCCAGTGTTACATCTCCAATTGCCTTTCAGAGATCTTAAAATGAGTGTTCAACAGACTTCTTAAACTTAGGTCTAAAGCAGAACCCATTTTCCCAATAAGAAGGAAAATGGAATGGAAAATTTTACTCATCCATCATGTCCTGCCCCACTATTCAACTTGAGGTTGGGGTCAGGGGTAGAGATGCTGGGTTGAGGGGGGAAGGATAAGGGTAAAGTTTTCCTAATGGCATCAAGGCAAGGTGGTTGGAGGGGGTGGTACAATAATCCTAAGGAGCAAATGTCCAAGAGCAGAAGGGATTGGGAGGGTGCATAGTGTTGGGAAGGACAGGTAGTAATAGAAGGTGTGTTTGTTTTGGAGATATGTCCCTGATTGACAATTGCAAAGAGGGAACATTCCCTTTGGGGACAAGATACTTGACTGGGGAGACTACTGATCTAAATCCATCTGATTTATTTGGGTGTTAAGGAAGTTGAATTGGGCAACTACATAGCACAGTGAGCCCTGGAGTCAGGAAGACCTGAATTCAAATCTGATCTCAGATTCATATTAGCTTTCTGACCTTGGACAAGTCCTTTAACTCTGCTTGCCTCAGTTTGCTCATCCATAAAGTGAGCTGGTAAAAAAAAAAAAAGATAGACCATTCCAATATCTTTGCCAAGAAATCCCCAAATGGGATCACAAAGAGTTGGATACAACAAATCAGCTAAACAACAACATCAAGGAAGTTGAGGCCTAAAGAAAAATGATTTACCCAAAATATAAAGCAGGAAAAAAATCTGATTGTCATATGGCTATTTGTGCTCCTACTGTAAAGGCTAGTCATTCGAGTGACTTAGATCCAACTTTCTACCTTTATGAAAATGATGGGAATGTATGTATATGTATATGTTATATATACGAAAATATAATAGCAGGGCGGCTAGGTGGTGCAGTGGATAGGGCATCGGCCCTGGAGTCAGGAGTACCTGAGTTCAAATCCTGCCTCAGACTCTTTATAATTACCTAGCTGTGTGGCCTTGGGAAAGCCACTTAACCCCATTGCCTTGCAAAAGCCTAAAAAAAAGAAAATATAATATGGTAGGTATATGTGTCATATATATGAATATACAGACATATCTCAGAGATATTTTAGATTCCCTTCCAGACCATGGCAACAAAGCAAATATCACAATTTTAAAAAGGCACAGAGAATTTTGAGTTTCCTAGTGCATATAAAAGTTATGTTTATACAGTAGTCTATTAAGTCTGCAATAGTATTATAGGGTCAGCTAGGTGGCACAGTGGATAGAGCACCGGCTCTGGAGTCAGGAGTACCTGAGTTCAAATCCTGCCTCAGACACTTTATAATTACCTAGCTGTGTGACCTTGGGCAAGTCACTTAACTCCATTGCCTTGCACAAAAACCAAAAAACTACAGCATATATATATATATATATATATATATATATATATGCAAATATATATGTATACCAGAATTTAAAAGTACTTTATTGCAAAAATTGCTAGCCATTGCCTAAGCCTTCAGCAAATCATCATCCTTTTGCTGATGGAAGCTGACTAACCAGGGTGATGGTTGATGAAGGTTGGAGTGGCTGTGGCAATTCTTAAAATAAGACAACAGTGAAGTTTGTCCCATTGTTTAACTCTTCCTTTCACTTAAGCACTTAGATGTCATTGTATGGTTATTAACTGACATAATTTCAATACTATTGTGTCTCAAAGATTATGCTTGTATTCGTTTTTCAAAGAAAACCGTTACATCAGAGAGGTGATGCCATGACAAGCACAAGAATTGGATTTTTATGAGGTGGTAATATGCTAAATCATCAGCCTCACTTTCTCCTCAGGAGTCATCTAAGTCCAGTGGCCAGATATGAATCATAACGGATGGAGATGGTCTTGGATTTAGATTCAAGGCAATCGGGGTTAAGTGACTTGCTCAAGGTCACACAGCTAGTTAAGAGTCAAGGCTGAACTAGAACACCTGTCCTCCTGATTCCAAGGCCAGTGATCTATTCACTGTGCTACCTAGCTGTCTCAGAGAATGGAGAAGCTGGAGGAGAAGAACAGAGACAGGGAATGAAGACACACATTAATTGATTAAGTTGATGGTCTTAAACAGGTGCTGTTCATGGTGTCCCAAAGCAGTTACAATAGTACCATCAAAAGTCACTGATCAATTACCATGACAAATAGAATAAAAATGAAAAATCTTAAATGTTGTAAGAATTACCAAAATGTGACACAGACACTATGTGAGCCCATGGTGTTGGCAAAATAGTGTGGATAGAATTGCTCAACACAGGGATACCACAAACCTTCAATGTATAAAAAATATTCATGTATACATACATACATACATGTATACATACACATAATATATATATATATGTGTATATATATATATATATGCACATAGCTGCAAAGTACAATAAAACAAGGTATGCCTGTAATGCTTTGAATAGCCACAAGTATAAATCTCCTGGCCCACATTTCCTCAGCACCGTAGGACTCTGGCTTCAATTCAATTCAATAAAATAGTTCTGAAAGCTCATGAACACAGTATCATTCAAGTCTCCTAGGACAAAAAGGGGAAGACCCACAAATAGTCATAGGGGTAGAGATCTAGGACAGGAATGGGCCTTAGAGGGCAGCTAAGCCAATACCCTCATTTTACAGAGGAAGAAAGTGAGACCCAGGGAGAAGGGACCTGTCCAAGTTAGATATAGGATCCTAAACCTAGATCTGGTGAGGTCTCAGGGTCCAGATCAGTTCTGATCCAATCCCCTAATTTTACAGAGTGGGAGCTAAGAGTCCAGGAGGTTTAAGTCAGGTCTTGGGAACCTTCAGGCCACACAGGTAGTTAAATGGAAGGGTGGGATTCCAAATTGATTCTAAGTTTGGCTGTCTTTCCCCTGTACCATACAGAAAGAGCTTGCATTCAAAGACCCTTCTATTCTCAATTACTGTTGCTCTTGTGAGACACAAACATCGTACTTAATCCCTTGGGTGTTCTCCATGCCTGTCCATTCCCTGGGGGAGCACTAAAAATGCCAACTCAAGTCAACGTTGCAAATTATGAGGCCAAAGAACACAAGACCTAAGACAAATTCAGTTTCAGGGAGGGAGACTAAGTTACAATAGTGGCTTAGGGAGAGGCTGTCAAAGTCAGAGAAGCCTCCAACTCATAGGGTTTAGAGTTCCATGCTCCTTCAGAGACCCCAGAAAAAGGCTCTCACCCATAGCATGTGCCAGGAAAATCATGATAGCTAACATTTATTAAGCATCTGTGGTGTACTAGGCACCATGAGCTCAATGTTTTACAAATATCACATTGGATCTTCACAAAAGCTCTGGGAAGTTTATGATCTCCATTTTACAGATTTACATTTAAAGACTGAGAAAACTGAGGCAAACAGAGCAGTGACTTACACAAGGGAAGTGTCTGAGGTTGGACTTAAACTCAAGACTTCCCCATCTCAGGTCCAGAGTGCTATTCACTGAGTCATCCAGCTGGCCTATAGCTGAGTATAACACCAAGTTCACCGCCCCCCAACTCTGGGGCAAATATCTCTCATTGAGAGCAGGTAGGCAAGAGATTGTTCTGACAGAGTGAAGCTGAGTGGGAATTTAAAAATACCCTACTTCATTGTTTCCATGATCTCTGGGGAACTTCTCTCTTTTTCTTTAGCCAAAGCCCAAATTCACCCACTTAGACTACCAAAGGAGTGTGCATACTCATTTTTTGGCACCCTTCAATTTTCTCATTCTAGAGTAGAGTTCCAGCAGCCCTATACTAATGCCAACCCTACCTCGTTGGCGCCCTGTCCAAGGGACACCCGTAGAAACAATGAGGAACACTCTGAGAAGTTGGCCCCCTGCAGCTGTGAGGTCCCATCTAATGACTTTTCTCTGCTCTAAAAACTCTCAAGTTTCACCCAACTAGTCTCCCAGTTATGGGAGGGGGGGGGGTAAGCCTCCCATTCCCTTGTTTTATGTGTTAGTTGGGAGAAGTTGGGACCCTCTTTTGGGCAATTGACCACATCTGCCATCTTCTTAGCCTCCCAGGTCAATTTCATTACTTTGTTTCACCAACACCCAGGGTTAGCTCTTATTAATTGGTCGCCCCTGCCCAATAACTGCTTTTCCCACCTGTTAGCTAATGCCAGAAATTTCTCTAGCAGGAGAAAAAGAAAGCCTTTTATTCCACAATTACAAGTCAGGTTGAAAATTGAACCATTTCTGAGTGGCTAGAGTTTCTTTCTTTTCTTTTTCTTAATTAGATTTTATTTTATTTTCATATCTGCATTCTCCGTCCCACCCACCACCCATTGTGAAGCCTAATTTCTGTCTAGCCAGTCACCCTGGTTGTTGAGGGGTTTTTAAATTAAAAACAGAAAGACTATGATGATGTATGAATCAATCTTGCTCATTCCCCCTGACCTTTTCAAACTCTCACACCTAAAATTATCCCTGGAATCTGATATAATCTTGTTTTTATCACTTTATCTCTTCTTGGTTCTTCTCACAAAATCAGAAAGGGAACTCAGAGTTCTTTTAGTTAGTTCAATCCATCCCTCAATAAGAATCCTCACTACAAACACCTGACTAGTCATCAGCCAGCTTTTGTTTGCAGACACTCAGGACAGGGGTACTACCATTTCTTCCCCAAAATGGGCCATCCCATTTTGTAAGACAGTTCCCATTGTGTTAAGAAATTTTTGTGACTTCAGGTCTATATTTGCCTCTCCTGGTTTGGCTCTCTGGGGATAAGTCTAATCCCTTTTGCACATGACGGTTTTTCAGATAATGAAGATAGCTATCATGTTCCCCCCTAAGCTTGCTCTTTAGGCTAAAGCTTCTCAGTTCCTTCAGCCCCCTTCTTATATAGCATAGATTCTTCACCATTTTGTTTGCCCTCTATTAGGTATCTTTAGACTCCTTCCGACCAGAATCTCCATTTAGGGAAGGAACCATACCAGCGAGCCTCTTTCTCTACTTCTTCCCATCATGCCCTCTGGAATCAAAAAAAACCCCAAAACTTAACGGCTAGGACACAGGGATAAATATAATAAGACGGATTTGGATAGGGATCAATAAGTTTTACTCTGGGATTCAGGAAACTAACTCAAGGGGCAGATCAGGAAAGTCTAGTGGGTAGGGCAGAAATTAGTCTGAGTTATAGGAGACTATTATCCTCCAAACCTCTTTTCAGTTCCCTTTTCATATGTTATCTTCCCTCTTTAAAATATGAGCTAAATGAAGATAGGAATTGTCTTTTTTTAAATTATATTTGTGTCACCAGTGCTTAGCACAGTTTTATCCATATTTGTTATTGTTATTAAGTCATCTCAGCTGTACTGACTGTGTGACCCCCATATGGGGTTTTCTTGGCAGAGATACTGGAGTGGTTTGCCATTTCCTTCTCCAGCTCATTTTACAGAAGAGGAAACTAAGGCAAACAGGGTGAAGTGATTTTCCCAGGGTGACAATCTACCATATAGTAACAGTTTAATAAATGTCTGTTGACTGAGTGACTAGATATTCTCTAACTTGTCAGTGTCTTTTTAAAAATGCCCCTGGAAAGACTTGCTTGAACTGTGTGAAGAGAGCAGAACCGTGAGTGTTGTATATGTTATACATCGTGCACATCAACAGCAACATCGTGTGATGAAACTTAGCTCTTCTCAACAATACAGTAACCAAAGACAATTCGAAAGGACTTGGGATAGAAAATACCATCTGCATCCAGAGAAGGAACTATGGAGTCTGAATTCAGACTAAAGCATACTATTTTCAATTTTTAAAATTCGTTTTATTTTATGTTTTTTCTCTCTAATGGCTTTTTCCTTTTATTCTGATTGTTCTTTCACAACATGGATAATATGGAAACATGTATAACATGGTTATACATGTATAATCTATATCATATTATTCACTGTCAAAGGGAGGGGGGAGGGATGGAAGTGATGGAGAAAAAATATGGCATTCAAAGTCTTACCAAAAAATGAATGTTGAAAACTATCTTTGCATGTGGTTGAAAAAAATTAAGTAACTTTATAATACAAAAAATAAAAAATAAAAAATAAAATGTGGTACCTAGTATGGAAGAACATATTGCAAATGAGATCCAATCTGGACTGAGCAGAGTCCTTATTCCTAAGAGCCTCCTTAGTCCTAAGAACTCTGTCTCTTTGAACTCATCCCAAGATGGAATGAACCTCAGTGGCTGCCACACATATAGCTGACTCTACTTCTTGTGGTCTGCCACAGACTCTAGATCTTTTTTGGACTAAATTTTAACCCACCTATCAGACTTTCCTGATCTGCCCCTTGTGTGACCAGGGGAGCCTTGGAACAGTGTGACTAATCTCCGTCCCCTAACAAACTGGATGAGATTAGAGGGTGTGGACTTTTGCCCACACAGAGGCCCAATGCTGAGATGGGTCCTCAGTGATGGAGCTGCTTCTAAAATGACTGATGACTAAGAATCAGAGTGGTATTAATAGAAGCACCTTTCCCCCTTGATCTATAAAGGCAAGCTATGATGTGATTCATCATCTTCCTTCCCCTCCTCCTTGCATTTTTTCCCCAAGGACTTCAAATAGCAGCTTGCAGAAGTATTCTCCCTTGGCTAATTGAAGGCTGCTTACCACATGCCTTTCTGGTTCAGAGACCAGGTTTCCTGAAAAGAGATCTTTAGGAGCTACCTCATTGGCCAGTCCAAGTTCACAATTTCTAAAGAGATTTCCTGTCTCATCAAAGGATTACCCTGAATGAGGAACTAAGCATATCCTATGAGGCCAGGAAACTTCTATCCTGCCAATCCTCTATGATCTTGCTATGGGTTGTGCCAGAGGTGCTGTTCCAAGTGAGGGGGAATGTTTGCTCACAAGCCCCAAAAGATGACTTTTATTTTCTAGGGGAAATTTAACAAATGTTAAAGGGAGGCCATTAGAATTTATGCTTCTAGATTTGATCTTTTGCACCTTAGGTATTTTCTGAGGTGAGGAAGTTAAAGCTGTCCTATCCTTAATACTCATACTCAATGTATACTACACTGTATACAATACTCATTTGTATCATAAGAGATTTAGTGACCCTGGGGAAAACTTATTTCTACTCTGTGATAGCCTAGAGTTCTTGAGAATGACAGTCTTCTACTCAGGGTGATCTGAATCAGAAGAATAAGGTGGGTTGGGACTGTGCGGAAGCTAAGAGAAGATGAATTATGTGGATCTCCAGAGATCTGGGTTTGCTCCTTGGCAGAATGCTCTATAGAGAGAGCATGAAACTATTAAGAATTTAGGTGGAGTGTGATGGTTGGCACTTAGACTGTATGGCTTCCTGACAACAATGAGCATTCACTGGATCTCAGTGATCTTTCCATGAACTGATAGTGGCACTTAGGGACAGTGTAGCAAGAGGTTTGACTGATTGGAGCATTCAGTGATCTCCACAGAGGGAAGAAAGAGGAGGCCTAAAGCTTGGGGAGTGATGTAGTAGGAGAGTATTGTGGGCTCCCTCCCTTCAAGTGCAACAAACTTTCAATTTTGCAACAGGCCATGCCTGGTCCTACTGCCCTTAGTGTTTGGTAGTTGGCTATCGACCATCCTCTTGGTATAACTTAACACTTTTACATGATGACTTGAAATTACAGTAAAGTGTGAATAACTGCAATTAGGTAGGTCCTTTCCTAAGGGAAGGTTTCTATAGATCTGAATTCCAGTGCAGTCTTGTAACATGAAGAAGCTCTGAAATATGCAAACAAACCTTCAGACTACAAGTCCCATGTTGTTTTTTTTTTTCAGAGAAACCTTACTTACTCTACAATTTTTCTTTGGGAAGGCCCTGAGGCCACTGAGAATGAAGCAGAGGCCCACTATTGTAGGACTACTGGGCACTACTGGGCAGTTCCAGGCACTGACATTTGAAGGGGCCATGCATGCTTTTTCCAAACCCCACTCCAGATCATTGGCTGCCCTGTCACTCATGTTCTCTTGACAGGTTCTGGGATGCCATACTTCAATGGCCCCTGGCCATTTCATCCTTTTCCATTGGCTATCTCCCCACCCAGATAGATTGTTCCTGTCCTGGGGATTCAACAGGACACTAGCAAAGGAAGACCCACCCTCTAGCAAATGTTTTGAGGGAAGGGGGAAAGAGTATCACACCGCTCTCACTTTCCACCAAACACAAGAGACAGAATAATAACTTGGTAAATATTTGTGAATGATTACCAATCAATCAACAAGCATCTTTATATCACATGCCTTTCTGGTTCAGAGACCAGAGTTCCTGAATAGAGATCTATAGGATAAGACAAGAGGACAAGAATGAAACAGTCCCTGCCCTCAAGGAGCTTACATCCTATCAGGGCAGATGTCATGTAAACAATGGATATATTCACAGAACACACACACACACATACATGTGTACACATACACACAAAGAATAGGAGGTGGTGCTGAAATCAAGTTCAGAAGACAATTAGGCAAAGGTGATGCGGATGAGCCTAGACAAAAGTACAGACACAGGAAACGAAATTCCATGTGTGAGGAACAGTTCAGGGCAACTTGGCTGGATCAGAGAGTTTGTAAAAGGGAGTGATATAGATTAAGTCTGGAAAAGTAGGTTGGAGTCCAGTTTTGAAGCTCTCCCAAGAGGGAATTAATGGAGTTTATTGTGTTTTAGGAATATCATTTTCTCAATTGAATGGAGGTTGGATTGAAGTGGGCACTAACTTCAGGGAGACCACTCAGGAGACAAATAGTCTAGATGAGAGGTAATTTGGATTGAATTCGGATGGTGGTTGTGTGAGTGAGGGGAATGGTTCTGAGAGCCTTGGTAGAGTGAAAAAGGAATGAGTTGGCAACTGAATGATTGTGATAGAGAAGAGTAGGGAGTCTGAAAAGACACCAAGATTATGAACTCAAATGACTGGGAGATGGTTGTACTCTAGACAAAAATAGAGAGGTGTGGAAGAAGGATGGATTGAGAAAAAAAGATGCTGAGCTCTGCTTAGCATGTTAGACCTGTTCATGAAGCATCGATTTGGAAAATACTATCAATAGATAGTTGGTAATGTTGCCTGAGAACTCAGGAAAGAAACCAGGGCTGGAGATCTAGATTTAAATCTAGATTTAATCATGGGATCCATGGGAACTGAGGAGGTCAGAGAGAGAGAGAGAGAGAGAGAGAGAGAGAGAGAGAGAGAGAGAGAGAGAGAGAGAATACAAGGAAAAAAGAAATGAGGGCCTGGGTCAATACTACCAGTTAGATGGGAAGGATAGAGATGGTAGTTGAGTAGGGTATTGGATCTGGAGTCAGGGAAACCTGGGTTCAAATCTTACAGGCTGTATGACCATGAGAAAGTTACTTTTATCTGACTGCCTCAGTTTTTTCATCTCTAAAATTGTGATGATAATAGCACCTACCACTCAGGGCTGCAGGGTTGCTGTGAGGATACCAAAAGATATATGTAAAGTGCTTTGAAAACTTTAAAGGGTTTTATAAATGCTAAATATAATGATGATGATGATGATGATAATGAACTAGTAGAAAAAGATGGAAGTTTAGAGAAAAAGAATGACAATGGGGATAATCTGTCAGAGGAAATCTAAGATCAAAGGAATAATTGGCCTTGGCATGGAAGAAAGGTCACCTTTTTTTCATCAGGGGCTAAAAGAAGGAAGAATGAGATATGCAGTCAAGGACTTTTGAAATATAGCATGGGGAGAAGAACAGAACTGAGGGCAAATAGCTTGAGTTTTCTCCATTAAAAATGAGGCTAGGCCTTTAACTGAAAGGATGGGGGTGGGGTACTGTAGGAGACTTGAGGAAAGAAGAGGTTTGAAACAGCTGTTGTGGGGAATGGAGTAGAGAATCATTTCAAGGGGGACTGGTATGTTTCAATGAAAGCCCAGTTGAGATTAGATAACATAAATTTATTGTAGACCCAGGCAGCTTGATTGCGTGACTTCCTCAAGCATGTTTAATAGCACGTGAATGGTAGGCAGGTGGTGGGAGTAATCCTAGGGTTGGAGTTTGGCAAGACCTGAGCCACGATAGGACAAGGGGGGTGGGGGATTCAAAAGTAGAGGACATTTGATATGTTTCTTGTCAAACAAATAATCCCCCTGGCTCTCTTCTACCCCCCCCCCACCTGCTGTAATCATCTGAGAGAACAGCACCCCAGAGCCAGAATGAGCAGAGGCCCTTCCATGCTAATCTAATTAGAACCTTGGAACTAATTTAGCTGATCCATACTTGAAACTCCCCATGCAGTGTATTTCACAAACATCCTTCAGAACCCCCTTCCCAGCTACCTCTTCCCACACTCATCTGTTCCACTCAGCCCACACCCTTCCCTATCCCTCTTCTTTTCTGCCCTCTTCCTCCATTGTACTTTCTGAAATCTTGCTTTTGGTAACAAACTCTACTGGGGCTGACATCTCTTCCTCTCAAAATCTGGCCGCCATCTTTTAGTGCTCCATGAGCTCCAGCCTCTCCCCCCTCGCTCCGTCTGTCTGCTTTTTCTCTCCCACACCCTGACATGCAGGGCCAGGAACAGCTGATGTCTTTCTTCTCCCTCTAACACCCCCACCCCACTGCTACTTTCAGACCCTCCACCTGCCACCATCACTCAGCCTACACCTTTCAAGTTTCCCTCCATCCTATCCAGTTCCTTGTTGTCATTTGTGGGATGTCCATCCTTCCCAATGAATTCAGATCCTGACTCCCAATATCCTTCTCTACCCTTATTTTCTTTCCCCTTCCTAAGGATCCCTTTGGGTCACCTATTGACTTAGTATTGAAATGTCATGTTATCTATATTTTATTTTCTTTGCATTATTTTCTGTATTTATATTTATTTATTTTGTTAAAATTGTTAACTATTTCATTAATTATTTTTTGATATTGTTAGATATTTTCCAATGACATTTCATCCTAGTCCGGGAGGCATTCCAAAGTGCTGTAGGTTAAATGGGGTCTGCAGGAAACTTTGCCTTAAACCCCTCTCCTTATCTCCCACCATTCAATTTAATTTGCCTAAAGGAAAATTCTTAGATATGACTGGCAGAAAGTGTTCTCCCAATACAGGTCGACACTGTGCCACTTAAAGTCTTCTTAGACAGTTGCCTGGGCATGAGTAAAATGGCTTGCACAGATGGGATTTGAACCTAGGGCACCTTGATTCCAAGGCCAGTTCTCTATCCACAATGCCACCCTAAGCAACACATGTCTAAACAGGGCCTTGATTCCCAAATTCCTAACTCTTCTTACCAATTTAGGATATGTCTGCACCCCACAGCAGGCAGCTGTGATATGGCAGAGAGAACACTACCATGGAGTATGGCAACCATACCGGCTGTGAGTCTTTGAGCAAGAAACATTTCCTCTCTGATTCTTGGGCAGTTCAAAATCAACAAGTGTTCCTTAAGCACGCATACGCCAGCCAATGTGTCAGGTTCTGAGTATACAAGGCAGAAAGTAAATATTCTTTACTCTCAGGGAGCTTCCATTTGAATGGGCAAGGCAGCAAGTCTATAAGTCACAGCTAATATATACAAAAGGAGTATAGGAGCATTCTGGGAGAAAAACTCTTGTAGCCAGGGGAGAGGACAGGGATCAGGAAAGGCCTCCAGTAAAAGGGAGCATTTACTGAGACTGGAAATTCCAAAAGACAGAAGTCAGAAGTGAGCAGAGCTGGTATCACTGGACCTGTAGTCAGAAAGGTCTGAATTCAAATCCAGCTGTGGGATCTTGAGTAAATCACTTCATCTTGTTTGCCTCAGTTTCCTCAATTGGAAAATGGGCATCTTAATGGTACCTCTCTTATAATATTGTTTTAAGGATCAAATGAGATAATATTTGTTTTTTTCCTGTCATATAGTAGGTGTTAAATCAATACTTATTCCTTTTCCTTCCTCTCCCCCCCCCCCACAGTTTGACTGGATCAGATAGTGCACAGGACGGGGATGATGTAGAATATGACTAGTAATCTAAGAAGGGACCAGGTTGAAAGTAGCTGTTGATGCCAAACACAGGACATTTTATTTCACCTATGTCAGCTCCCTCATTTTGCAAACAAAAAAGACTGGGGACTTTAGAGGCTTCCCAGGGTGCCATACGGATGGCAGTTGGACCCTAGAGCTGAGATGGAACCTAAGTTCTCTGATATTTCAGTCTTGCCTATCATGCCATAAAATGAAATTGGGACCCCTGAAGTGCACGCCCACACCATTTCTGAGATGATGCCAGAGTCCACTTGCGTATAAAATGGCTGATGTACAGCCAAGAGTTTCCATTTTATTAAGAGACCCTCATTTTGTTGGGTCTGAGACTGTTTGCATGTGGGCCTCAGAGATTTCCTCTCTCTCCTGCCCTTGTCTTCTGGTCCTATTACCACATCTGTGGCCGACCCGGCAGTCAGCCGATGGTTGGTGTGGGCCAGTATTTGCTAACTGTACTTCATCAACTGAAATTGTCCTTAAAGTGTTTCTTCTTTCCACCTTGCTTTGATTGGCCCCACTTCAGCTCACTGAGGCAGCTGATTACATGTCATTGCTTCCACTTTCTCATCACCAGCCCCCTCCAGAAAGCCCTTACAATTGCTCCTCCACCCGGACTATTCAGTCCAAGCGGCCCTCTTGAAGGTCACGAATAACCTCTTAATTATTTCATCTAGTGGACCTTTCAGAGCTTGCATCCTCCCCTGACCTTTCTCTCTTAGTTGAAGTTGCTGACCACTTCTTCCTTCTCTAAACTTTTCCCAGCTTTGGCCTTCAGGCCATAGCAGGATTAATCCTCCTTGAGTCTCTCTTTCTCCCCTCTGTACTCCAGTTCCTCCCTTGGCTCCTCTTCCTCCTACCAAGCCCTGAACATGGGCCACATCTGGACTGGTGTGCTCACTTGAGAAAGACCTTTGACAGCTGGGAGCGCATCCAAAGAAGGGATGTCAGGAAGCTGAGACGGCCCTGGGAAGGTTGATTGAAGGAACCCAGGATATTTAGCCTGGAGAACAGAGGACTCCAGGGAACATAATCAGTGTCTTGAAGTATTTGAAGAACTATCATGTGGTGAGATGGATTAGATCTGTTCTGTTTGGCCCAGAGGATGGAACTGAGAGTAGTTGCAGAGATGTGTAACATTCCATAGAAAGTACAGAGTCTCAGGCTTGGACCAAATCTTAGACATTATCTAATACAACCTCTACCAAAATAGGGCTCTTTCCTATGACATCCCCAATTAGTGTTCATCCAGCTTCCATTTGAAGCCCTCCAGGGATGGGGAACTCATTACCTTCCAAGGCAGCCCATTGGGTTTTGGGAACAGTTCTTAGGAGGAGTCTCTTTCCAATTGTGAGTTAAATGAGGTTCTTAGCAGCATTCCCCCCATTAATCCTGATTCTCTTCCCCCACCTCACCAAGCAGACTGAGACTAAATTTTTCCTAATGTGAGATTCTTGGAATATTTGATAATTTCCATCGTGTTCCCCCCAAGTCTTATCTTTTTCAGGGAACCATTTCTAGTTCCTTTGTTCTCCCAAAGCTCTATGGTATGATTTAGAATCCTCTTCACCATGGACATGCACACAACACTTTGTCAATATCCTTCTTAAAATGTGACACATAGAACTCATTTGAAGACAACGTTCCAGATCCAGGTGTAGTCTGACTGGGGTTGAGTTCCAGAGATTATCTCATCCTTATCTTACACTGTAAATAGCCTGAAGATCAAGATGACAGTTTCTATTTGAAGAATCTAGGGAATTTTCTACTTTTTATCAATGTCCTGTGTTAGGAGATGATTGGCCCAGATGCGGAATTCAATCTGTTGCTAGATTAGGTGTCAGTTCAAGATCAGGATTCCCTTTGTGGTTGCAATAGGTACTAACAGCAGGAGTGTGCATGGGGGAAGGAGGGAGGGGCGAAGCAGAAAGGCTCTCCTGCAGAAGGTGGGATTTGAGCTGAATCACCAAGAAAGCTAGGCAAACTGGGAGGCAGAGGTGAGGAGAGAGAGCATTGCAGTTATGGGACACAGTCAGGGCAAAAGCATGGAGGTGGGAGATGGAGCGTTACATGAGAACAGCAGGGAGGCTGGCTTAGCTGGAAGACTAGAAAGGTCAGAAGGTGCAAAGTTATGAAGGGTTTTAAATGCCAAACAGAGGTCTTAAATTTGATCCTAGAGTTAATAGGGAGCCACTAGAGCTTCTTGAGTAGGGTAGTTACATAGGCAGAACTTTGCTTTAGGAAAATCACCTTGGCTGCTATATGGATGATGGATTGGAGTTAAACGGACTTGAGAAATAGAAATCAGTAAGAAGGTTATTCTAAGAATCTAAGGGAAAGTTGATGAGAGCTTGTACTGGGAAGCAGCTGTGGAAGTGGAGAGAGGATGGTGGGAGAGACTTGATGGAGTTATAAAAGTTGCAATTTGAGGGGTGGCTAGGTGGTTCAAATCCCATCTCAGACATTTAATAAGTGACAAACCACTTAACCCCATTGTCCTGCAAAACCCTAAAAAAAATTGCAATTGGATAGCAAAATAGATACACTGAATTATTACAAGGGAGGAATTAAGAATGTAACCAAGTTGCAAGTCAAGGGGACTGAGAAGATAGGGATAACCTTGAAAAAAATAAAAATCATGGGAAGCAGAACCCAGATAGTGGATTAGGGGTAGCCACCCAGCCACCCAGCCACCCAGCAAGTTTAAAATACCACTCAAATCCAATTTTGGAGTAGCAGAGTCAACAGATGGTTGGGATGAGGCATTTTTCTTTCCCAAGCAAATTTAGGAGACTGACAGGAAAACTCTGGGGGACCAGAGTGGAAATCTGTCTGGAACCCACCCATATGGAGGGTGAGTATGAATGAAGGGGTGAGGAAGAAGGATGCACTAAGAGAAAAAGGACAGGAAACCTAGAATGGGGAAAATGTTCTCACATAAAAGAAGCTTGCAAGGAAGAGCTTTTACAATGGAGGGGGAAATGGAGGAGTGCTTGGACCTCAGGCTCATCAGAATTAGGTCAAAGAGGGAAAACTCAAAGACACTCAGTTGTGTATAGAAATGTAACTTACTCAATAGGGAAATATGAGGGAAAGGGGAATAAGAAAAGGCAGATGTGTGATAAAATGGAGAACAGATTAAGGGAGGCAGTAATTAAAAAGAAAATAGAGGAGGGACAGGATAAAAAGAAACAGAAGAAAGGGAGATGGAAAGAAATACTACAATTAGTAATCAAAACTGTGAATGTGAATGGGATGAGTTCACCATAAAATGGAAGCAGATAGCAGAATGGATTAGAAACCAAAATCCAACAATATGGCAAAGTGGCAAAAATAGACATAATTAAAAGGTATACAATACAATGAAATAATATCAAAAGTTTTTATAGCAAGTTTCTCCAATATAAAGGCCTTATTTCTAAAATATATATACTAAGTATAACACTGAGTTAAATTTATAAAAATAGAGCCATTCCCTAATTGATAAGTGGTCAAAATTTATGATTAGGAAGTTTTCAGAAGACGAAATCAAAGTAATTTATTGCTATATGAAAAAATGCTCTAAAATCATTATCGATTAGAGCAGGTTAAATTAAAACATGTCTGAGGTACTACTTCATACCTATCATAAATGACAATGAATTGCTGGTGGAGTAGTAAACTGATTTAACCATTTTGGAAAACAATTTAGAATTAGGCTCAAAGGGGTATAAAACTGTACTTACCCTTTCACCTAGTAATAACACTCCTAAGTCTATACCCCAAAGAGATCAAAGAAAAAGGAAAAGGACCCATAGGTTAAAAAATATTTATAGGGATTTCAAATGAGCCCATCAGTTGGGGAATGACTGAACAGCTATAGGATGTGAATGTGATGGAGTGCTATTGTTCTGTAAGAAATGATAAGAGGTAGAACATGGAAACATGGAAAGATTTCTCTGAACTGGTGCAAAATGAAGTGTGAAGAATCCAAAGGTTTGTGTACAGTAAAAACAATGTTGTGATGATGACTAACTGTGAATGACTTGGCTACTCTCATCAATATAATAATGCAAGACAATTTCAAAGGACTCATGATGAAAAAGTGCTATCCACATCCAGAGAGATGATGAGCACTGAGTGCAAAATGAAGTATAATTTTCTCACTTTCTTTATTTTTGTTGCTTTTATAGAAAATTTGACTAATATGAAAATATATTTTACGTGACCTCACATTTCTAATTGATATCATAATACTTACCTTCGCAGTAGGTGGGGATGATGGGGGGAAGAGGGATTGAATTTGGAACTCATCATTTAAAAACAAAGGAAGGTTAAAAATTAATATATATTTTTTAGAAAATAAGAAAAATAGGTTTTAGGTCATAAGGATAAGGCAAAGGTTTTTTTTTTCTGTTATGCTGAGTTTTAAATGCCCATGGGACATAGAAATCAATATGTCCAAAAGGCAAGTTGGTGATATGGTAATGGAGAGCAGGAGAGACATTAGGCCTGGATATATATGTCTGAGAATCAACTGCACAGAGGTGATAACTGAATGCATGGGACATGATGAGTTCACCAAGCAAGAGATTACAGAAGGAACAAAGGAAAAAACCCAGGACAAAATCTTAGGAGTTGCTCATGATTAGATAGAAGGTTGTCAGACAATACACATTCCTGATGGATACGACCTCCTCTCCATGTATGCATCCTGACCACATGCATTCCCTATATGCATGCTTCTCTAAATGTGTTCCCATTGCATGTCCACTCGTCCCAAAGCTGATTATGTGTTTGTGAGAAAATATAACCTAGGTTTCTGTGAAAGAAGAATAAAAAGTATTCAATTTTCCTTCTATGACATTTCATTAAATATCCCTTGTTTTGGACTAATCGTATCCCTTGAATGGTGATTGAAAGACAGCGCATTAGTTGGGAGCTAAAGAGCTATGGTATAATGCTTGAACACATAGTACCTTGAATGCTGGATAGGGTTATCTGAGGGGGGCAGTACTTCAGTGCTGACCCCATTCCATCATTCAGCCAGATTTTGATCTCATTTGTTATCTTTAATTTCCCCTTTTCCTTCTCCATGCTCTTCCCTTCATCCCACATCCAGTAAGTCACCAAATCCCATTCATGATTCTTTCCTAATACCTTTTGCATATGTTTCATCCCCCCTTCCTCCCATCTCTACTCTAGCTCATATTTTCATTGCCTTTTCCTTGCTGGTCATAGTAGCTTCCCATCGTCCTCTAGTCTCTATGGGCTATCTGGCAAGACTGACCTTCCAAAAACATTGCTCTGAGTATGTCACTTTTCTGCCTTGAAAACCTTAAGTGACTCCCCATTGCCAAAAGGATAAAATGAATTTCCTTAGTTTCCCATTCATCATCCTTCATCATCACTTAGACAGTACCTTATGCCAAAACTTGTCCTGGGTATGAAATACCTAGATGTTTTTGAAGAAAAAAAACATCAAAGCAGTCACCAACCTCAAGATGCTTACATCTTCCTTATTTGGGTGTGAGGGTTTGGGGAAGGAGACAACATGGACACATAAATATATAGAAAATATGCAAAAAGTGAACACAAGGTAACTTCAGAAGTGCCATTAGCTGGGAAGAGGCAGAAAAGTTCTCCCATGACAGGTAACATTTGAAATGAATATGAAGGAAAGAAAAGATTATGGAGGTGAGGAGGGAGAGTGTTCTAAACATGGAGCATAACCTTTGCAAATACAATTAGAGGGAAGTAGAAAATCCTACGTGAAGAACAAACATGGCAGCCACTTTGACTTGATAGACTAGAGTGTGTATGATAAGTTTGCAAAGGTTGGATCCAGGTTGGGAAGAGCTTTAAAGACCAAAGAGGGGAGTTTGCATTTGATCCTAGAAATAATAAGGAGTCACTGCAGGTCTCTGAGAAAGGTAGTGATCCCGACTGGCACAGAAGCCTTGTGTGGCCACAATACTTATCTCCCCGTGTTGCTGTAAGATCAAATATATTGATAGATACTAAGTGTAACCCTCTCTGAAGAACTCTAAAAGCTAGTCAGCTTGGTGGTTTGGTGGCCAGACGGTTAGCCTTAAGAGTCACAAAGATATATTGCTTGCCTTGTCAGTATTTGTGGGGGGGGGTGGTGGAGGAGTGGTGAGTAGGAGAGAATTGAGAACTCAACATTTCATAAAAAGACTGTTAAACATAAGTATGGAATATGTAAAAAAAAAAGAAACGACTTGAACAAGCCCTGTGAGTGAAGAGAAGCAGAACTACATTGTGGAGATGAATCAAATAGATCTAGTGATGAGTTCAATATGTGAGGTGAGTGTGAGGAGGGAAGGATGGACCTGAGTTTATGAACCTGGAAAAACTTAAAAGAGAAGTGGCTTTGGGAAGAAAGAGAATGGCTTTTGGTTTTTATATGTTAAATTTGAGATACCTAAGGGACACCTTGCTGGAAATGGTCAATAGATGGTTAGTAATCTAGGAATAGTACCTAGGAGAGAGATTAGGGATGGATATATAGTCAGCTGTGTCTAGGTGAAAACTGATAGTCATTCAGAGAGAAAGATAGAGACAGAGAGAAACAAACAGAAACACAGAGACAGAGAGAAGGAGGAGGAGGAGGAGGAGGAGAAGGAGGAAGTAGAAGGAGGAAGGAAAGGAGAATGGAAAGAGTAGAGCAAGAACTGTTGACCTACAGTCCTATGGTCCAAGAACTATTTTAATTGGCTTCCTCTTTGTATTTGATTTTCTTTGCTAATCTTACATATTTTATTGTATGCTTCTAAAACATATGATTCTGAGAAGGGCTTCATGGGTTTTCCCAACCTCATCACCTGGGAGTTTCATGACCCCGATAAGGTTAAGGACTTCTGGTGTAGAGAGAAAAGAGAAGAGGACCCAGGAGAGAGATTTGGTGGAAGAGAGACTTTCCACAGTGAGGTAGGAGGAGAATCAAGAGTTCAGTGGAACAAAAACTCAAAGAGAAGAGAGTTCAAAATAGCAAAGGATGGTCAGTAGTGCCGAAATCAGAGAAGGTCAAGAAAAGCAAGGACTGAGAAAAGGTCCTTGGAGTTATCAGTGAAAAGATCATTGGTAACTTTGGAGAGGGAGATTTCATTTGAATCATGTGGTCAGAAATCAGATCATGAGGGAGTGGAAAGGGAAAAGACTGGAAGGGACATTGCCAAGAATTCATCAAGGGAGAGTTGTAAACTCTTAACCCATGGCTCCATTGCTCTCCTGCCAGGGACCAGTTTCAAGACCACTTACCTTAGAAATATTAGAGTTAGTTAAAGACAAAAGAAAACTCCACTGGACCACCGATGCTTTAGCTACCTACCATTTCATTGCTTAATCTTACATTCCATTTTCCAAAGTATGATAATACTCAGTTCAGTTTAGGTGAGGTCCAGGAAGTGGAAATCATAATAGAACAGTAGAAAATTTCTTAAAAATGTTAATGTTAGGAGGGATCTTAAAACAGAGATGGTATTTAGAACATCAGAGGGTCTTTAGAACATCAGAGGGTCTTTAGAACATCAGAACTAAAAAGAGCTCTTAGAACATAGAACATAAAATGTCAGAACTGGGAGGGATCTTAGAACATAGAATTCTAGACCTAGTGGGGAAGTTTAGAAGATAGAATGTCAGAGCTGGAAAGTACTTTAGAAAATAGAGTGCCAGAGCTGGGAGGGACCTTAGAACATGGAATGTCAGAACTGGGAGGAATCTTAGAACAGAGAATGACAGAACTGTGAGGGATCTTAGAACATAAAATATCAAAGCTGGAAGGGACTTTAGAACAGGGAATGTCAGAGGAGGGAGGGACCTTAGAACATAGTATGTCTGAACTAGGAGGGATCTTAGAACATAGAGTGTCAGATATGGGAGGACACCAGAGTGCATAGCACTGGAGCTGGAAGAGGTTCCTAAAACATAGAATATTAGAAGTTGGAGGGACTTTAGAACATAAAATGTTGAAAATTGGAGGGAAATTAGAAGAGATGGAAGAGAACTTAGAATTTAGGATGTTATGTCTGGGAGGAACCTTAGAACACAGAATGTCAGAGCTGAGAAGAGGCTCAAAATACAAAGCATTGGAGTTGGAAGAGATCCCTAAAACAGAATATGAGAAACTGGAAAAATTTTAGATCACACAAAGTATTGAACATGGGAGGGAACTTAGAAGAGATGGAAGAGCACTCAGAACATAGAATATCCAAGCTAGGAGAGATCCTAAAGAGCACCTAGAATAAGCCCTTTATATTTTATATAGTGAAACTAAACCCCAGAAGGAAGTGAAGGATGAATAGATTTGCAGTACAAGTTAGTGGCAGGACCAAGGCTGGAACTCGGTTTTCCTGGCTTCTGATATGGTCCACTTTGCACTCTACCCAATGTTTCCTTTTGATCTGGATAGCTGAATCTTCTCTCAAATAGTCAGAAATTCTCAGGTTTGAGAGGCTCAGAGGGTAGTAGGTCAATTTTACAGAGGAGAAAAGAAAGAGACCAGACCATTAAGGCTTGCTCCATTCTACTCTGTTCAGGCCTAAAGAGAGATGACCATTTGGAGTTGAAGTGTTTGAAGGTCCTGAAATAGGTTATTTTTCCCACTGTGGAATTTTCCACTAGGTTACAGTTAAGCCTGAAACTTTCCAGTGGCACTTATTGCTCCTTTCTCTTAAATGATTTTTAATTTTGAGAAGGGTAATCAATGAGATAGTGAAAAAGAATTTGACCTTAAGTGTTTCGAAGACATTTTATATGGTTGATCATTTGTAATGAGCAAAAAGCTCTTATAAAACACTTTGCATTTTCTCAAGTGTTTTTTAATCATTAGAGGCTTTGCGAATATGTACCCTGGAGATGAAGGTGACAGGGCTCCTGCTTAGTCATATCATGAGAACTGGAGGCACAGGCAGAGGGGCTTTTTATATATGCAGACCCTAAGCAACAAATGCTTGTCAAGTTTAGGGATGGAGGAGCCTAAGACACATGGAAGAAATCATAGAGGGAATAGAATAGTACACCTACATGAGAAGGGACTAGAGAACACAGATTGTCAGAGCTAGAAGGGTCCTTAGAACATAGAAGGTCAGACCTTAGACTGATCTTAGAACAGAGAATGTCAAGGTTCAGAATGTTGGAACTAGAAGGGATTTTAGAACATAGAATGTCAGATCTGAAATATCTCATAGAGCAAATAATTCTAGATCTGAGAAGCATCTTGGAACATAGAATGTTAGAGCTGGAAGGGACATCAGAATGGAGAATTTGATCTGAGAGGGATCTTAGAATATCAGATTTGGTAAGACCTTTAGAAGAGACAATGTATGATCTGTAAGGATCTTTAGAAATAGAAAGTGTCCAAGCCACAAAAGACTTTGAAACACAGAACAGCAGACCTGTTCTTTTAGCACAGAAGATGGCAGAGCTGGGTATGGTGAGGGTCTTAGAACATAGAAATTCCCTTCAAAATTATCTCAGGCTCTTGGAATACTATGGGTAAACTGCCATTCACAAACAGAGATCATGAGTTCTCACAAATGTGCTTCTTTTTTATTAAAGATATTATTTCAGTTTTACAATTTTCCTCCCAATTTTACTTCCCCCACCACAGAAAGCAATCTGTCAGTCTTTGCTTTGTTTCTATATTGTACATTGATCCAAATTGAGTGTGATGAGAGAGAAATCATATTCTCAAGGAAGAGACAAAAAGTCCAAGAGATAACAAGATAAGACAATAAGACATCCATTCTTTCTAAATTAAAGGGAATAGTCCTTGAACTTTGTTCAAACTCCACTGCTCTTTCTCTGGATACAGATGGCACTCTCCTCTGCAGACAGCCCAAAATTGTTCCCAATTGTTGCACTGATGGAATGAGAGAATCCTTCAAGTTTGAACATCACCCCCATGTTGCTATTAGGGTATACAGTGGTTTTCTGGTTCTGCTCATCTCACTCAGCATCAGTTCATGCAAATCCCTCCAGGCTTCCCTGAAATCCTGTCCCTCCTGTTCTAATAGAACAATAGTGTTCCATGACATACATATACCACAGTTTGCTAAGCCATTCCCCAATTGAAGGACATTTACTTGCTTTCTAATTCTTTGCCAAACAGGGCTGCTATAAATATTTTTTGTACAAGTGATGTTTTTACCCTTTTTCATCATCTCTTCAGGGTATAGACTGAGTAGTGCTATTGCTGGGTCTAAGGGTATGCTCATTTTTGTTGCCCTTTGGGTGTACTTCCAAATTTCTCTCCAGAAAGGCTGAATGAGTTCACAGTTTCATCAACAATGCATTAGTGTCCCAGATTTCCCACAACCCTTCCAACAATGATCATTATCCTTTCTGGTCATATTGACCAATCTGAGAGGTATGAGGTGGTGCCTCAGAGAAGCTTTCATTTGCATTTCTCTAATAATTAATGATTTAGAGCAATTTTTCATATGACTATGGATTACTTTAATCTCATCTGTAAATTGCCTTTGTATATCCTCTGACCATTTGTCAATTGGAGAATGGCTTTTTTTTAATTTGACTCAGTTCTCTGTATATTTTAGAAATGAGTCCTTTGTCAGAATCATTACTTGTAAAGATTGTTTCCCAATTTACTAAATTTTTGTTGCTCTTGGTTACAGTGGTTTTATCTGTGCAAAAGCTTTTTAATTTAATCGAAATTATCTAGTTGGCTTTTGGTGATGTTCTCCAACTCTTCCTTAGTCATAAAATGCTGCCCTTTCCATAGATCCGACAGGTAGACTAGTCATTGGTCTTCTAATTTGCTTATAGTGTTGTTTTTATGTCTAAATCCTTTGTCCATTTGGATCTTATCTCGGTATAGGTTGTGAGGTGTTGGTCTAATCTAAGTTTCTTCCATACTAACTTCCAATTTTCCCAGAAGTTTTTATCAAAGAGAGAGTTTTTATCCCAATAGCTGGACTTTTGGGGTTTATCAAACAGCAGATTACTATAATTGTCTCCTGTTTTTGCACCTAGTCTATTCCACTGGTCCACCACTCTATTTCTTAGCCAGTACCAAACAGTTTTGATGACTGAAGCTTTATAATAAAATTTTAGATCCGGTAGGGCTAAGTCCCCTTCTTTTGCACTTTTTTTCATTAAGTTCCTAGAAATTCTTGACTTTTTATTTCTCCATATGAATTTACTTACAATTTTTTCTAACTCATTAAAGTAATGTTTTTGGAATTTTGATTGGTAGGGTACTAAACAGGTAGTTTAGTTTTGGTAGAATTGTCATTTTTATTATATTAGCTCTACCTATCCATGAGCAGTTGTTAAGAATGTGTTTCTCTCATCAATCAACCATAGGGCATATTGGTTCAAAAATAAAGGTATTTAATTAAGCATGAAAGCAAAATATACACACAGCAGTATAATCTCCTATAGGTCTTCATATCTTCTGGAGGAGAAGAAACCATACAGAAATTATTCATGGCCAGAAACATGCATAGTTGAATATACATGGCCAGGCACATGTATGGCTGAGTCAATTCATGGTTCTGATGCTGTTGTTTTCTCCCCAAAAACATTACCAATGTCTTCTGGATAGTAGATCTAAAGTGTCTTTTTAGTTTGAGTTAAGGTCCTCTTTGATTCTCCCTGCCCCCCCCCCCATTGGGATGTTCTCTGCTGGGAGTGTCTCCACTGAACTAATTTCTGTATCTCATTTCTACTGAGCTGTTGCTCTCTGTTTTCCTTTGCTGGTCTTTAGCTGCTCTGCATCTCCTGCCCCGCCCCCCATCCCCCAGCACCCCTCCATCAGCTCTTTTAATTCATAGTCTTGTGAGTTATTTCTGTCATCTCTTTTGTGATATAGACCCCAACTGGCTTCAGCCAGCTATTGAGTTAGCTAGAGACAACTGTAGACATTTAAAGCTATCTTTGGAGGTGAACTCTTCTACCCCCATTGCCTTATCCCTCTTATATGAACTAAGACTAGAAAATTTCTTTCAACTCCTATCATCCATCTCTTTGTCAGCCTGGATACCCACAATTCATTCCTAAAGTCTTACTTAGTAAAACTACTACAATGGAATTTAAGTGAAGCCCTCAGGATAAGATCGCAATTCCCATCATGCTCCCCTCCCATGTAAATTATCTTAGGTGCAAGCCCAGAAAGAAGAGGACCAAACTGGTGAAGTTGGTCTAGTTATTCCCATTAAAGAGATAGAGGGAGTCTTACTGTACTTTCCATGTCATCATAAATTTAGCAATGGAAGAGATGATAGAGGTCATCTAGTCAATCACTAAGATCTTCCATGGACTAATTGTTATTGGATTTTAAGCTGGAAGGGACCATGTTGTCCACCTCTCTCTTTTATAAGATGGAGGAATCTGAGGGAATAAAGGGGGAGGCTGACTTGCTAAAGTCAGAAAGCCTCAAACAGTCCCTATTCCTCTTCTTCTGGGACATGTATTGGCCACAACATTCTGCTTGGGTCTTTAGGCAAGGGCAGCAGGGTGAGGGAGCAGAAGACAGTGAGCAAAAACAAGGGAAAGGGAAAAACAAGCTACTTAGCATTTTTTCCTGTGTCCATATTCCAGCCCTAACTATAAGGTCCCAAGATCAGTTTGGAAGGAGGAGGTCTTTGAAGAAGACCATGACATCAGGGAGGTGATGCCATGACAAGCACATGAATTGGATTTGAGTGAGGTGGTGCTGTGCTAAGTTACCAGCTTCACTTTCTCCTCCTGAGCCATCTGAGTCTAGTGGCCAAACATGAATCAGTAAGACTAGAGATGACTCTGGATACAAGGCAAACAGGGTTAAGTGACTTGCCCAAGGTCACACAGCTATTAAGTGTCTGAGACCAGGTACTCCTGTCTTCAGGACCAGTGTGCTACATCAACTGGACCATCTAGTTGCCTGCAGAAATGGATGATCTTGGAGCAAGAGGGTTCTAGGCAGGCAGAGTAGGGTGTAAGAAGAAAAAAAATGTAGGAAGGAGACAGGTAATGATGAACTTTAAAAGCCAAAGTTTTTTCCTAGAAGTAAAAATTCTAGTCAGAAATTGTTGTTCAGTTGCTTCAGACTATCCATGACCCCATTTGGAATTTTCTTGGCAAAGATACTGGAGTGGATTGCCATTTCCTTCTCAAGGAGGAAACTGAGGCAAACAGGATTAAGTGACTTACCCAGGGTCAAACAACTGTTAAGTGTTTGAAGTCAAATTTGAACTCAGGGAGATGAGTCTTCCTGACTCCAGGCCTAGTACTCTGTGTACCATGGCACCACCTAGCTGTCCTCGGTATGCAAATCCTCTCTCTGATGTGGTCTAACTGTGGTCTAAGGTAAGTCATTCAAGTTTTCTGAGCCTCAGTTTCGCCCTCTTTCAATAAGAAATTTTAGAATGGGGGATTTGCCTCTGAGGTCCCACCTTGTTCTATATCTCTGATCCTATGTATAATCATGGGCCTTCCCCTTTCCTGGGCCTCAGTTTCTCATGTAAAATAACAGGATGGATTTAATTACCTTCTGAGGTCTTTTAGATCTACATCTAGGCTACTATTGGGCAACTAAATGATGCAGTGAATATAGCAACAGTTTTTTGAATCAGGAAGACTTGAATTCAAATCTGATCTCAGATATTTGACTCTTCCTAGCTGTGTGACCTTGGGCAAGTCACTTAACCATGATTGCCTCCGATTCAGGGTTATCATCCTGATTCCTATCTGGCCACTGGATTCAGTTGGTTCTGGAGGAGAAAGTGAGGCTGGTGTCTTAGCATAGCATCCCTCACTCAAATCCAATTCACGTTCTTGTCATGGCATTACCTCCCTGATGTCATGGTATTCTTTGAGACCGAGCATCATCGTCAAGCTACTATAATCAAATTTAATGATAACAACTGGTTTCTGCAATTCTTCAAGGATTTCAAAGCATTTTCCATGCAATCTCCCTTCATGTCCCAAACCCCAAAGACAGAGATAGTAAATGTATTACAATCTTTTTTTTTACAGGGAAGGAAATTGAGATAAGTGACTTTCTCAAAGTCCCCCACTCAGAGACCCTTAATCCTATATCTTCTCATTCCGAGTCAAGCACTCTCTTATTAAGAGAACAAAGCCAGCTCCATGACTCTTCCCCCATCTCCAACAGCTACCTGGTCATTTGGGAGTAGGAGAGGTACCCATGACTCCTAAGGCCCCTGAATAGCCTGAGTTTGTTTCTCAGACTAGCTTCTGAACTTCTTCCCTGCCCTTTATTTCATCCCCTTTCTTCCCCAGTTCCTTTTGAAATTTCCAAAAGAATGTCCAATGCTTGGGTTGCCAATGGATCCCAAGCCAGAGCGGCTTTGGGGCTGGGGCCACTCCAGCTAACTGCTCATTTTGACCAGAAGGAAATAATTGCAGAGAAAACTCTTCCAGCCCAATGCTTTGTGAGGAATGTGAAACTAGGGTAACCCCTACCTTTCCAGATGATTTGAATGCTTCTAGATTTAGTCT
This sequence comes from Macrotis lagotis, assembly GCF_037893015.1. Classification (NCBI taxonomy): domain Eukaryota; kingdom Metazoa; phylum Chordata; class Mammalia; order Peramelemorphia; family Peramelidae; genus Macrotis; species Macrotis lagotis. Next base: position 6,299,626 of record NC_133666.1, read on the forward strand.
CATGGAACAATAGAGTCAGATGGGGGGGGGGGGCGGCTAGGTGGTACATGGATAGAGCACCGACCCAGGAGTCAGGAGGACCTGAGTTCAAATCTGACCTCAAACACTTAATAATGACCTAGCTGTGTGGCCTTGGGCAAGCCACTTAACTCCATTGCCTGGCAAAAACCTAAAAAATTAGAGTCAGATGGTAGCAGAGCAGAGGTGTCAAACACAAGGCATAAAGGCCACATTCAACCCACAACACTTACGAATGGGGCCTGAATTATATTAAAATGGAATTGAGAAATATTGAAAAAATAAAATACAAGAAGACATTACATACAATATAACATTACATTTTTAACATCAAGTCAACATGGCCAATGCAGAAATATGTTTTGCATGACCTCCTATGTATAAGGGGTATCGTATTTCTTGCCTTCTCCATGGCTGACATTGGGGTAAAGAGAGGGAGAGAATTGGGAACTGAAAAATATAAATTTTAAAAATAAGATAAAATTTTTAAAAAAGAGAAAAATTAAAACTCAGTCAATTTGTAGCCCATGGGGAGCCCCCTTTATAGTTGATTTTTGACCCTGTTTCTTCCTAGAACCAAAGCAAGAATGGAACATAACTGTCACTTATACAAGGTCACCCCAAAGTCTTAGTGTGGGTTTAAATTTTAATAGCTTAAACTAGTAATTGAACTCTGTATGGCACTTTAAGACACACTATCTCAGTTGATCCTCAAAATCCCAGGCAGTAGGTGCTACAGGTTTTCTTATCTACATTTCACAAATTGAGAAACTGAGGCTCAAGAACATTAAGTGAGTTTTCCATTGTAAAATCACAAGCCAGAATCACTCAGGAATAGAAGCCAGACCTCAGGAATTCTAGTCCAAGACAATTTTCCTCCACACCTGAGGTCTCCCTCCGCTCGATCCCCTCTACAGTTTGGAATGAATTTTTACTTTAAAAAAGGTCATTGGTATCTTTTGATTTGATATCACCTTCATTTTCAAATCTATCCATCCCCCTACCCTACCAAAGGAACAATCCTCTGTATCATTGAGTTAGAAAGAGAGAAGGAAACAAAAAAAAAAAACCCAATTTAGCAAGACTAGCCCCCTCATCAAGTATCTGGCAGTCTTCATAATGTTCCACATCCACAGGCCCCTGCCTCTTGGAAGACGCTGGGGCAGTGCATTTCCCACTTCTTCCAAAGTGTCAAGCTTGGTCATCCTAATTATACAGTGTTTAGGTTTGTTATAAACTGGTTGTTCTTTCGGGGATACAGTGTGAGTCTGTCCTCCATGTCTGTTATATGTCTCAGGTTGGGAATTTCTAGACAGTAAGGACCCAGGCTCTCCAAATGGTTCTGTACAAGCTTTGGCTTGACACCATGTAAAACCAAACACATAATCAGTACTTTGTGATGACAAAGAAAATAATACATCCATATTTGGGGAAAAGGGGGGGAGACAAAAACCCAAGCCAGAGTAATGGCCCCATTCTGCTGTCCGCCACCCTTCCCCCACCCAAATCTGCCATTGAGGTGTCCCTTTGCTAAAGCTCAGCCAATCTCCAATCAAATGCAATTCAAGGGAGGGTTGCAACATGCCAGTATGGGGTGGAGACTGAGACTGGGAACTGTGCCCAGTTCAGAGTTCGCAGCTGGCCCCATTTCTGAGGTTCCATGAAGATAGATCACGCCCATACTAGGTTTCTTGAGCAGGGATGCTTGAACGTGTTTCAGATAAGGGAGTTCTTTGAGCTCCAGTACTGACCCTGGACTGTCCAACATGGGAAAAGAATGACTCTCTTTTGATCCTGCCATCTACTTTCTAAGAGAACTTCTATATCTGTGATGTAATTTGATCCTTGTTATCCCATCAGAAAGGGGGCAGTGGACCCAAGGGTGAGGGTGGGGCTTTGCCCTCTAATCAGGAAGAGAGGTCCCTCAGATTGACTCAAGCTGGGGCACCATGGCACAAGGAGGCCAGTGAAATTGCTCTTCCTTTGCCCTCTCCTTCTCCCCACTGTGTGTAGGCAGGTAGGTGGCACAGTGGATGGAGCATCAGCCCTGGAGTCAGGAGGACCTGAGTACAAATTTGGTCTCAGACACTTGATTCTTATGAGCTGTGTGACCTTGGGCAAGTCACTTAATCCTGATTGTCTTGCATTTAGGGCCATCTGCAATCATCCTGATTCATTTCGGGCCAAGTGGCTCTGGAGAAGAAAGTGAGGCTGGTGACTTAGCACAGTGCATTTCAATCCAATCCAATTCATGTGCTTGTCATGACATCACTTTCCTGATGTTATGGTCTTCTTGGAGAATGAAGGACAAACATCATCATCATCATCATCATCATGGCCTAGGAATCAGCAGGTCTGGGTTCTAATCTGATCTTTGACATTGTGAGATAAGATTCATTAGGACCTCCATTCTATTCCAAAATACCATTTGGATATTTTCCATAAATCATATAGAGATAATTAGATAAAATAAGTTCTTCTGGGGCAGCTAGGTGGAGCAGTGGGTAGAGTAGGGGCCCTGGAGTCAGGAGAACCTGAATTCAAATCTAACCTCAGACACTTAATAATCAGCTAGCTGGTCACATACAGCCGCTAAAGTGGTAGAACTGAAATGTCAACTGTTCTCCTTTAACTCCTAAGCTACTATAAGTTCCAAGGTCACCCATCAAGATTAACTCTGGCCTCAGCTTTCTCACTGACTTCCTGTGTCAAGGCAGAGGGACATTCTGCCCACTTCCCCTGTTCAGTCTGATCTTGGCTTCTAGGCCCTCCCCGTAATTGTTTACCCTGAAGCCCTTCATATATTTACAACCCTGCACATAACCCTTAGGGCCTCATTTGTAAAATAAGCAGCCAGATTAGATGAACTTTTAGCAAAGACCTTTACAGATCTGACATTTTCTGTTCTCGCTTATTCAAAAAAATGAATATTTTTTGCTTTTAATTTCTCAGTATAGCCCTCCTCCCTCCCCTCCCTTATCTCTGGTAGCAAAGACTAAGAGAAAGAAAAAGATTCATTAAGCAAAAACACCAAACACAACTAAATATGAACATGAATAGCCATGAAGGGAGATAGGGAAGGATAAACATTTTCTTAACTCTTTTACCTTGGCAAGCCTGCTAATACATGCTTCATTGTGCTTGTTCAATTTTTGTGTGTGAATGTATATGTTGGTATATATGCGTGTATGTGTGTTTGTGTGTGTAGGTATGTGTGTTTGCCTGTATGTGTGATGATTGGATCCATGGTTTTAGTGACAGAAACCAAAAGGAAAAGGTCATGTGTTATTCCCTCCTGCCCCTCTTCCTGTTTGCTCTGCCTTTTTAATAATGAGCTGTATGTGAGTCTGAGGAATGTCGTCTGACTCAGAGCTGCTTAGCTTCAAGTTAGCTCTAGAGTCTTAGTAAGCCCTGGATGCCAGGCACCATATTGGGCACCGAAGAGGATGGATGCATAGTAAAGCTACGCCTTGGTCTGGGTCTTCACGTCCCAGCCTGGCACAGGCCTACCATGCTTACACAGGAAGACTGAGTGGAGTGAATGAGAAAGGGGAGGACTTGGGGGCGGGGTGGTGGCTGCCTCTGACTTATGACCAAGGGGTTTTCTCCAGTGTCTCCTTCCACCTAGCGCATCCTCCTCCCCTCCCTCTCCATCGCCACCATGTTTCCCAGTACTTGCCAAGACCTCTCCTTTGTCCTGGCTCTCTGACCATTGGGACCAGGGTTATATTGCATGTTTGTGTTCCTGCCCCACCTTAGCTCATTTCCCTAGGACAGCCTTTGGGACCAGAACTCCCCAGCCTCCTTCTCCCTTCTGCCTCTTGGGTTCTTGCTCTTCCTCCTAGGGCCCCTTCCCCTCATTTGTCTCTCTTCCCCTCCCCCCCCAGCAGAGGGTCTGCCACACAGTAGGCAATATTGTTTGGTGATTGATTATACACGTATAACCTAGATTAGATTCCTTTCTATGGGGGGAGGGGGAGAGAAGGAAGAGAGGGAGAAAAATGGAAAACTAAAAACTACAGAATATGATCGTTGAAAACTGTCTTTGCACGTAATTGAAAAAATAAGGAAAATATTTAAAAAATGAAGGGGAACAAGAGCAATAACAACAACAAAAGTCACGGCCGCCCTGTACCTCAGTTTTCTCATCTGTAAATTTAGAAGGTTGGTCACGGCCTTTTCTATTCTGCTCTGTTATCTTTTGAGTCTCCCTTGTTAGAAAGTAAGACAGTGCATCATTCCTGTCCAAGCACAGTGCCTCGGAACTGACTTTGTTTTTTAATGGAAGAGTCATTCATTTCCTTGGTGTGGGGAACGTTTAGAAAGGAAGGGCTCTCACTCTCTCCCCCCAAAACAGACTAGTGTCTTCTCTTTAAGACTCTTGAGAGGGCAACTAGGTAGTGCAGTGGATAGAGCACCAGTCCTGGAGTCAGGAGGACCTGAGTTCAAAACCAGACACTTAATAATTACCTGTCTTACCTTGTATATATCACTTAACTCCATTGCCTTGCAACAAAACAATGTCTGGTACTCTCAGAGATTAGGTAACTTATCCAGGATGTACCTACCAGAGGAAGGATAAGAACTCCTGGTTTCCATACTAAGACTTGTGTTCTCTCTCCTTATACTCATTAGGAGAGGGACCGATTGGATCTCTGGATTTCTTTAGTTACAAAATTGGAACTTTCTGGAGAAAGACATTTGCTATGCAATTTATAGTCTTAGAGAGTTAGTTACTCAGAAGACTTCCCCAAGACCAATATATGCCAGAGATGGGACTTGAACCCATAACTTTCTTCTCTTCCTTGCCAGGCTTTCTTTCACCCTAATACTTCAGAGGTACTAAAGAAACAGTACACCAAATTCAATCCAACAGAAGAGGTATCCTGGCTCTCTTCCTCCTACCTCTGTGTCCTTAAGCCAATCACTTCTCCAATCTGGACTTCCGTCTCCCCTTCTGGAAATGAGGGAGGGTGTCAGTCAACATGATCTCCAAAGGAATGCCAATTATGTGTTTAATGCTGCATTATATGTTGTGGACCACAGTAAAATTACACAAGTCCATCCCTTCCCTGAGGGAATTGAGTTGGGGAGATGAGATCTCACAAAGGGTGGAAGGGCAGTGGTTTATAATTAAGGACCAAACTGTGTGGGATGGATAGTTAGTGCTACAGGGATTCATAGGGTCTTTGACTGAAGCCAGAAGGGACTGCAGAGGCCATCCAGACCAACCTCCTTTTACAGATGAGGGAACTGAGGTCTAGGGAGAGGACGTGACTCGCCCAAGGTAGGAAAGAGCTAACCTGGGATTGGAACTGAGGCTCTCCCTCTAGTCTTCCACTTCTCCCGGCCCCTCCCTTCCCTCCACTGCAATAGAAGAGAGAAGAGAGTAGGTTCCAGAAGGAGTTTTGACTTGTGTTGATCCTCAAAGGATGGCTAGAGACTAGAATGCAAAAGTGAAGGTTCCAAAACAAGCCTGAACATGACCAAGAGGGGCAGAGCCTTTCTGAAAAGGTTTTCACCCACCAGGAATCTGGGAGCCTTGTGCTCTCCATGGAGCAAATAGGATTTAACTAATCCCCAAAGAAATCCCTGAGGGGCTAAGAGGGCAGGATTTTCTGGAATTGAAATTGTGAATTTATTTTAAAAAAAGGGATCATGGGATTTAAGACTGGTGGGACCTTACAGGTCATCTAATTAAACTCTATTCTACAGAGGAAGAGACTGAGGCAGAGAGAGAACAACTGACTTGTCCCAGGTCACAGATGATTTGTTTGGGTCAAGGGAGAATGCTCCAGCAAAATTTAAAAACAAATCTTAGTGCTTGGTACCTTTTTTTCTTTTGACCTCATGATCTCCTTGGCAGAGGAGCCCTCTCAATGAAGAGTGGCATCTGGAGATCCAGGTACTGAGTGCCTGGGGGCATTGTGAATTGAAGTGATTGGCTCAGAGTCACACTGCCAATGGATATTCCATCTGGGATTTGAACCTTGGTTTTCCTAGTTCTGTGACCCAGGCAGATACTCTCTCTTCACTTGTGCTTTTCTCCATCCCTCAGCTACAGTGTCAGCTTCCTGAGGTCAGAGATTAGGCTTCCTCGTTCTTTGTATGGTCTGGATTTGGGTAAGCAGAGCGTGAGTATTTGCTTAAGATGTGTGAGAATTTGGTATTTAACTGGTCTCAGAGAAAGAGACCTTTAGTGAGCAGAGGGAATTGGACCCTTGAAAGATCAACTCCCATTTAGGCAGTTTTTTTCCATCTGGGAAATAGGGCTAATATGGACATCTCTATCATCCCAACAACATTATCTTCCATTTCCCTAGCACTCCGAGGTCTACAGCATGACATATATGGCCGCTAGTGTTGTTCATCAGGAAGTTAATGTCTCGACTTGCAAGTGACTTGGATTTCAGTGAGGCAGTGCAGGGCAAAATCAGTTCCACTCTCTCCTCCAGAGTCATCAAAGTCCAGTGGTAAGACATAGGTCAAGATGACTGGAGGTGGTACCATAGTGGTTAGAGCTGACCTGAAGCCAAGTGGTCCAGGATTCAAATTCTGCCTCTGACACAGGTGACCCTGGGCAAATTATTTAACCTCTCAATGTCCCAGGCAGGTTTCTAAGACTTAGAAGTTGAAGAGCAGTTTGGTGATCTGCTTCAGGGCAGGGAGATTTCTCATCCTGGAGGTCCCCAGATGAATAAAATCACAGGCTAGTCTGAAATTTTTAAAAGGAATATTTCACTATTTCACCATTTAACTCATGGGAAAGGGTGAGAAAAGCACCTTGTAATCCTTCAAGCAACAAATATTTATTAATCGCCTACTCTGAGCCAGGTATTTATGCTTTTCAATGGTGATGCAAAAAGATTCAGAAGACAGTCCCTGTCCTCAATGAATTTACAGTCCAATGGGGAAGACAAGATGCAAATCACAACAGGGACCGAGCTGGCTAAATAGAGAAGACAAATCAGGAATAATTAATAGAGAGAAAAATCTAAGAATAAGAGGGAGTGGAGGAGTTTCCGGTAAAGGAAGAGATTTTATCTGAGATTTAAAAGAAACCATGGAGGGGCAGCTAGGTGGTGTAGTGGATAGAGCACTGTCCCTTGGATTAGGAGGACCTGAATTGAAATCCAGATACTTGATATGTACCAGCTATGTGATCTTGGGCAAGTCATTTAACCTTATTCACCCACAAAACCCAAAAAACCCAACCCCCCCCCCATAAAACCCAAGGAAGTCAGTAGGTAGGGTGGAAGAAGGAAGGAAGAAAGGTAGGCATTTATCATCATCATCATTAATCATGTTATCATTTTAAAAGGTTTTTAAGGGGTGATGGCTGGCTAGATTCAAACTCTGATCTGCAGACTAGGGCTGTCTTTTCACACTAATGCAAACGTGCCCACAGCTGGCAGAGAGGTGAGACTGCCCCCCAAATGATTAGTAAAGGCCTATCCTGACCCTTTGATACCTCCAGGACCTCTATAACGTGTCTCCTGTTGGTTTCAGTGAGTCACAGTTGTGACTTCCCCTCCCTGCAATAAAAGCCTTACTGCCTGGACTTGGACCCCAACTTAATGAATCCTGTTCCCACCTTGCTGCCTGGGCCACGGTGCTCCAAGGTTCAGGGTGATGACGTGGAGTAGTCCTGCCTCCTCCCATCTTGCCCAGGGCTTACGGCCTGAGGTCCAAACCCAGAGGCCCAAGCTCGGGTCATCTCCTAGGTCTCCAGGGCCACTGGGCCACTTCTAGAGCTTTATGACACAGACTTTGTCCTCTCAGCCCATGCTTTTGGCCCATCCTCCTCCTAAGGCCATGTCTCAGACTCTCAAGCCACAAGAAGTCAGTGTGTAAGGCCAGCTTCCAGGACTGCAGCTGCTCCTAACTTGGGACACCTCTTCAACAAGTAAGGGCCACGGATGGAGGCAGGGTTCTGGGCCCCCATCTCCCTTCTCCCAAGCCCTTTCTTTCTTTCATTGGTGAGCCAGCTTAGGGCATTCTCTCTAGTGCTGCTGAGACCTCACCTATCTCCTTCCCTTCTTCAATCAAAAAGAGACTTCCCAAGGCTTTCCCAGTCTCCTGATCAGGACTTTTGCAATGGAAAATTTTCGTCCTTTGGCAGAGATTTCTTCTCACCTCAAATATATTCAGACTGCTGGGAGACGCCTTTGGACCTAGGGAAGCTGAGCTAGATATTTCATGTTCTAAGGTACCACCCAAACTCTGACATCCCATATCCTTAGCATCCAAGAACAGAGTACGTTCCACAGAAAAGGATCCAAGTCTCGGATTCTCGAGCATCTCCCTCCCCAGAGGTCTCTGGATAGATTCCAGGGGCTTAGATAGAAAAACAAACCATTTACGTTTATTGGCACAAACCTCCTAGTTTTCACCAGACTGCTGGTGGTCTACAAGAGACTTAATGCAAAAGATCCAGAGCCCCTGCTCAAATCCAACCTTCTCATTTTCCGCATGAGAAAAGTGAGGCCCAGAAAGGAGACAAGTGATTTGGTCAAGGTCATGCTACCAGTAAAAGTGGCAGATTTGGGATCAGAATCCTCCCTGGCCTGTGGTTATTTCTAGTTCCACATGTTACTTCCTGTAAGAGGTCAACCTGGTGGTTTTTACATAAAGAGAGTTAGCAGCAGCACCAAAACACAGAAGCAATTAGCAAGTCCTGAGAGTCTTAGATTAAGCTTGTGGTCTGGAGGGAAGTGACTTGGCCAAGGCCACCCAATGTGCTAGTCACTAAGTAGCAAAACCAGGTCTTGACTTCTAGGCCAACCCTCTTTCCTGCTCCTTTTGCTTTTTCTATGGGGGCCTGTGCCACTTCCTAAAGGGCAATGTTTAGGCTACTATTGCCTGAGCTGGTAGGCTGTTAGAGGAAGTAGCAAGGTAGGAGGAGGGAGCCTGGGAGGATAGAAGTGGGTTGAGAAGCAGGAGGCCTCAGGCCTTCAACCTGGGAGGCTCAACCATTTGCTAGTTGGGGGAGGCAGCCAGGTAGGGTGGGATATGCTCTGGCTTCTGAGCCAGAGCACCTGTGTCACATTATTGCCTGATCCAGCTGAGTGACATATTGGCCTTGGGGCTCAGCTGCTCCATCTCTAATGATGGGGGGTTGGGGGAGGGAGGTTGGACCAAAGAGTGGCTCTGGGGTGCTTCCTGGCTAGGAATGTCTAATGTGAGGAAGTGATTTTATTTCTGCCTTCCTGGGCTTTGACTTCCTCTTTTGTAAAGTGAAGGGATTAGAAGGCTGTTTTAGAAATGCTAAGGTCTTTCCCAGCCCAGGCACTCTCTGTTTGAAGGCTCCCTCCCAGCTCTGCCATTCCCTGTTCTAAGGAACCTCCCAGCTCTGCCATTCCCTGTTCCAGGAGCCTTGGCAGCTCTGATAGTCCCTATTCTAAAATCCCTCCCAGCTCCAACATTCCCTGTTCTAAGGGCCCTTGCAGGTCTGACCTTCCTCCTTCCACAGGCCCTCCCAGCCCTGGCTCTTGCCTTATGCACCAGAGCAGGAGACAGGGCAGCCCTGCAGAGGCTGGGGACCCCGGGATCCCCTTTTCGCTTCTGCCTGATGCCTGAGAGAGAGGCCCCAGAAGTACCTGTCTAAGGATGGGGCAGTGGGCCTGGGGAGCGGCTCCTCAACCCTGGCCATGCTTTTCTCCTCCCTAACCCCTTCCTCTCAGACCAGATAACAAAGACTCCCCGATCCCGCCCCTGAACCCCGCCCCCGGCCCCTGGCCCCGCCCCTGGGCCCCAGCCCGGGCCTCTGGGAGTCCCTGCCAGGATCTCGGCCCAGGTTGAGCCAATCCCAAAGGCCCCGGACGCTTTGGGGACCAGGTCTGGGAAGGGGCCAGGGCCTGGGCCCTGGGCAAAACCCGGGGCTCCCCTCCTAGTTCCCTGTGGCTTCCTTGAGCTTGGTTTCCCTAGGCTGCTGAGGGCTGGGCCCAGGAGGCCAGGTAAGCCCCTTCCTCTGGAGGCCCTTTCCTGTCTCTCTTTTCCCTCTCTCCCTTCCTCTTTCCCCTCCCCCCCCCCCCAAGACAAATAAGGTCCAAATTGTCGGTACCCAGAGGGCACAGTGGCATGGGGTTCAGTGGCAAGAGCAAATGGACCAAGTACTTGAGGATCCAGATGCACTTCTTGTGCTCTTTGTGTGCGTGGGCAAGGCCCTTTCCCCCTCATTCAAATAAAAGGCTTGGACCAAGAGACTCCTGTCCTAAGGCAGGGAGACCCTAAGCCTTTGATTTGGAGACCCTGTTCCTTTCTAGCCCTTTGAGCTCAAACCCTTTCTGGGCCTCAGTTTCTTCTTGTGTAAAATGAAAGGGTGGGACTACCTAATCTGACTCATGATGCAGCAGCAATGGCAAAAACCAAACCAAAACAAACAACCCTCTTTGGTTGGGATCTGGGTGGTAATTTGTGCTCTGTTGCAACCCGTGTGACTTTCTAGGCCCCAGGGATTTAGAGCTGACCTAGGGGTCAGGAAACTGAGGTAAAGGGTGCTAAAGGCATTTGTGTGAGATCAGAGCTAGGAGGCAAAGCCTGATGGGCTCTTCAGATTCTAAAATGAAAGCTCTACATTGGCTTCCCCTCCCTGGGCCTCAGTTTCCTTCTCAGCCAAAGTCTTCAAGGCTGGTGAACTGAAAGGGTGAATTCCTAGACAGTCCTGCTCTACTCCACCCCCCCCCCACACACACACACCTCCCAGAAGCCAGTGAGGTGAGGAGTGTGAAAGAGTGTGGGATGACCACTTAAACTATTAAAAAAGCCCAACCAGCTCTGTGTCAGAGCTCTGCTTTGATGTGGTTTCAAACTGGTAATGTGAGGCTAGGAAGCTGCTTCTGAAGGGCTAAATTTGAACACTTCCACGTTGAGTAAGCCAAGTCACAACACAGACGGTCAACACAATGCCAAGTCAGTCTGGTTTGGTGGGCCAAGGTCTGCGTTGGAACGATGCTGGTGGCTGAGGTGTTGGATGGAGTCAGGCAGAGGGGACCCCAGGGAGAAATGGACTCTTGCTCTCGTCTTGTCACTAAGGAATCCAGGCCCCCATGGGCAAATCTCTAGGCCTCAATTTCCTTAGCCATGTGTACTCAGTGGTAGCAAGGACATGGTGGATACGGAGTGCAAAATTTCTAGGTTCATGGTCCAACTCTCATACTTACTTGCTCTCTGACCCTGGGAAACCCATTTTTACATGGTGAGTCTCAGTATCCTTATTTGTCAAATGGGCAGGTTGGATTAGATGGCCTCTAAAGTCTCTCCCAACATGGTGCTTTCAAACTCTCCCATTCAATGGTCTAAGTTTTCTCCTAGCTCTGACTTTGGGTCTGCTAAAGGTCTTCTCAGCTGTGTCTTTTGGGCATCCTGAAGACACGATGAGCTCTAAGGTACCTTTCAGTTGTGAGATTCTGGGTTCCCAGCTCTGACATTCTCTGTTCTGAGACCCCTCCACTTCTAATATTTTGTCCTTCCAAAGATCCCTCCCAGTTCTGGCAGTTTATGTTGGAATTTGAGTTGAGTCTTGAAGGAAGCCAATGAAGCCAGAAGATCAAGGGGAGGATGGAGAGAACCTTCCAGGCAAGGGGAACAGCAAGTACAAAGGCAGGAAGACTAGAGACTGGGCTTCATGTTTGAGCAACTACGTGTTGGCTGTTGTAGCTGGATCATAGAATTCATGGAGGGATGGCTAATGGAAGATTGTAACTTTAGAAGGGGCCTAAGTTGTGAAGGCCTTCAAACAGAGCATAGTTTCATTGATCCTGGAGGTAATAGAGAACCACTGAAGTTTACTGAGTAGGGTGAGTCAAGCCTGAACTAAGGAGAATCCATTTGGCAACGGAGTGGATGCAAGGAAAGAAGATGGATAGGCTGAAGTGGAGGATAGACGAGAAAGGGGAGGCCAAGCATGGCACCACTGTGGCATGAGATGCTGAACACCTACCACGAGCATTTGGTGTGTGGGCAGAAAAGGCCTGGCATGCAGGACCACTCACTAAATCAGTATTGGTTGTTGTCAGCAGGCTGACTCTGGCTCCAGGTGAAGGGGATGGCAAGGCAGGGTTCCTGTACTTTGACCTTAAAAGAATAGCATGCAAATTCTCACCTGTTGTGCATATCTTCCTTGGACAGGATGCTTACGTCCCAGGATGGAACAAAGTCTCCCTACCAGGCTGAGACTTTGCCAAGTCCACCCAGCCCAGGGCTACTTTTTCCCATCTCCTTTCTTCAACTCTTGCCCCCTTCCGCACTTCCTGTTGCACTTAGTTCCTGGCGTGCACTCCTCCTTCCTCTTTCACTTCTCATTCCTAGACTTCCACTTGGGCCTTCAAGTTGCTGTTGCCCTGTAGATAGCGCCTGGTCTGTTTCCTGATGTTTGGCTAGCTTTCGCTGTTTACAGAGCTCTGCGATGGGGCCTGGCATGGGAACCCAGTTGGGCTGCACCCCTTATTTCACAAATTATGGAGAGGTGAGGGACCTGCCCAAAGTCACATGTACTCTCTTCCTCTCTCTCCCCCTTCTCCTTCCTTCCTTCCTCCGCAATCAGTATATGGCAGCATTGTATCAATCTTCAAATGCAGTTGTGTATAATTAATTCATTTGCTCAATAAACATTTATGTAGAACCCTCACAACTTAGGAATGAGGAGTTCTGACTTCATGGGGTTTATACTAAAATGAGGGAAAAAAATGTAAAAAAATGTATAGCTCTTAGTATGATGCCTGTGGCACATAGAAGGTTCTACATATATGTTGTTTTATTGTGATGAAGATGATGATGATGATGATGATGATGCTACATAGTCGATGTTAGGGATAATGTAGGGAATCAATCAATCCAAAAACCTAAGTGGCATAGGGCGGGCTTGACCCAGATTGGTCCAAGTTCAGGTTAAGAATTGGGACAAAAATCAGACATGCAGATACCATCTATAATTTAACAAAAAGAAGGTTATTTAGCAAGGACGCAGTATGTATTTTTTCAGCTGAGAACAGCTTCCTTGCCTCTGACTTGGCCGTGTTGGTATCTTGATCAGAATCTCCCCACTTCTGGTGAGCAGACTTTCATCTGGGACCTGGAAATTAAATGAACACCTTCAGCTTTAGCCTCCTTTTCCCAATTCAGTCTTGGGAATATTTCAGATTACGTCACATAGATGTTGATTCTGTGACACCATGTAACTGTACAGGCTCGTAGCACTAGAGACTTAAAAGGAACCTCAGAGGTCAACTAATCCAACCCCCATTTTATAAAGGAGTAAACTGAGGCCCTCAGAGGGGAAGGCTCAAGGTTTCATACCACAGGAGAGGACATGACTCATTCCATTTGACAGATAAGATGTGAGCTACAGAGCTGGAAGGGACCTCTGAGACTACTTAGTCCAATCCTTTTATTTTTACAGAGGAGGAAACTTAGTCCCAGGGAGGGGAAGGGATTTGCTCAAGATTTCACAGGTGGTACCAAACATTGGCGTGGTGTAAATCAAAATGTGCTTGTGGAGGACATTGAATGGGGGCAGTGGGGGATCAAGGTATTCTTGACATCAAGGTAGAGATGACATTTGAATTGGTTTTAAAGGATGGGGGGGGGGCAGCTAGGTAGCACAGTGGATAGAGGGTCAGTCCTGGAGTCAGGAGTACCTGAGTTCAAATCTGGCCTCAGACACTTAATAATTGCCTAACTGTGTGACCTTGGGTAAGTCACTTAACCCCGTTGACTTAAATAAATAAATAATCTTAAAAATGGTTAAAGGATGGGGAGGAGGTTATCATGTGGAGAGTGGGATGAAAGCCATTATAAGGGTATATAGTGAGATCTGTTGTTGTTCCTTCTTGAAGAGGACCATGACTTCAGGGAGGTGATGTCTTGACTTGCAAGTGAATTGAATTGATCAGGTCTCAGTTTGATGGAGGCCGTTCTGTAATTAGTGTAGCTAAGAAAGAAATGAGGCAAAAAATGGCCTCTTGCATAGTCCAAAGGCAATTAATCTGGAAAGGGAAGACCCTCAGGATTTCTGGTCAAGGCAGTAACAATTGCTGTTTGCATTCACTCTGAGGGAGGGCGGACAGTACTTGGTATATTGGAGGGAGTATCAGAGTACAAAGTAGGGAGAATAATAGAAGAATAGAAGAATAATAGAAGACTCTGAATGCCAGGCCAGGTCAGAAATACCAGCATGAAGGCAGTAGAAATAGGGGGGAAGGGGCAGGTACAAGGAAGGAACTCCAAGCTTGGTCTAGTTGGCCCCTAATAATATAGCCTCTTGCTATATTACAAACACTGTGCTAGTCCCTGTAGCCACAAGAAAAACACAGTCAGTTCCTATCCTCACAAAGTTTGCAGTCAAACGGAAGGTGATGGAAGATAACACACAACTCTGTACCGACAGAAGAGATCCAGAATTGGCCAGAGAGAATTTGATCATGCTTGAGGGAAGGCACTGGAAAGAGTTCTGAGCAGAAAATGGAAGGTGGAGTTAAGGAGGGCAAGTGTCCAGGCATGGGAATAACTATTGAGGATTCTGGGAAATGGGAGATTGGGTGAGGAAAAGCCTGGAGGCCAGTGTTGCTGGATCCCAGAGCACACAAAAGGGAGGAAGGGGTAAAAAGAATGGAAACAGGAAGGAGGCAGGTTGCAAAGTCATAGGGATAGTTATAGTGAGTTACTGGAACTTAATTGAACAAGGGAATGATGTGGGCTACTTTGGTAGCTGAGTGGAGGGAAGATGGGGAGAGCCTTGTGGCAGACAGAACCACCAACAGCTATTGCCATAGTCCTGGTGTGAGGTAATGAGGCCCTGCCCCAGGAGGGGGTTGTGTCAGAGGAGAGAAGGGGGTATATTGGAGAAATATTCAGAAGTAAGAAATGATGGGATTTGGCAGTAGATTGGATGTGGGGATGAGAATGAGGAGTCAAGGAGGACACCTCCATTTAGAGGCTTAAGGGCCCGGGACATAAGCCATGCCCATGGGTTGTGTCATGCACAACAGCAAAGAGGTTAGGGAGAGGGTGGCTTTGGAGAGAGCAGTTTCAGTTGACTGAAGATGTCGGAAAAGAAGAGAATAAGAGAAAAGGAAGAAGAGGCACCAATTGAAGGAGGCCTTCTCAAAGTCTTGAGAAAAGGTTTTAACAGCAAGAGGGGCTGGATGAATCACAGATGTGTGAGCCATGGGGATGTTTGTAGGCAATAGGGAAGGAGCTCATAGAAAGACTTTGAGGTTTAGTAACAAAGTAAAAGGAAGACAGAGGAGGCAGTATGCTGGAAAAAGCTAGGAGAGAATGAGGTTGCCCATGTAGAGGGGTTTGGCATCAGTCAGGGCCATCTCAGCATGGGGAACAGAATTGAAGGCATGGGAGTGATCTGACAACAGCCTCCATTTGTAGATAGGAGGCAGGATTCTCAGCTGAGAGGAGGGAGGAGGAAGCTTGAGGAGGGATGAGAATTAATTGTGGTGAAATTGTGACTTGTTACCTTGCCAATTGCCTTGTTACAGTGAAGGCCCAGTTGAACTTAAGTAACAGAAATTGGCAGTGGACCCAGTTGCCAGTGTTTCATAGTCTTCACCAGCTTTGTTCAGCAGAATATGAATAGAAGGGAAAGAAATGGGGGGAGGGGCAAGATTGGCCCTAGGATAAGGAGACTGAAGGGCCCCAGACAAGAATGTCAAACTCAAGACCCGCAGGCTGCCCAATAAGATCAAAATGTCTTTGGGAAAGGTGTAACGAAATAAATAAAAATACATTAAGGTATAACTCCATTAATTTGTGGCTTTCTATGTCAATATGTGGCCTGTGGGAATGTTTCAATTTGAGTCTGACACCCATGTTGTAAATTATTGCCCTGAAGCTAGGCCCTTTTAGACCCTTTGACTGGGCAATACTAGGTCTGTATCAGAGAAGAAGGAAGAAACCCACAGGTACAAGAATATTCTCAGTCGCTTTTTGTGGTTGCAAAAAATTGGAAATTGAGGGGAATGACTGAACAAGCTATGGTATATGAACATGATGGAATATCTTTGTTCTGTGAGAAATCATGAGCTGGATTTTCTCAGAAAAACTGGGAGGGCATATGATCTCATGCAAAGTGTAGAAAGCAGAAACAGGAGAATTGTTTATGCTGTAATAATAATAATTCCATAAATTCAAACAACTTTGAAAGACTTAGGGACTGTGAGAGGATGATGCCCGAGGACTGATGATCCAACAGGCTTACCCACCTCCCAATAGACGGGTGATAGACTCTCTCTTTTAACAGCCTCATCCACTCTTATGGTCTAGGAGTCATGGATTGAAGTGGTCCAAGTTGAGTTGTGTGTTATTTTGGACATGGAGAACCTGGGAACTTTTTTCCTTGACTATAAATATCTGTAAATTTCTGACTATAAATATTAATCAGTAGACAAAGGGAAGCTGAGAGGGAGAGAAGTTGGAAGTAAAAATACAATTAAAAAAAGAAGCCAAGGACAGAATAGATCTCAATGGACTCACCAAGGTATCCAGAAGGGGAAGGGAGGAGAGTGTAGGCGATGAAGGCTAGATGGTCATGGTGAGGATGAAGAACTGGGCTATAATAATAATAATAACGTCTGTCCTTCAATTTCGAAGAATACTATGACATCAGGGAGGTGGTGCCATGACAAGTACATGAATAGAATTTGAGTGAGGGGGCTGTGCTAAGTCACCAGTCTCACGTTCAACTGCAGGGCCATCTGGGCCTAGTGACTAGCTGTGGATCAGGGCAACTGGAGATGTCTCTGGATATGAGACAATCGGAGTTAAGTGACTTGCCCAGGGTCACACAGCTAATGAGAGTCAAGTGTCTGAGGCTGAATTTGAACTCCTATCCTCCTGACTCCAAGGCCAGTGCTCTATCCACTGTGCCCCGCAGCTGCCCCTGAAGAGCTGGACTAAGGGTTACAAGGCAGAGGAGAGGGTGAATGCCAACAGATTCTGATCAGATGGAGGAATTTCAGAGTTCATGAGTATGGAAGTTGTGCATTTGTGGGTGATGGCAAGGTCAAAAGTATGGCCATCTCTGAGAAAAGATAAGGTAGAGTGGAGGTAAACTGAGGAAATAGGAGGTCAGAAAGCATTTACTAAGGCTCTACTCTGGGCCTAACAGTCTAACGTGGGAGACAGAATGCATACAACTATGTTCAAATGAGGTAGATAAAGGTCATATTGGAGTTCACCTCAGAGGGAAGGCTTGTAGTTAGTTGGGAGAGGGACCAGCGAGGGAATGACCCAGGAAGCCCTGTGTTTAGGCAGGATTCATTTGGGAGCCCAGGGAAGGAAGTGGGAAAAGACGAGGCAGGCAGACCCTGCCTCAGACCTAGGCAGACTTAGCTGTTGCAATTGTCCAGGTCAGAGGTGAGAAGAGCCTGGACAAGGTGGTAGCAGTATCTAGGGAGAGAACAGGGCTTGAAGAGACATCATTTGGAGGAGTACCCATATGTAGGCTAATGCTCCTTACTAGGAGGGCAGGAGATGGGGAAGAGAGAAAGACTGTGAGTAAGGCACTGAATTCATTGAGGAAGGAAAGATTGCGTCCTGGGAGTTTGAAAAAAAAACAGCTGCCAGAAGCTTGTGTGATTAATATGGATTGAATGAACTTCAAACTGAAATTGTGTAAACGCAGCAGCAGTGAGGCTAGGCAGGTAAAGAGGTTGTCAGAAGAGAGAGGACAGAAGGATCCTGGATGGATCCTTGGGATACTCTTGAAATATGGTTCTGATCCAGTGAGCCTTCATCGGGAGATGTCCAGGGTTGTGTGTTTGTATGTGTATTTGTCTGTTTGTCTGAGGGGGGGGGCAGGCATGCATTATATTATTTCCTGATCTGCATTTCTGGGGGGAGAGGGACTCTGAAAGCAAGGTGGAATGTCTTGACCGCTCTGGGGATTAAGACTTGCCTCTGACTTGGAATAAGGACTGTAAAACTGGACTGAGAATCCCCTCTGGGTCTTCAAATGTATAGAGACAACTAAATCAGGATTCTGGCATCATCTTATTTGATTTTACCACAACTTTGAGAGGAGGAAGAGGCCAAGTCCTCTCTGGATCTCAGTTTCCCTTTATGTAAAATAGGATCAGACTATCCAACTGATCCCCTGCCAGCTCTGACATCTGGGGATTCTAACATTAGACTTTCCCTGGGATAAGAAGTACCAGAATGGTTCACATAAATCATTGGAAAGAATTTCTTTTTTCTTTTAATTTTTAATAACAAATTTAATTATTTTTTTCAACATATAAAGATAGTTTTTAACAATCATTTTTGGTAAGGTTTTTGAGTTCCATGTTTTTCCTCCCTCCCTCCCCTAGATAGAGAGTAATCTAATATAAACCTGTTTAGCCATGTTAAACATATTTCCACATTAACCATGTTGTAAAAGAAGAATTAGAACAAAAAGGAAAAAATGAGAGAACAAAAACATAAAACAAAACAAATTTAAAAAAAATATTTATTTTTCCAATTACATGCAAAGATACTTTTCAACAATCATTTTTGTAAGGTTTTAAATTTCACATTTTTCTCTGTTTCTCCTCTTGACAGAAAGGAATCTAATATAGGTTATACATACACAGCTATGTTTAAGATATATCCATATTAATCATGTTGAGAAAGAAGAATCAAAACAAAAATGAAAACATCATGAGAAGAAAAACACGTAATCCATAAAGCAAATTTAAAAAACTGAAAATAGTAAGCATTAGTCTGCATTCAGAATTTATAATTCCCTCTATGGATATATTCTCCATCACAAGTCTTTTTGAATTATCTTTGATTATTGTACTGCTGAGATGAGAAAGTCCATCATAGTTGATCATCACCCCATATTGATGTTAGTGTGTTCTTCTGGTATCCGTATTGGTCTGATCAGCCACAATTGGACACACTAATTTGTCTCAAACATAGTGATGTCATTTTGGTCTTTGATAATGACAGATATGAAGCAACCAAGCAACCAGCTTGTCCTCATTATTAGACTAATAGTGGTTAGGGTTTGGAGTGGACTGCCTCGGAAGGTAGTTACCTGCCTGGGACTAGACTAATAGTAGAGGGCGGGAGTTATTGTAGAGGGATCCTTATTCAGGTACAAGTTAGTTTAGTTGACCTGAAGTCCCTTCTTACCTGAAATTCTATGATTGCTTGAGATGAGTTTCTCCTTTTATGGGAGAGAGGGGAAGCTGAGACCCAAAGTGAGAAATGGGGGGGGGGGGGGGCTCTGGACCTTTGGGAAGAAAAGCAGGTGGGCCCAGTACTCCTGAGGGGTTTGGAGAACCCAGAAGGAAGGGGGCAATTCAAGGTAGCTCAGTGGAGCTGTGACTAGAATACCAGATCTGTAGTCAGGAAGACCTGAGTGAAAGACCAGTCTCAGACACTTCCTAACTGGCTGTCCCTGGGCAAGTCATTGTACCTCTTCTGCCTCAGTTTCCTCAACTATTCAATGGGGATCATAATAGCCTTTCAGGGTTATATTTTGAGGATCAAATGAGATCAGATTGGTAAAGCACCTAGTAGATTCCTTAATACTTGTCTTTTTCTCTTCCAGTCATAACTTGGGTGTTTTCCATTTTTTCACCCAGCTACCTGAGGGCAGGGGTGACCTTTCTCTCTGTCTTTGGTATCGTCTGAGCTCTTAGCCCAGTAGCTAGCCCCCAGGAAATGCTTAATTCCTGGTAATTGACCATAACATGGTCCTTCTTATTTTAGGTAATAGGGGAGAATGTTTTCTGCTCTCTCCCATCCTCCATAGAAACATCAAAATGCTTTTCACTCTTCTGTTTCTTCATTAACAATGTAGACAAATAAAGGATTAATGAACTATATATATATATATATATATATATATATATATATACATATAATTAAAAACTCTATCAATTAACAGGTGTGATGGCAGCTGCTTGTAATTTCAGGCACCGGAGAAGCAGGGGTTGATGCAGATTGGGTGTCTCTTCCTGTTAGCGTTTCTCTCTTCACCATCATCCCTCTGGGTCACTTTCTCAGTCCCATTTTCCAGACTCCAGACTGGGGCAAAGAAGGGATAGACCCCGATTCCCTCTCTCTTCACTTAAGAGGCCTGGGGAAGGTGAAGCCCCTTGATCTTTGTGAATTGCACCAATCCATTGGGATCCCCAAAGGTAGACCAGCCTTCTTGAGTTTCTGGCCTCTAATTAGAGAGGGCAGTAGGCAGTTACATAGTCATTAGAGGCTGGTTGTTGTAGCGGATCACAAGTCAAGTCTGCATCAGGAAGGTAGGAATGATGCTGGGGTAAGAGATCAGTGATCTAGCACCTTGTGATGGTTCATCACAAGTCAGTTGATCCATCCCCCCCATACCTCACATGAAGACAGGCTGGAATTGGCACTACCCAGAGGCTCCCAGTCCTTGGATCCAAGGGACACATATGGTGTCCCATAAGTCTTCATGCAGTTTCAAACTAGTTCAAGCCGTTTTTGTTCTTCTCCATGAAATGAAGGTAGTTAGACCAACATGTCTTAAAGGGTCTTGCCAGCTCCAAAACTTCTTGAAGTATGGAGCAGAGTTACTGGGAGAGGCTGGCACATGGCCTTGATGTTCTTGCCTTCCAGTTCATCTTTCTTTTTCCTTCCCCAGCACTGGGCTTAGGATACTCCTTGGCAATCTCTTGAGCTACATAGACTGAAGGCTTCTTTGATATCTCTCTTGTAGGACAGCAAGTGCCCCTCCACGTGCCTGCCAGAGAAATGCAGGCCATGGACCAATGGCAGCTTCTGGGGTCCCTGCTCTCTATCCTGGCATTGTGGCCTTATCCAGCTCAGGGGGTTACTCGGGTCTACTATGTGGGCATCCAAGAAGTCACTTGGAACTACTTGCCGAAGGAAAGGAACATCATCACGGGCAAGTCAGTGGAAGATGACAAGTAGGTGCTACCTTGAGTAGGATTGGGGGGTGGGGGTGTGTGCCAAGGGGGTGAAGAGCCCTGGATATTCTGGTCTCTACCATGGGTCAGGGAGTGGCCTCCTGGGAAAGAGGGACTTAAAACTGGAAGACTTTAGATATCTTCTAATATAGCCCACTCATTTTACAAATGAGGAAAGTGAGTCTCGGAGAAAAGTGACTTACCTACCCAAGGTAAGTATTTTGTTTTTGTTTTTGTTTTTTGCAAGGCAATGGGGTAAAGTGCCTTGCCCAAGGTCACACAGCTAGATAATTATTAAATGTTTGAGACCAGATTTGAACTCAGGTCCTCCTGACTCTAGGCCTGGTGCTCTATGCATTGTGCCACCTGTGTCCCCCCAGCCCCCAGGCAAGTCTTAGTGAACAGCAGAATTAAGATTTAAAATGAAGTCCCTTGACTCCAAATTAGTATTCTACTATTCTTTAGGATTCTAATGTGAGAATTATTGGTACCACTAATCATTGTTAACATTAAGGTTTACCAAGGAGCAGCTAGGTGACACAGTGGATTGAGTGCTGGACATGTAATTAGGAGGACCCGAGTTCAAATCTGGTCTCAGACACTTCCTAGCTATATGACCCTGGGCAAGTCATTTACTTTGTTTACCTCAGTTTCCTTATCTGTAACATGAGCTGGAGAAGGAAATGATGAACTAGCCCAGTATCTCTGCTAAGAAAACTCCAAATGGGGTCATGGAGAGTTGGTACAACTGAAAAATGTCTGAAGCAGAGTTTGCAAAGCACTTTACCCATGAGAACCCTCTGGGTAAAGTATTATGAATATCAAGAATTCCACTTTAGAGATGAGAAAACTGAGGTATAAAGAGGTGAAGGGACTAGGCCAAGGTCACATAGCTAGTAAATAGAGGAGTCTTTTGACACTAAGCTCTCCATAGCTGCTTGGTGTGGGTAATCACAGGTGCTCACTTTTCTTTAGCCTTTACAATCTAGAACATGTTTTCTAGACAACCACCCCACGAAGGTATATGGTACCCATTTTGCAGATGGGAGTGTGAAGCCCAAGTTCACAGTCTAGTTTCAGATTCCCATCTTGACTTTGTTCATAGAGACTCACTTTGGACCTCCAGAACCTTGGAGTTTGGGGCCAGTCATCCAAAGCCGATCTCAATTCTGTGACTTCCCATAAACCAGAAAACAGGGCTGGACATCTGGCTGCAGCCCAGTCTTTCAGAAAGAGCCCATCTTCCCCTTAAGCCCAGTTTTGGTATCCCAGACTCTCTGGGTTGGAACAGACTGGCCAAGGTCACTTCAGCCTCTCCCCTGCCTCAGACCTCACTAATAACCAGCTGGGTAGAGCAGAAGATTGCTGGAAGTGAAAGCAGTAGACTTTGAGTTCAAATCCCAACTCTTTCATGTATTAAGTATGTGACCTTGAGCAAGTTACTTCCTTTTTTCCAAGGCCTCCTTATAAAATAAGAGGCTTGGACTAGTTGGTCTCTGAGGTTCCATCCAGCTCCAGATCTAAGATCTTGTGTGTGACCTTGGACAAGTCACTTCCCTCTGGGTCTCAGTTTCCTTCTCTGTATAATGAGGACTAGCTAGACTAGCTAGACAATGTTCCTTTCAGGGTTCTAGGTGCCTAAGACGCAGTCTGCTCACTATTAAATGGGGACTATGATCAGCATGTTATCTACCTCCCCTGGTTATTGTCAGAACAGTCATTGACCAACCTCAGGGTGCTAGAGAAAGAGTTCTTGACTGGTATCCATGACAGATTTCAGGGAATTGGAACGTGGATGGGAAAAAGGGGGCAGGTTTGTTTCCTCTAATCTTTTATTTTGTTTGTATTTTTTAAATGATCCTGAGAAGACATTCATGGATTACCCCAGATTCACTAGCCAGGGAGCCCAGTCTGCACTCAGGAAAGACAGGTTGCTATTTCACTTCTCCTTTTCTCTCTCCCCATAGTGTGACTGCTGGTTTCTTGGAGCCCGGCAAGGACCGAATCGGGAGCATCTACCATAAAACTGTCTATAAGGAATACTCAGACAGCTCCTACACAACAGAGGTGCCCAAGCCGGCCTGGCTGGGCTTCCTGGGCCCAGTGCTGCAGGGGGAAGTGGGAGACATCATCCTGGTTCACCTAAAGAATTTTGCCAGGCGCCCCTACACGATCCACCCCCATGGTGTCTTCTATGAGAAAGTCTCTGAAGGTCAGCTGGCATGCCTTTCCTCCCCAAGCTGGGCCCCTCATCCTGATTGGAGGGAGTTCTGAGGGCCTTTCCAGGCCAGTAGTCAGGACATCTGAAGGTCAGGTCTGACTCTGCAGTTGCCAAAATGGGCACTTCTCTTGACTTCTCTGGGCTTTAGTGGCCCACTCTGTAAAATAGACCTAATAATCATGTTTGGCTTACATCAAGGATCAAATCTGTGGTTTGGGGGAGAGTGCTTGGAAAATTTGGAAGTGCTGTTCACAGAATTTGAAAGCCAAAGGGAACTTTAGGGTTCCAACAAAGAAACTGAGGCCCAGTGTGGACTTGCCTGAAGTCATGCAGCAAGGCAATAGCAGAGCTGAGACCTGAGCCCAGATCTGCTGGCTCCCTATTTTTATGTTACACTTTGATATGACCCCAGGGAGCAGATCAGAGAAAAGGAAGGGACTCAGACCCAGGCCAGTGCTGACACTATTAGAGAGAGTTGGCAACGATTCTGGCCCCAGGGTTTTCAAATTGCCATCTTGCGGAGATCCTAGAATTTAGTGCTGGAGGGGACTGTGTATGTATGTTCCTCATCTGGGTCAACTCCTTCTATTGATCAATGAGAAACCAGAGAAAGAGAGAGGGAAGGATGACAGGGAGGAAATGAGATAGGAAGGGAGAGAAGAAGGGAGGAAGGAAGAAAATCACTTCATTATATATAACCTGAAACAAAGGAAAGCTCTGCTGGGCCCTGGACTGGAATCCTGAGATATAAAAACATCCACCAAGCATATGCCTGTCTACAGGGAGTTTAGATTCTAAAAGGGGAACCCGAGCCTGAGGCCTGGATCCTGGAAAGAACCCTAGAAGGCTGCTGTTTAGTGTTGGGGAGGTCTCAACCCTGGCCAGGGAAAGGAAAGGCCCAGGTAGGCTACAGGAGGTGAGCTACAGGGCTGGAATTCCAACTTGGCTGTAATGATGCCTAATGGAGAGGTCTTTCCACCACCCTATCATAACTGGTCTGTTCTCTTAGCATCTTGGACCTTAGGAGCTCTTAGTGTTTGACTACTGGGTAAAACCCTTCTCACCTGGGAGAATTGAGGCATGGGGCAGGGTGGAAACTCCCTCTGGTTGGTGCTTCCTAGATCCAGAATCCCTCCTCCCTCAACTCAGGCGACATTGGGTGTCTTGCTTCCTAGATGAATCTTCCCTTCAGCCTCCTCATGCTGGAGCAATTCTGTTTACCAGGTTCCCTATACCCAGATGGCACCTCTGGAAGGCTGAAAGCAGATGATGCCGTTCCCCCAGGGGGGAGCCACACCTATAACTGGACTATCCCTGAGGGCCATGCACCTAGCCATGCTGACCCTGCTTGCCTCACCTGGATCTACCACTCCCACGTGGATGCTCCCCGAGACATTGCCTCTGGCCTCATTGGGCCCCTCATCACCTGCAAAAAAGGTAGGGTCTCCTAGGGAGAGTTCGAGGATAGAGCATGGGGTATCTGTCTGCTATTGCTGTCAGCCAGAGCCCTTTGAGCTGTTGGCATGAGGAAGTTGGCAGCTGCTGCCAAGAGCCCTAAATAGGACGCCAACTTCTTCACTCTGAGGCTGCTTAGTAGATAAAAACCTGGAGAGCCCAGGTCTGGGAGCCTAGGCTATTGCTGAAGAGGAAGTAGAGACTAGGAGAACTAAATGAGGCTTTTTCATGCCATAGCCAGGTAGCTTGAGGGTGGCTTCCCGTGGCTACCTCTGAGTTGGCTCAGAGAAACCTGATGTGCCGGACTGTGTTGTAGAGTTGTCTGATATATTGAGCTCAGACAACATGAAGAGGCTGGAAGATGATGCTTCTCAGTGTCGTAAAGTTATTGACTGCCTGAGTTGGAGGGGCTGCCCTCCTGCAACCCTTTTTATTCTTCTACTACCATCTTATTCCTCCGTACCTCCCTGGTAAGGTTCCTAGTGGTAGGCAGGTGGGTGTGATTAGGGTGGGGACCCATCAGGGTTTGCCTGGGATCAAGGAAGGAGTTTGCTTAGGGTTTGGTCTTGCTTCCTTGGGGCAGGGATTTTTAGGGTTGCGATTGGTTTGGAGGAGGGATGTTAGGGGTGTGGTGAGATTGGAGGCTTGGCTAGGGTTGGATATATATGTGATTAGAGTTGGGATTGTGGGTAGGGTGGGGCTTGTCTGAACTCAGGGTGTGGCCAGGGTGTGGTCTAGGGCAGGATGGGAACAGACTAAGCTGTTTCAGTTTCAATTGAAAGCCTACATCAGAAGGCTATAGACTTTTCCTGCCATTGATCAAGGCTCCTAGGCCTCCTCTCTTTCTTCTACTGTCCAACCCTTGGGGGTCCTCATGGCCATCTCATTTACTGTCTCCAGGAACTCTGACTGGAAGCTCACCTCCCAGGCGACAGGATGTGGACCGAGCCTTCTTCCTCCTCTTCAGCATAGTGGATGAGAATTTGAGCTGGTTCCTTGATGAGAACATTAACTCCTTCTGTTCAGACCCCAGCTCAGTGGACAAAGAGGATGAGGCTTTCCAAGAGAGCAACAAGATGCACGGTGAGCCTGCTGACTTCATGCTCCCCCTCACCCATCTCCTTGCCCTTATCAGGGAGCCAGACATTTGGAACCCCCGATTTGGGTCTCTGGTCCCCAGAGACGGATACCCACATCTCATCAGGCTGATGGGGCCTAGGGACCCTTGGGTGCCTAGCAAAGACAAGACTGCGGTTGGGTAGAAGTCTGCATTCTCCAAGCCCTAGTAGAAAGGACTTTTGGCTTGGCCAGTGCCCCAAGCATATCAGCAGGACCTGCCTCTAGAAGTTCAGTGTGTTTGGGTGAGGAATTGACCTTGCTCAAATTTCAGAAAATGTCAGAGCTAGAAGGAATCAATCACCAAACATTTATTAAGCCCTTACAGTGAGGCAAACAAAACAAGCATTTATTAAATGTCTACTACATGGCAGGCACTGTGCTAAGTGCTGGGGATACAAAAAGAAACAGAAGATAGTCTCTGCCCTCAAGGAGCTGCAATCTAATGGAGGAGACAACATGTAAGATAAGTGGAAAATAATGACAAGAGGGAAGGTCCTAGAAAAAAGAGGGCTGAGACAGGTTAGGACTGAAAGGAAATCTGGGAGAGAGGCAGGCAGTGAAGGAAGGTGAGCATTCCAGGCCTGGGGAATGGCCAAAGAGAATGCTGGGAGCTGAGATATCGAGGGTCTTGTTCCTGGAACAGGCAGGAGGGTGGGGTCACTGGAGAAAGGGAGTGAGGTAAGAATGTTGGATTTGATTTGTGTAGTGTTTGTATAGTATGTGTCATGTATGCATGTAGTGTACAGAGTGTGTATAGTATGCATGTAATATGTGTAGTGTGTATTTGTGCGTAGTTTTGTAATGTGTATATAATGTATGCATGTAGTATGTGTGTATTGTATGTAGTGTAGATTGTGATCATGTGTCTGTGTGTATGTAGTTCATGTACAGTGCGTGTTTGTATATAGTTTTATAGTGTGTTTATACTTGTATATAGTATGCACAGTATATGCATGTGTATGTAGTATGTGTATAGTGAATATATACATGTGTGTGCATAGCCTGCATAGTATGGGTGTGTACTATGTATATGTATGTAGTGTGTAGATTGTGTAGTATATCATATTTGTGTGTAGTTTGTGTAATGTATTCATAGTGAATGTAGTGTATCTATGTCTTTAGAATTTGTATAGTGTGTGTATGTTGTTCATACAGTGTGTGTAGTGTGTGTAGTATATATCTGCATGTAGTATATGTTGACTTGTGTAGACTGTGTGTATATGTAGTTTATTGTATTGTGTGTGCACAAATGCAAATGTGATTGAGGGAGGGGAGGTGCTGAGATGTGGTTCCTTGCTTTGAGGACTTTATATTCTGCTACAAATGACAACATTCCTGTAGCTATTGCATTGTGTTATTTATTTAAATGAATGGAGACAGCTTCGAGAGGCTGCAGTCCAGTTAGTCCAGCCTTTATAGTTTATGGAAGGGAAACTGAGCCTCAGGCAAGGCTTGCATGGTAGCAAGTGAGAATTAGCCCCAAGTGCTTTGCGTTCAGAGTCAGGGTTCTTTCCGCTGGAATTGGACTGTTTCTGAATATAACTCTGGGGTCAGTCCCATGATCCCTCCCATCCCAAGACTAGGCATCCCCCTAGTGCACCATGCTTCCCTCTCTGTCTGAGATAGGGTGAGGTTGTACCCATGAAGGAGGTATGGGTCAGGTTGAGGTCATAATTTGGCCTGGGAAGTAATCAGGCATGGACAGGAGGCGGAGATTGTGAACTTGGCCTGGGCAAGATGAAAGTTAAATAGAAAGGTGAAAACTTTCCCTACACCCTTACTGACCCCTTCTCTTGTTTTACCCTGGACGTTTTCTGATTGTGTGGTTGTAGGTTCTGTCAGTATTCCTTACTACTTGTGTGATCTTGTGCAACGTCCTGCAGCTCTCTGGGTCCCGTTTTGGTCATCTGGAAAATGGCAGCTCCTAGGTTCCTTGGTCTAAAACTGGGAGGAACCTTGGATCCCACTGAACCCAAGTCCACATTTTCCCCCTTTCATCTGCCTCTGTCTGTGGCTCTTTCCTTTCTGCACGTCTCCCTAAATGGCCATAATTCCCTCATCCTTAAAAACTCCTCACTTGATCCTTCTATTCTCACTAACTCTCTTCCTTTCTGTGGCTAAACTTGAGAAAGTCCCCTGTAAGAGGTGTCTCCACTTCCTTTCGCATCCCTCTCTTCTGGAGCCTCTCCAGTCTGCCTTGTGATCTCACCGTCACACCCAAAGTGCTCTCTCCAAAGTTACCATCCATCTCTCAGTTGTCAGCTCCAAGGCCTCTTCTCAGTCCTCATCCTCAGTGGCCTCTCAGCAGCCTTGGGCACTGTCAGTCACCCTCTGCTTTGATCTCTCTTCTCTAGCTTTCCTTGCCATGACCCTCTCTCTCTCCCTTTCAGATGGCACCTCAGTCTCCTTTGCTGGATCCACCTCCAGATCATCCCCTTTCATCACAGCCGTCCCTCAGGGGCCTGTCCTAGCCCTTTTTATCTTCTCCCTCTAGAATGTTTCATGGTAACCTCATTGGCTCCCAGAGATTTCATGATCATCTCAGAGGTGAGGATTCTCATATCTGCCTATTTGGCCTCAACCTCACATCTCCACTTGTCTTTCAGACATTTTGAATTGAAGTCCAGTAGACATCTTAAACTCAGTAAGTCCCAAACTGAGCTTGTTATCTTTCCCCCTAAACCCTCCCTCCTTCCCATCATCCCTATCACTACTAAGGGCACTTCCATCTTCCCAATCCCTTGGGCTCCCAGCCTAGAAATCACCCTAGATTTCTCTCTGTCTCTCACCCCCAATATCCAAACTGTTGCCAAGGTCTGTCAAATTTACCTCTTCAAGAGCTCTTGAGTACATCCCTTTCTCTCATCAGGCACTGCCCCACCCCGATACAGGCCTTTTATCACCTCAATTTGGACTATTGCAATAGCCCCCTTGGATGGGGGTGGGGGCTATCTGCCTCAGTTGCTTCCTCACTCCAGCTATCCTCCATTCTTCCAGCAAAGTTATTTTCCTAAAGTGCAGAAGTGATCCTATCACCCCCTTCCTCAGCAAACTCCCGTGATTCCTTATGGGCTCCAGTGTACAATACAGGATGCTCTGTTTGGCATTCAAAACCCTTCATGATCCATCCAGCTTCCTCCTACCTTCCTCGTCTTCTTGCTCCCTGACGTATACTCTTTGGCTCACTGACAGCAGCCTCCTGGCTTTCCCACAAACAAGCCCCTCTATCTCTTGGCTCTAGGCATTCTCTCTGGTCATTCTCCCGCAGCCGGAGTTGTCAACCCCACTCTGTTCTGATTACTCAACTTCTCTCAGCCTTTCTGTAAGTCTCAACTTGAGGGCAGCTAGGTGGCAAAATGGATAGAGCACCAGCCCTGGAGTCAAAAGGATCTAAGTTCAAATCCAGCCTCAGATATTTGACTCTCACTAGCTGTGTGACCTTGGACACTCTACTTAACCTTGGCTGCCTCACATCCAGGGCCATCTCCAGCCATCCTGATTCATATCTGACCACTGGACCCAGATGAATCCAGAGGAGAAAGTGAAGTTGGTGACTTGGCACAGCCTTCCTCCCTCCAATCCAATTCATATACTTGTCATGGCATCACCTCCCTGGTGTCATGGTCTTCTTTGAGAATGAAGGACAATTCAGTTGGGGAATGGCTTAGCAAACTGTGGTCTATGTATGTCATGGAACACTATTGTTCTATTAGAAACCAGGAGGGACGGGAATTCAGGGAAGCCTGGAGGGATTTGCATGAACTGATGCTGAGCGAGATGAGCAGAACCAGAAAAACTCTGTACACCCTAATAGTGACATGGGGGTGATGACCAAACTTGATGGACTTGCTCATTCCATCAGGGCAACAACCAGGGACAATTTGGGGCTGTCTGCAATGGAGAATACCATCTGTATCCAGAGAAAGAACTGTGGAGTTGGAACAAAGACCAAGGACTATTCCCTTTAATTTAGAAAAAATCAGATATCTTATTGTCTGACCTTGCGATCTCTTTTACTTTATGTTTTTTCCTTAAGCATATGATTTCTCTCCCATCACACTCAGTATGGAACAATGTACAACATGGAAACAAAATAAAGACTGACAGATTGCCTTCTGTGGGGGAAGGAAGTAAGATTAGGGGAAAATTGTAAAACTCAAAATAAAGAAAATCTTTAAGAGAGTGAAGGACAAACAAAAACAAAAGAGAACAAGTACTAACCAAAATCCTACCTCCTAAAGGAAGCCTACCCCAAGCCCTCTTAGTTCAAATGCCTTTCCTCCAGTCATTATTTCCTATTTATCCTGTCTAGAGCTGGTTTCTATATATTTGTTTTGATATTGTGTCCCCCATTTGATTGTAGACTCCTTGAGGGCAGGGCCTGGCAGGTGCACCTGATAAGTGCTTAATAAATGTTTTGATTGATGCCTGGAAAAGTTAAGTGATATGTCCAAAGATACTATCCCCATTTAACAGATAAGGAAACTGAGGCCCAGAGAAGTTGAATGACTTATTTCATATTATCTAGTCAAACAGTGGAGTCCCAGAGACTAGAACCCAGGTCTTCTGATTTTCGATCAGACTCTACTCTGTGCTAGATTGTAATAGCACCCGAGGTCCCTTTTAGTTTTAGAAATTGGATCCCATATGTGATCTTGGGGAAGTCAAGAATCTTCCTTGGCTCTCATTTTCCTTCTCTGTAAAATGAGGGGGTTGGAATAAATGGCATGTCTAGAGTCATGGTCCAAAGCTCTCACCCTATATTTTTGAGATGAGATGATGAAAGCCTTGGCCCTCCCTCCTACCTCATGTTTTTCAGGATAGTTTATATTTTAGTCATTTCTTTGCAAACCTTAAAGCTCTATATAAATGTTAGATATTTACTGTTGTGTTGTCATCCTGAAGAGGCCCAATTTTTACCCCTACATAGCAAGAACCTCTCCCCTTCCTCTTCTCTTGCCTTCTGCAGTCCTAGAGCTGTGATTTGATGGACACACGGTTTCACTGAGACTAAAGGAAATAAGGACATTTGCTCAAAGAAATGTTGTGTGAGTGATGAGGAGAGTGAACTCAATGGCCCTGGGTTCCAATTCAGATCTGTCACTGTGTGACCTTGGACAAATACCTCTATCTCCCTGGGTCTTGGATTCCTTATCTGGAACAATGAGGGGCTGGGCTGGATATTCTCTAAAATTCCCTCCAGTGCTAATCTTCTGGGATTTTGTGCTTTTTTTTTTTTTTTTTTTTTTTTTTAGCAATCAATGGCTTTGTCTTTGGGAACCTGCCTGAGCTGACCATGTGTGCTGGGGAGCATGTGGCCTGGCACCTGTTTAGCATGGGCAGTGAGGTGGACGTACACACAGCCTTCTTCCCCGGGCAGATGCTGACCATCCGGGGCCACCACACAGATGTGGCTTCCCTCTTCCCAGCCACCTTTGTGGCTGCTGAGATGGTGCCCCAGGTCCCAGGCAGGTGGCTACTGAGCTGTCAAGTCAACGGCCATCTAAGAGGTTCGTCTGGGTGCTCCAAGCTCCTGGGTGGGAAGAGGGGAAAGCAGCAGGAAAGGGGGGGGAGTCTTTGGGCCAGGGCTGTCTAGAGCTGCTCCCAGAGGAGCTCTCAGAAACATTCAGAGAGAATCTGAAGATACTATTATATAGATTGGAGAAGGAGAGCAGGGCTATGTGGCATCTGTGAGGATACTGTGGCATTCTGGGAGAAAGACAGAGATATCTGACAACAGAGTGTAAGAATACCTATGTGTTAGCACAGTCTAGAAGGCAAGGCAGCTGAGCTATGAGAGCAAGAGGGCAACAGCTGCTGCTAATAGTTTTCTTTCTGGGGTAGTAATTAGAATGAGGGTAGTCAGTCAAGAAACATGTACTAAATGAATGGCTCCAAATCTTCTCTCCCTTACTTGCTTGGAGGTTGCTCTGTAAACACTTCCCCAATGATGAGTCAGAAGCCTCCTCCCAGTATTTGAAAATATGGTGGGCCTTTCTGGGTATGCCAAAATGTGGTGATAGGCCTGGCAGTGCTGAGGGGTTGAGGTGTGTGTGGGCTCAGGAGTACTATCCTCTGTCCACCATGATGTCCCTTCTTTTCTCCAGATGGCATGCAGGCACTCTATGAGGTCAAGCAATGCTCCATGGCCCCTCCAAAGATCTCCCTTACAGGCCAAGTCCGGCGGTACTTCATTGGGGTCTCTGAGGAGAAATGGAACTATGGGCCTACAGAGAGAGATGGAAGGACAGGGAAGAACCTTCAGGAGCCAGGCAGGTAAAAGGTCATTCTCCAAACCAGGCCATGCAGCCCTCTCTCACTCTCTGGCCCTTGCTTCCCTTTGCTTTTCCTTTTTCTCTTCTTTCTTCTACCTCACCCAGCAAATTATTGGGCTGTAATTGCTCAAATATTTCCTGGTTAAGTTGAAACATGTTGAACTATATGTGAAGAAAGCTATATGCATGATGAACCCAGCTTGAGAGCCTTAGCTGGGAACGTTTCTTTTTTAAACATATATTTTATTTGATTCTATTTATTCCAGTTACACATAAAGATAGTTTGCAAAGTTCTTTTTTTGTAAGTTGAGTTCCACATTTTTCTGTTCCTCCCTCCTCCCTATGATATCAGATCATTTGATATATGGACAATCATGTGAAACACATTTCCATATTAAACATGTAAACAAAAAGAAAAAAAAAACCATGAGAAAGATAAAAGTATAAAACCAATTTTAAAAAGTGAAAATAGTAAGCTTTGGTCTACATTCAGACTCCGTAGATCTTTCTCTGAATGTGGAAGGTATTTTCCATCACAAATCCTTTTAGAATTGTCTTTGATCACTTTCTGACAAGAACTAAGTCATTCATGGTCGATCATCGCACAATGTTGCTGTTAATGTGTACAGTGTTCTCCTGGGTCTTCTTACTTCACTTAGCATCGGTTCATACAAGTCTTTTCTGAAATCAGCCTGCTTGTCATTTTGTATTGCACAATAATATCCCATCATATTCGTACATGCCGTAATTTGTTCAGCCATTCTCTATTTTAATAAGTATCCTCTCAATTTCCAATTTTTTTGCTACCACAAAAAAGAGGTACCGTAAATACTCTTGTAAATGGGGGCCTATTTCTCATTTCTTATGATGTCTTTGGAATACAGCCCTTGCAATGGTTTTGTTGGATCAAAGGGAATGCACATTTTTATTGCCCATTGGGTAGAAATCCCAATTGCTCTCCAGAAAGATGGGATCAGTTCAAAATTCCACCAACAATGCATTAGTGTTCATGTTTTCGCATATCCCCCCCTCCACTGATCGTTTTCCTTTTTTGTCATATTCATGAATCTGATAGGCATGAGGTAGTGCCGCAGAGTAGTTTTAATTTGCATTTCTCTAATCACTTAGGATTTAGAGCATGTTTTCATATGACTATGAATAGTTTTAATTTCTTCATCTGAAAACTGCCTGTTCGTATCCTTTGACCATTTATCAAGTGGAAAATGACCTGTCTTCTACATTTGACTCAGGTCTCTCTATAGTTTAGATATGAGTCCTTTATCCAAAACACTACCTGGGAAAATTATTTCATCTGGGAAGTTTCTTAACTGTGAAGAAAGACAGCCTTGGAGATAAAGCAGCAAACACCTCTGACTTTGGAGTCCAGTGGAACTGGGTTTAAATCTTCCTACTTGTGTAACTGGACAAACTTTCTCTTCTCCCTGGCCCTCAAGTCTCCTTGGCTGAAAAATAAAGTGATTCCATGAGCTGCAATCTGGGATCCCTCCAGAATGTGTGACTTTGGACAGTTTTTTTTTAAATTTGCTCCTCTATAAAAAAGAGGGAGCTGGACTAGCTGGCCTCCATTAACCTTTTCCAAGCTTGTTCCTTTGTCTCTCTGGGTCTCAGTTCCCCCCTTTGTAAAATGAGGGGCTGGAATAGCTGGCCTCTGAGGTCCCTTCCTATTCTAGATGTAGGATTCTAAGGGACTTCGGATAGACTGGGAAGACATAGGAGGTTGGGCAGGTGACCCTTGAGTAGGGACTGTTGTCTCGGCCTTCCCCAGTGCCTGAGCACCCCAGAAAACATTGTGGTTTCTTACTTATTACTTCCTCACAGACTTGTGTCAGAGCCAGGAAAGGGCCTGGAGTGTCAGAGATGGAAGAGATAATCTGACCTAGCCCCTCCTCATCTTACAGATAAGGAAACTGAGGCCCAGAGAGGTCATATACTCAGGGGTTTGGACTCCATATGTCAACCTTTTTACCACTGGTGCGAGTCTCCGCCTAGAGATGGCTCAGATAAGATTGGGAAGGAGAAGAAGGGAAAGAGACAGTTGGTTGTCCAGCCCTGTGACTGGAGCTGCCTGTTCTTATCCTTTCCTCTGAATGTCCTGGCTTCCTCTGCAGCCAAACTTGGGCAGCACGGAGTAGGAGGAAGTTAGGGTACCCAACCCTTGGAGGGAGGAGTCCTCTAGCTTCATCCAAGACTGTGGAGACTGAGAAGACAGTAGAGAAAAAGGCTTCTGGTGTTTTCTCCCAGCTCAGTTCTGTTATTAGAAAAGAGGAAAGGGAAACCTTTTACAATATGTGACAAGCAGAAAGGTGCTTATGAGAGGCAACATTATAAGCAGATTGCCTGGGAATTGGGAAGAAATACCTGGTTCAAATCCTGCCTCTGATATATACTGGCTGTGTGACTCTGGGCAGGTCATTAGAGATCTTAGTGACCAAGCTGGAAGTTAGAGAAGGGGGCGCCAATCTGCCCCAGAAGAGGCCTCCTATGAGGATGTTTCCTTCTATGAGGCAGCCTGGTATACTGTCCTGAGAAACAGCTTTCTGGCTCTAGTGTTTTGAAAATTCTTGCTGCTTCATCCAGGTCCAGTCCATGGCAGGAGACACGGTCAGCAGCTGGAATTCTGGTTGTCACAGTTACTCACTGTGTGACCCTGGACAAATCACTTCATCTCTGAAAAATGAAGGCAGTGGACCTTGATTGCTGCTTTGAACCTGCTTTGGAGGTTCTGAAATACTTTGTTGTGTGTCAGAGGGCTCATCAATTCTAATGGGCTCATTTTGCAGCTGTGGTCACTGTGAGGCCTTGGTCCAAGGTCTCCCGGTTAGTAGCCTTGGAGCCAGACCTCCTTACTAAATCTTTCAATCTTTTCATTCCCCAGAGGTCATAGGGGTGGAGGGCCTGTATTTGGGGCAGTATTGACATGACTAGGGGAGTGAGATGGGGCCTGTCACTGTACTTTGGGCTGGGTTGCCTGTCTAATATTCCATGGAGATGGGGAGAGGTATGGAACCTTTTTGTCGTTTTGGGTTTTTTTTTTGTTTCTGAATGCATTTGGATGTTATTCCATCACTTCTGCTTCCCCATGATTACTCCCCCCACCCCAAAATCACCAAGCTCTCCCTTATAATAAGGATAGTCAAAATAAGTCACCATATTGGGATTATAAGATTCTTTCATTCCACCCTTACAGTCCATGACTCCTCTGTTTCATCAAGGGTCCTTGGAAGTCATAATTGGTCACTGAATTGATCATAGGATCATTGACTTATAGCTCTGTCACTTCAAAGGAGCCTTGAAGACCATTGAATCCAACCCCCTCATTTTACAGAGAAGGAAACTAAGGCCTATGGAGCATAAGTGACTACTTCAAGGTCACACAGCTAGTAAGTGTTTGAGGCCAGATTTGAACCCAAGCCTTCCTGACTCATGGTTCTGCTTACTTCTGGGCAAAAATAACACAATGTACCGGTTTGTTCAAGTGTTCTCCAGTTGATGACAGTTCAATTTCCTTCTAGTTCTTTGATCAATATTTTCTCTATGTGGAACTTACCCTTTAGTCCTTGGGGTCCATACCCAACAGTGAAATCACTGGTTTGCATAGTCCAGTGGCTTTTGGGATGGTGGCCCAAACCCAAGCTCCACAGCAGCCGATATATGTTGTCCCTTCCAGTCATCTCCCCAGGGCCTGGGCTTCTCAAAAGGGGTTAGGAGATGGGAAGTGAAGTCATGTGACAATTGAGTCTTCCTGTCCTAGCAACTCAGAAAAGTTCTTCCAGAAGAGCTCCAGCAGGATTGGGGGCAGTTACTGGAAAGTCCGCTACATCCAATATACAGATGAGACATTCCTGACAAAGATGCCACAGACTGAGGAAGCCTTGCATCTGGGCATCATGGGTGAGTCTTGCAAGGGTAGAATTGGGGCCTCCAGAGCATGGGATGGGGCAGGCCAGATAACTGGGAGCAATTGGTCCCTGTGTACAGGAAGAGCTGACTTGATGCAGACTGAGTAGAGGATGGACCTTAATAATTAAGTCCTGTGGACCAGATACTGTCCTTAGTGCTGGAGATACAAAGACAAAGCCTGAGCTATCTTCTGTTTTGAATCAGTCAACTCTTATTATGTATCTGATGTGCACTAAACAATGGCCTCCTTGCTCTCTTTCTTTTCTGCTTGTTCCTGCCTGCCCTGTCTGCTTCCTTTCAACTGTCCTTTCTTTTTCCCTTCCCAGGACCAGTGATCAGGGCTGAGGTGGGCGATACCATCGAGGTAGTGTTCTACAATCGAGCCTCGCAACCATTCAGCATTCAACCTCACGGCGTCTTCTATGATAAGGACTTCGAGGGCATCGTGTACAATGATGGTCAGTCAGTCTCTGGCCCCTTGGGGGCCAGATTCATGGGCACTAGACTTCTCTTGGGCAGGCTGCTTTGCCCAGTGGCAAGAGCCCATAGTGACTGGTTGGTTGGTGGCTGTAGGGGTAGATGCTTGCGCCTTGATGTACCAAATTGCTTTCTTGATTCCTCATGAGAGCGGATAGCACTGAGTTTATACTAAGACTCAGAGAAGATAAAATTCATTAGAAAGAAATGGAAAGGGTTCTGCCTGCGTTAAATAAAAATAAACCAACTGCACAAGATCAGAATGTACTGGGCCTGAATGGCTTCCCAGGACAGCCCTTGG
Source organism: Macrotis lagotis (assembly GCF_037893015.1). Classification (NCBI taxonomy): domain Eukaryota; kingdom Metazoa; phylum Chordata; class Mammalia; order Peramelemorphia; family Peramelidae; genus Macrotis; species Macrotis lagotis. The sequence continues at coordinate 6,336,319 of NC_133666.1, forward strand.
CAAGGGCATGAGGTGGTCACATCCAGGATAATGTACTCTCTTAGGTCGCATTGAAGGATTGTAAGGGGCTCTCCACAAAAGCTATTTTAACTGTAACATTGCCAACCAACAGTCTTTGTGCTTCTGCTTGAAGACTTGCAAGAATGGGAAGCTTACTATCTTTCAAGACAGCCTTTTGGGGTCAACTGTGCTTGCTGGGAAGGTTATGTGACATCCTCGGCCTCTGCGTATCTTGACCAAGGAGGTCTTTATGCATCTTGTCTCTGATCACATAATCTTCCAGTTAGTCCTAGTAGGACCCTCAGAGACCAGTCAGTCCCACCTCCAACCAGACTGGAAGACAAATTTTATGTCTTCAAGTTGGAACCTTCATTTCTCCAGACTAAACAATCTCAGTCCATTCAAATGATGCACATGAGTTTCTCAGAGTCCTTCTGAATCTGGGGGTTCTCAAATCCTCTAAATGAGGCCCGCTGTCCTCTGTCCTCCTTTCTGGGCTCCTCTTTGCAGGAGTGTCCAAAGAAAGGCAGTCAACCTAGGGAAAGTATTATATATATATATATATATATTATATATATATATATATATATATATATATATATATATATATATATATATCGGGTATTGTTGAAAGGAGCTGCGGATGCTCATTCTAGAAAAGAGAAGCTCCAAGGGGATGTGATAGCTGTCTGCAACTATTTGTTGTGTGAAAGAGGGGATGATGAGCTTGACTCTGCTTGCCCCCCCCCGGGGGGGGGCATATTTCACAGATAAGATTTCATTGTAATGGAAAGAAAGTTCCCTGACAACTTGAGCTGTCCTGAAGGTGAAGAGGCTGCTCCAGGATGGGCTGGGACCCCTCTTCCTAAAGTTCTTTGGTCAGGTGACAAGCTGGACTAGATGATCTCTGAGAGCCTTTTCAGCCCAGATAGTCAGAAGAATGAGACTTCAGACATTGAGAACTTTCTTCTTTGGGAAGGACCTAGGCAGTCATTACCTCAGGGCTAGTCTTGCTCTCTGAAATATGAAGGCAGTTCCCATTCCATCTGTTGCTTTTGTTCAGTTGTTTCATTCGTGTCCAATTCACTGTGATCTAATTTGGGGTTTTATTGGTAGAGATACTGGCGTGGTTTGCCATTTCCTTCTTCAGCTCATTTTACAGATGAGAAAACTAAAGCAAACAGGGTGAAGTGACTTGCCCAGGCTCACTCCTATAGTATCTGAGATTGGATTTGAACTTGGGAAGATGAATCTTCCTGACTTCAGGCCTGATGCAATTCTGCAGTACCACCTAACTCCACCCCCCAATCCCCAGTCCATCTACAGAAGTATGAATACTATCATCCCCATTTTATAGATGAGAAAATCAAGGCCCTAGATGCAGAAGGGAAATGACTTTCCTTGAGTCATCTAGCTGATCAGAGGCAAAGTTGGAATCCACTAATGCCTCACCATTGTGGCTTTTAATCTGGTTTGGACCCCTGGCAGTGATTTATCTAGGCTCTATTATCCTACATTTTAAGAGGCAGCATGGTATCAATGGGCAGAGTTCTTTAGAGGATGAGTCTTGCCTCCATCACTAACTACCTGTGTGAACTTGGCCAAGTTACTTCTCTTCCTTGAACCTCAGTTTCCTCATCTGTAAAATGAAAAATTGTATACTGGGTCCAAGGTTCTAAATGGGGGTGAGGGTGTTGATGAACTTTTGAATAAAACATTTTGCTAACTATTTTAATATCGTTGGCTTCTTTTGTAATCCTGTTTTGATGAAATGCATTTAAAAAGCATGATTCTGAAAAGAGGCCCAGAAACTTAAGCAGCCTGTTAATGGGAATTGATAACCCCCTAAAAGATTATGAGATAACCTTTGAGGTTCTTTCCAGCTATAAATCTAGGACTCTGTCATCCCATCCAGGGTCACGTCAACATGGCTTGTTGGCTAAGTCCTTTGAGAAGGTCACATACCGCTGGATGGTCCCTCCCCATGCAGGCCCCACCGCCAAGGACCCAGCCTGTCTCACTTGGATGTATTTCTCAGCCGTGAATCCCATCAAGGACACCAACTCTGGCCTTGTGGGGCCCCTTCTCGTCTGCAAGGCGGGCTCCCTGGGAGCCAATGGCAAGCAGGTGGAGCCTGTTGGAAGGGGGATGTCTGGGACAGGATGGCTGGCTGGGTTCAAGAGATTTGCCTGGCCTGATGGAGTTGCTGGTGGGGGTGCTTGGCAGGGTCATGGCATCGTGGGGTGGACTTTAGAGGACAGTGATGGAATGGGATTATGGGCTTCTTCCAAAAGCTGTCAGCTCACAAATAATAGTTCTTGAATTCAAGGGTACTCCTTTGTTCTCAAAAATGCCCCAAATTTCTCTTTCTTCTCTTGCTTTGTCTTCCTGTTTTCTCCTCCCCGCCCCCACCCCCACCATGAGTCTGACTTCTTCTTGTCCCATTTTCCTCTTAGTCTCTGGTCTTCTCCCTCATTCTCCCCCTTTGTTCTTCCCCTGTCCCCTGACACAGCCTAACCTTTACTTTCCTGTGCTAGCTCTGTCTGTTTGAGAAGTCTCTCCTGTCTGGGTGCTGTTTCTAGGGCTCTGGGGTTGGGGAAGTGAGCCAGATCAGAACACTGGCCCTGGCCCATGGCCATGGGAAGTCATTGTTCAGAGAGGCAGCTGGGTGACTGTGGGCAAGGCAATCACCTCACCTGCATCTCAGTTTCCTCAAAGATCAGTGAGAATATATAGCACTTTAAGGCTTGCTAAGCTCATGTGACCCTCCTGTACCCCTATGAGGGAGGTACTATTGTTATCCCTAATTTGTAGGTAAGGAAACTGAGGCACAGGTGCAAAGTTACTTGCCCAGGGTCATATAACTAGTAAGTGTCTAAGGCAGGATTTGAACTCAGGTTCTCCTGACACCAAGCCTGACACTCTAGACACTATAGCACCTAATTCAATGGTCCTTAAGATTCCTTCTAGTTCCAGGTTTATGACTCATGATTCTCTGTTCTCTCCCTGGAACCTGCAGAAAGGTGTGGACAAGGAATTCTTTCTTCTCTTCACTGTCTTCGATGAGAACCAGAGTTGGTACAGACAAATCAATGTGGTTTCCGCCATGTTGAACCAAAGGCACTTGGAAGATGAGAGCTTCCTAGAGTCCAACAAGATGCATGGTAAGGGACCCGGGGCAGTCCATTTCATTGGCCCTCTCTACTTCCAGCACTTCTACACCCAACAGGGCTCCATGGTTTATCCAACTCAGCCTAGAGTTTGCTAAGGCTGTGTGAGAGAAGAATTGAATGAGGCCTTTCCTGAGGAGCTTCTGTGTTTCTAGGCCTAGGCAGTTGAGAGTGGGGAGAAAGCATTGATACCAAGTTCATGGGGTCCTAATTTGGGTGACACATAGTCCTTACTTGTGTAGAATTGGGGCAATATGATGCCAACATTTCATTGCTTTGGGCATCCATAGTTGTGGCAGGCTGGCTAACCATGCCCTTCGCCCCAGACACAGGGAACTACAACTCAGCTGAATGACAAATTTGATAGAAAGACAAGTTTTGTGAGACTCACTTCTCTGTCCTTCCCTGACCTGTTCCAGTTCTGCCATTCTCTCCTCTGTACCAGAAATGTCTGAGAGATACAACCACAGTGCCCAATGAGGGCTCCAAGGGTTGCCTAGTCTGCTTAGATTAGAGATGTCCTAGAGAAAGACACGGCCAAAGTGTCTTGACTTCTGAGTTTGGGGAGCCTGGAATGCCATGGGAAGACTTGTGCAAAAGTTTTGGTTAAAGGAATGAAATGTCCAAGGTTAGACAGGAGGTCATTTGTCAGTGAAATAGAATAAATGAGAGATTGAGGCATGGTGGCATAGGAAAGAGAATACTGACTTTGGAAGGTCTGGATTCAAATCCTAATTTGGGCACTTAGCAACTGTGTGACTTTAGGTAAGTCCCTTCCTCTTCCTGGGCCTCAGTCTCCTCTTTTGTAAAATTAAGGGGTCAGACCCCACATCCTAAACTTTTTTGGTTTCGAGACCACATTCCACTCTTAAAAATGACTGAGAACCCCTGGAGGTTTTGTTTATGTGCGTTATAGCTTTTGACATTTACCTTCTTGCAAAGTAAAATATCTTAGAATTATGAAAATAGGTATGACTTTGTGGACTCCCCTGAAAGTTCTTTATAATTATTATTATGCCATTGGATACTTGCCCAACCAGTAAGTTTCTGTGGTCAGATTTAAACTCAGGTTTTCCTTCTACCAGGACTTGAGCTCTATCCACTGAACTACCTAGCCTCTCATAAGGTTATTGCATTGGTTCAGGAGGCCATGAAGACTCACCCTATTGGCAGTGATTATAGAGGATCGATGTTCATTAGGGACTGAGGCTTTGCACACCAAGGGCTCTGCATTTGGAGATGGGGTTGTTGCAGGTTTGATGTCTGGTACTTCCTTCTTATACTGGATAGCAGGCCCAAGGATCTTTTCCTTTTATCTTGTCTCCCAATGTAGAGGGTGATTGATAAATATTTGCTGATTGAATTTCCAACTCTATGACAATTGAATGGGTTTCTAAAGGCGAAGCTGGCACCTTCTCCAGCCAGCGGGGGCAGTGTTGGTGGTGAGAAAAAACCCATTCTTTTGGAAGAAATTTCTAGAAAAACCATTTTCAGGTCTTTTTGTTCAGTCTCTCAGCAAGTCCTCTTTGCAGTACCTTGCTCTCTGAATTCATGTGGAAAAAGGCAAGGCCTCCCATTGGTATAGATTTGGTGATGGAGATCCTGGGCTGGGGTCTATGATTCTACTTTGTAGGAATTTGGGGATGACTGTCTTTGTATATGGGTGGTTTCCTTTGTGGTCCTTCCGATTTTATTGTATGCATTGACAAACCTGATTCTGAGAAGGGGCCCAATGACTTTACTAAGATGCTGAAGGGTTCTGGGACAAAAAGAGGTTTGAGAACCCTGGCTCCTCATTTTACAAATGAGGAAACTGAGGCTAAGGAGTGAAGTGACTTAGGCTTGTGGCCCTCTGATGCCACTTAGTCCAACACAGTCTTTTTATGGAGAAGGAAACTGAGGCCACAAAGGCAAAGTGGTTCACCTACAGTTAAAACAGGAGCTTAGTTGTCAAACTAGACAGGAACTCAGTTGCCCCTTTTACAGGCCAGTGAGGCCCTCTCTCACTTGGAAATCCCCTGATCCCAAGTCCCTTCCTCTCACTGGTTCACTTTCCCCATAGGGGGACCAATGGGATTGGCCTTGGAAGTTCTTTTGAACTTGAAAATATGTGATGCGGGGATTTCCAGAGAACAAGAGAGACCCTCTGGACCTCTTCATGTCAGAAACCTCTGATCCCCTCATCTTAACTCCCAGCTAGTCTCCGTGCCTCAGTTTCCCTGTCTGTGGAATAAGCAGACTGAAGCAAACTTCCCCAATGTCCCTTTGAACAATGAAGGCTAGGTTGACTATTGTATAGAGCAATGAGGCTGGAGGCAGGAAGTTGAGAGTTCAAAGCTGGTCTCGGCCACTTTCTAGCTTACTGCCCTGGGTAAGTCAGGAAACTGACCACTATTGGTTACAGTGAAAAAGCAGGAGGAATCTTTTGCATCTAAGTGCTTGGGTTGTTGTGAGGGTTAGATGAGATAAAATCTTTGGAAAACATATTGTAAATCAATTGTAAGTGAGGAGAAGTCTTTCAAAATCCCATTTAATGTATCAGACAGCAAGTTGAGCTGATTGGAGGACAAAGACATGCTTGAGCAGAGAAGTCCTGAATTCAAGATTAGCTTCAGACATTTTCTAGCTTGGTGTTTCCATGTGCAGTCATGATAATCTCAGAATAAAATGGGTGCAATGTGATTGCATGTAAATCTTAAGGTTGTAATGAGGATCCAAGGGGATGATATTTCTAAAAAGAGCACAGCAGAGTGTCTGGCACTCTGTAAGGGACATCTAGTTTATTAGGCAGCAAGGAGGATGAGTGAACAGAGGCGTAAGAATGAAGGTGAGAAGTAGGGAGATTAATATTAGATATGTTAGTTTAGTGACTCTGGATAAGTCATTCAGTGACCCTTTGCTCAGGGTTCTGAAGGGTAAAGTGGGTTTACTAATATGGCAACCAACTTGTAAGATTTTTGTGAGACTCTCCTGAGATAATCTTTGTAAAATGGGCTTAAGATGATGCCCAGTGTACAGGCAGGTCTTAATAACTGCCAGATATTGTTTGATTTATGGAGAAGAATATTGGGAGGACCTTTGCTGAATAAGAGGGGCAGCAAGGTGAGGGGGGCAAGAAGTAAGTGGGTGTAAAGAAGGCTTGAGTTCCCAATGAGCTCTGATTCACTTTTTACTTAGAGATCTTAGACAACTCACTTATCTATTCTTTGCCTCATTACTCTTAGGGAGTAAAATGGGTAGAGATGTATTTTTGTAAGCACTGAGAATGTCATCAGATCATGTAATACAATGATATTATTAAATGGACCTTCTAAATAAATAGTATGGGACCTTAGATAAGTCACTTAGCTAATCTTTGCTTCCCTATTCTTAGTGGTAAAAGAGGTGTAATTCTATTACATATTAGCCCTGAGACTATCATCAGAACATACAATACAATGATATTATTTAGTGGATCATTCTTATAAATAGTCAGAGACACTGAGAATATCATGAGACCTTGCAATTCAATGATATTATTAATTAGACCTTCTTCTTAAATACTAAGGGACCTTAGATAAGTCACTTAGTAATCACTATTCCCAGGAGTAAAATGGATATAATTGTATTTCATGGAAACCCTGAGACTATCATCAGACCATACAATACAATGATATTATTAAATAGATCTGCCTAATAAATAGAGACCTTAGATATGTCATTTGGTTATTCTTTGCCTCATTAGTCTTAATTGTGAAATGGGTATAAGTGTATTTCATATAAGCACTAAGACTATCTTCAGTCCATGAAATACAATGATTTTATTAATGGACCTTCCTCATAATTAATAAGGTGCCTTAGATACAACGCTTACCTATCCTTTGCCTCATTATTCATTTTTTTAGTTTTTTGCAAGGCAAGAGGGTTAAGTGACTTGCCCAAGGCCACACAGTTAGATAATTATTAAGTGTCTGGGTCCAATTTGAACTCAGGTCTCCTCCTGACTCCAGGGCCTGTGCTCTATCCACTGCACCACCTAGCTGCCCCTGTCTCATTATTCTTTTTTTTTAAAGAAAGATTTTATTTTGAATTTTACAATTTTTCCCCTATTCTTGCTTCCCCCCCACACCCCACAGAAGGCAATTTGCCAGCCTTTACATTATTTCCTTGGTATACATTGATCTCAGTTGAATGTGATGAGAGAGAAATCATATCCTTAAAGAAGAAAAATAAAATATAAGAGATAGCAAAATTACATAATAACATAATGGGTTTCTTTTTTCTAAATTGAAGGTAATAGTCTTTGGTCTTTTCAAACTGCACAATTCTTTCTCTGGATACAGATGGTATTCTCCATCGAAGGCAATGGAGAATGTCCCTGATTGTTGCATTGATGGAATGAGCAAGTCCATCAAGGTTGATCCTCACCCCCATGTTGCTGTTAGGATGTACAGTGTTTTTCTAGTTCTGCTCATCTTACTCGGCATCAGTTCATGCAAATCCCTCCAGGCTTCCCTGAATTCCCATCCCTCCTGATTTCTAATAGAACAATAGTGTTCCATGACATACATAGACCACAGTTTGCTAAGCCATTCCCCAATTGAAGGACATTCACTTGATTTCCAATTCTTTGCCATCACAAACAGAGCTGGTTTGGATGAGTTCACAGCTCTGCCGACAATGTATTAGTGTCCCAGATTGCCCACATCTCTTCCAACAATCATCATTGTCTTTTCTGGTCATATGACCAGTCTGAGAGGTGTGAGGTGGTGCCTCAGAGAAGCTTTGATTTGCATTTCTCTAATAAGTAATGATTTAGAGCAATTTTTCATATGACTCTGGATCATTTTGATCTTATCTGTAAATTGCCTTTGCTTATCCTTTGACTACTTTTCAATTGGGAATGGCTTATTTTCTTGAAAATTTGCCTCAGTTCTCTGTATATTTTAGAAATGAGTCCTTTATCAGAAATACTAGTTGTAAAAATTGTTTCCCAATTTACTACATTTCTTTTGATCTTGGTTACAGTGGTTTTGTCTGTGCAAAAACTTTTTAATTTAATGTAATCAAAATCATCTTGTTTATTTTTGGTGATGTTCTCCATCTCTTCCTTGGTCATAAACTGCTCCCCTTTCCATAGATCTGACAAGTAAACTATTCCTTGATCTTCTGGTTTGCTTATAGCATTGTTTATTATGTCGAAATCCTGTATCCATTTGGATCTTATCTTGGTAAAGGGTGTGCGGTGTTGGTCTAATCTAAGTTTCTTCCATACTAACTTCCAATTTTCCCAGCAGTTTTTATCAAAGGGGGAGTTTTTATCCCAATAGCTGGACTCTTTGGGTTTATCAAACAGCAGATTACTATAATCATTTCTTGCTATTGCACTTAGTCTTTTCCACTGATCCACCATTCTATTTCTTAGCCAATATCAGACAGTTTTGCTAGCTGATGCTTCATAATACAATTTTAGGTTTTTGTGGGGTTTTTTGTTTGTTTGTTTGCAAGGCAATGGGATTAAGTGACTTGCCCAAGGCCACACAGCTAGTGTCTGAAGCGGGATTTGAACTCAGGTACTCCTGACTCCAGGGTCGGTGCTCTATCCACTGTGCCACCTAGCTGCCCCCTATAATATAATTTTAGATCTGATAAGGCTAAGCCACCTTCTTTTGCACTTTGCCTTACTATTCTTAATGGCAAAATGGGTATAATTGTATTTCATGTAAGCCAACATGTATTGTCAACAGACAATACAATATACTCAGATTAATAAATGGACCTTCCTAATAAATAGTATGGGAGCATAGATAAGTCCCTTAGCTATGGTTTGCCTCACTATTCTTAGGGGTAAAATGGGTATAATTGCATGTCATGTTAAACTTTAGATTATCATCAGATCATGTAATGCAATTATATTACTAATATTATATTATTAATTCTTCATAATTAGTAAGGGACCTTAGCTAAGTCATGTAGGGGTGTAATGGGTATAATTGTATTTCATGAAACCTCTGAGATTATAATTTTTTTTATTGTTTTTTGAATTTTACAATTTTCCCCCCAATCTCGCTTCCCTCCCCCCACCTCCCAGTCTGATAGTCTTTACATTGTTTTCATTAATCAAAATTGAATGTGTTGAGAGAGAAATCATATCCTTAAGGAAAAAATAAAATATAAGAGATAGCAAAAATTACATAATAAGATACCTTAAAAAAATTAAATGTCTTTGGTCTTTGTTCAAACTCCACAGTTCTTTCTTTGGCTACAATGGTATTCTCCATTGCAGACACCCTAAAATCGTCCCTGATTGTTGCACTGATGACATGAGCACGTCCATTAAGATTGATCATCACCCTCATATTGCTGTTATGGTATACAATGTTCTTCTAGTTCTGCTCATTTTGCCCTGAGACTATAATTAGACTATGCAATACAATGAAATTTAGTGGACCGTCCTCATCAGTAGTCGGGGTCTTTGAGAATAGCATGAGACCTTGCAATAAAGCAGTATTATTAAATGGTTCGTTCTTATACATAGATGAGGTCCTCTGATAAGTTAATCAGCTATTCTTTGCCTCACTATTCTAAGAGGTTATTATCACACCATGCAATACAATGATACGATTTAGTGGGCCTTTCTCCTAAATAGTCAGAGACATTGAGAATATCATGAGACCTTGCAAATCAATTATATTATTGAATAGACCTTCCTCTTAAATAGCAAGTTACCTTAGATATGTCACTTAGCTATTCTTTGCCTCACTATTCTTAGGGGTAAAATGGGTATCATTATATTTCATGTAAGCCATGAGACTATCATCAGACCATTCAGTTCAGTGATTTTGTTTAATAGACCTTCCTTATAAATGTAAGAGACCTTAGAAGAGTTATTTATCTCTGGCCTCACTATTATTATTTATTTTTGGAATCGGTAAGCATTTATTAAGTGTCTCCTGTGCTAAGAGTTTGAGATACAAATAAAGACAAAAACGTGGTTTTGCCCTCAAGAAACTCAGATTCTAACACCCCTGACTAAAACTATGTCCCTGGACTTTGATGACCCTGGAAGAGAGAGTGAAGCTGATCCCTGCCTTGTGCTCTTCAGGAACAGGTATTACCAATGTACAAGGAGAAGTTGGAAATAATCAGTTGAAGGAAGGTAGGAGCATTAAGGGAGATGAGGAAGACTTCTTATAAAAACTAACTAAGAATTACAGAAAGCCAAGGAAGTGTAAGAAACAACAGGAAGGCCATGCCACTGGATTGCAGAGTACATGGGAGAAGTAAGATTCAAGAAGATGGGACAGATGGCAAGGGGCCAAGTTTGAAAGGGTTATAAAAGTCAAAGAAGGATTTTATATTTGATCCTGCTGGTAATGGGGAGCCACTTGAGTTTATTGAATGGGAGGTGGGGTCACATGGTCAAACCTGTGCTTTAGGAAGCTCAATTTGACACCTGTGTCAAATTACTCATATTAGAGTAAATAGAGGTCTGAGACAGGGAGAGAACTATCATCAGACTATTGCAGTAGTTTGCATGTGTGCCACCAAAATGGTGACAGTGTCTGAGGAGAGAAGGAAGTATGAAAGAGAGATGTTATCAAGGTAGAAATGATAGAATTTGACAACTGACTGAAGTATGGGAGGTGAGAGAGAGTGAGGAGTAAATTTGCCTCACTATTCTTATGGGTAAAATGGGTATAATTATACTGCATCTAAACCCTGAAACTATTATCAGACCATGCAATAAAATGAAATTATTAAATGGGTCTTTCTCATAAGTAGTAAGAGACCTTGCTTTCCAATGATATTATAAATATCATTGATTACATTATTATTATATATTATAGATCACATATTATAACATATGATTATAAAAATCATAAATAGATGAGACCCTCTGAGAAGTTACTTAGCTATTCTTTGCCTCACTATTCTTAGAGGTAAGATGAGTATAATTGTATTTCATGGAATCCCTGAGACTATCATTAGACTATACAATACAGTGATTTTATTAAATAGACCTTCCTCATAATTAGTAAGGGACTTTAGATAAATCACTTAGCAATTCTTTGCATCACTATTCGTAGGGTTAAAATGGGTTTAATTGTGTTTCATGGAAGCCCTGAGACTATCATGGGACCATGATATACATTGATTTTATTTAGTTGACATTCATCATAAAGAGTCCGGGGCCTGGAGAATATCATGAGACATTGCAATTCAATGATATCATTAAATGTATCTTCCTCATAAATAGTAGATGACCTAAGATAGGTCACTTAACTTTTCTTTGCCTCAATATTCTTAGGGCTAAAATGGGTATAATTGTATTTCATATTAGCCCTGAGACTTATCAGATCTTGCAATACATTGTTATTATTAAATGGATCTTCCTCATAAATAGTATGGGAGCTTACATAACTCATTTAAGTATTCTTTGCTTCGTCATGCTTAGGGTATAACTGGCTATAACTGTTTTTCATGTAGGACCTGAGACTATCAACAGACCATGCACTAGAATGACATAATTAAATAGATCTTTCTCATAAATAGTCAAGGGACCTTAGCTATGTCACTGAGTTATACTTTGCCTCACTATTCGTAGTGGTAAAAGGGGTATCATTGTATTTCATGTTAGCCTGGAGACTATCATCAGACCGTGAAATACAATGAATTTATTCAATGGGCCTTTCTCATAAGTAGTGGAAGATCTTCTCTAAGTCACTTAGCTATTCTGTGCCTCACTATTCTTAGGGGTAAAATGGACATAATAGAATTGAATTGAATTAACCGAGCAAGACAATGATATTATTGTGGTCCTTCCTCATAAATAGTGGACCTTACATAAGTCTGTTAGCTATACTTTGCCTCACTCTTCTTAGAGGTAAACTGGCTATAATGGAAGACCTGAGATAATCATAAGACCAGGCAATACAATGTTATTACTAAATAGATCTTCCTCGTAAATAACAAGAGAGCTTAGAAATGTCACTTAGCTGTTCTTTACCTCATTACTCTTAGAGGGAAAATGGATGTAATTGTATTTCATGTAAGCCCTATGAGGATCATCAGACCATGCAATGCAATGATTTTATTATATGGAACTTCCTCATCAATAGTAGGGGAGCATAGATAAGTCACTTAGCTATTGTTTACCTCGCTCTTCTTAGAGATAAAATGGGTATAATTGTATTTTATGTACCCCCATACAATCATCAGAGCATGCAAAACAGTGAATTTATTAAATGGGCCTTTTTCTTAACTAGTAGAGGATTGTCGATAAGTCACTTAGCTGTTCTTTGCCTTACTATTCTAAGAGGTAAAATGGGTGTGTCATGTTAACCCAGAGGCTATCATCAGACCCTGCAATCCAATGATATTATTAAGTGGATCTTCTTCATAATTACTAAGGGACTTTAGCAAGGTCACTTAATTACTCATTGCCTCACTATATTTAGGAGTACAATGGGTTTCATTGTATTTTATAAATAAAAGCACTTATAAAAGTGAGGAGACTATAATTAGATCATGTAATACATTGAAATGATTTCTTTGGCCTTCCTCGTAAATAGACAGGGTCTTTGAGAATAGCATGAGACCTTGTAATAAAGCAATATTATTAAATGGTTTGTCCTCATATGTAAATGAGGTCCCCTGAAACGTTGCTTTGCTATTCTCTGTCTCACTATTCTAAGAGGTAAAATGAGTATAATTGTACTTCATGGAAGCTCTGAGACGATCATCAGAACATGCACTTCAGTGATTTTCTTATAAATGTAAGGGACCTTAGAGAAGTCACTTAGCTATTCCCTGTCACATTTCTCTTATGAATAAAATGGGTATAATTGTTTTTCATATAACCCCTGAGGCTATCATCAGACCATACAACATAATGATATTATTAAATGGACCTTCCTTATTCATTGTAGGGGACCTTAAATAAGTCACTTAGCTATTCTTTGCCTCACTTTTCTTAGGGGTAAACTTAGTATAATTGGATTTCATGGAAGCCCTGAGGCTATCATGAGACCAGGCAATAAAATGGTATTATTAAATAGATGTCCCTCATAAAAAACTAAGAGACCTTAGATGGGTCACTTAGCTATTCTATGCCTCAGTCTTCTTAGGTATTAAATGGGTATAATTTTATTTCCTGTAAGCCCTGAGACTATCATCAAACCAAGCAAGACAATGATATTATTAAGTAGACTTTCCTCATAAATAATCAGTTACCTTAGATAAGACACTTAGCTATTCTTTGCCTCACTTTCTTTAGGGATAAGGTGGGTATAATTGTATTTCATGGAAGACCTGAGATTACCATCAGGTCCTACAATACACTAATAATATTATATGGATTTTTGTCATAAATAGTAAGGGACCTTAGATAAATCATTTAGCTATTCTTTGCCTCACGTTTCTTATGAGTAAAATGGGTATAATTGTATTTTGTGTAAGCCCTGAGACTATCATCAGATCCAGCAATATAGTGATGTTTTTTTAGTGGGCCTTCTTCATAAATATTTGGGGACCTTGAAAATATTTTGAGACCTTACAATACCATGATAATTCTAAAGGGTTCTTCCTCATAAATAGTAGAGGCCCTCTGATAAGTCACTTAACTATTCTTTATTTCACTATCCTTTGGGGTAACGTGGGTATCATATTTCCTTTAAGCCCTGAGCCTACCATCAGACCATAGAATACAATGATTTTATTAAAGAGACTTTTCTCATTAATAGTATGTGACTTTAGATGAGTCACTTAACTATATTTTGTCTCACTCTTCCTAGGGGTAAAAGGGTTATAATTGTATTTCAAGGAAGCTCTGAGACTATCATTTGACTATACAATACAATGACTTTATTAAATGGGTCTTCCTTATAAATAGTAGAGGCCCTCTGATAAGTCACTTAGCTATGTCACTAAACTATGCCTCACTATTCTTAGGGGTCAAATGGGTATAATTGTATTTCATGTAAACCTTGAGACTATCATCAGAACATAGAAAGCAATGATATTATTGAACAGATCTTTATTATAAATAGTATGTGACCTTAGATAAGTCACTTAACTATACTCACTATTCTTAGGGTTAAAATGGATAATTTATATTTCATGTAAGCCCTGAGACTATTGTTTGACCATGCAATACAATGATATTATTAAGTGATCCTTCCTCATAAATAGTAAGAGACCTTAGATATGTCACTTAGCTATTCTTTGCCTCACTATTCTTAGTTGTAAAATGGGCAGAATTATATTTTATGTAAGCACTAGGACTATCATCAGTCCAGGAAACACAATGATTTGATTAACTGGACCTTCCTAATAATTAGTAAGGTACCTCAGATAAATCACTTAACTATATTTTGCCTTGCTATTCTTAGGGATCAAATGGGTATAATTGTATTTCATGGAAGCCCTGAAACTATCATCAGAACATGGAAAACAATGACATTTTTAAGTAGATCTTTCTCATAAATAGTATGGGACCTTAGATAAGTCACTTTACTGTACTATTCATAGGGCTAAAATGGATATTTTTGTATTTCGCATTAACTCTGAGATTATCATCTGACCATGCAACACACTGATATTTTTAATTGGATTTACCTTATACACTGTAGAGTACCTTAGATAAATCACTTAGCTATTCTTTGCCTAACTATTCTTAGGGGTTAAATTGGTATAATTGTATTTCATGTAAGCCTTGAGACTATGCAATACAATGAAGTTGTCAAATGAGCCTTCTTCATAAATAGTAAGGGACCTTAGATAAGTCACATTCTTATTCTTCATCTCAGTGTTCCTAGGGCTAAAATGTATTTGTATTGTATTTCATGAAATTGTATTTCATGAAAACCCTGAGACTATCATCAGACCAAGCAGTACAAAGATATTGTTAAACAAATATTTCTAATAAATATTATAGGACCTAACTTAAGTCACATAACAGTACTTTACCTCATTATTAGGGTTAAATGGGTATATTTGCCTTTCATATTAGCTCTTAGACTACCACCAGACTGTACAATTCAGTGATATTATTTGTTTGTTTGTTTGTTTTGGTTTTTGCAAGGCAAAGGGTTTAAGTGACTTGCCCAAGTCACACAGCTAGGTCATTATTATGTGTTTGAGACTAGATTTGAACTCAGGTCCTCCTGACTCCAGGGCCGGTGTGTAGCCACTGCGTCACCTAGCCGCCCCCAGTTCAGTGATATTATTCAAGTCGACCTCCCTCACAAAGAGTGGAGGACTTAAGATAAGTCACTCAGTTATTCTTTCCCTCACTATTATCGCAGATAGTACTGTATAATTGTGTTATAGAAATAATTGTATGTCATGTAAACCCTGAGACTATCATCAGATCCTACAACACAATATTATTAAATGGACCGTCTTCATAAATACTATGGATCCTTAGCTAAGTAACTTAGCTACTCTTTGCCTCAGTACTCTTAGTGGTTCAATGGATATAATTGTGTTTCATATAAGCCCTGAGACTATCATCAGACCATGCAGTACTGTGTTATTATTTAGTGGGCCTTCTTCAAATAGTTGGGGACATTGAGAATATCACAAAACCTTGCAATACAATGATATGACTAATTGTCCTTTCCCTTTTTTCTTTTTCTTTTTTTAAAATTTATCTAAGGCAATGGGATTAAATGACTTACCCAAGGTCACACAGCTAGGCAATAATTAAGTGCTGGAGGCCGGATTCAAACTCAGGTCCTCTTGACCCGCAGGGCTGCTGCTCTATCCTCTATACCACCTAGCTGTCCCTGGTTCTTTCTCATAAATAGTAGAGGACCTCTGATACATCACTGCGCTATTTTTTTTTTTTTTGCTTCACTATTCTTAGCAGTAAAGTGGATATCATGGTATTTCATTTAAGCCCTGAGCCTTTCATCAGACCATACAATACAATGATTTCATTAAATAGACCTTTCTCATAAATAGTGTGGGCACTTAGTTATTCATTGCCTCACTCTTCTTAGAGGTAAATTTTGTGTAATTCTATTTCATGGAAGCCCTGACACTATCATCAGACCATATAATACAATGATATTATTAAATAAATCTTTCTCATAAAAAGTCAGGGACCTTAGATAAGTCACTTAGTTATTCTTCGCCTCACTATTCTTAGGGGTAAAATGCATATAATTGTATTTCATTTATGCCCGGAGGGTATCATCAGACCATTCAATACCATGATAATATTAAATGGACCTTCCTTATAAATAGTAGAGACCATTAGATAAGTCAGTTAAATATATTTTGCCTCACTATTCTTATGGGTAAAATGAATATAATTGTTATATGTGTAAGCCTTGAAACTATCATCAGACCTTACAATTTACAATGGGGCCTGATTTACTTTTTGGCTTAGACAGTTGGGATACCCTTCAATTTTTCCTCGCCTCAGTGTTTTCAGTTGTTAAATGGGTATAATTTTATTTCTTGGAACTCCTAAAAATTTCATGAGCATGAAATACAATGCTATTACTCATTGGTCTAGAGGACATTTCATGGCGCACAGTAGTGGTAAAATCAATTCTAGTGGTCAGTATAATTTTATAGGAAAATTCTTTGAGAAGGGCATTTAATGAATTAGGGAGAAAGCAAGGTGAGGGGATAGAGAACTAAGCCTAATTCAAAGAAAGGTTGAATTCATAATCACTTAGGGACCTTAGATAAGTCACTCAGCTATTCATTGTCTCAGCATTCTCAGAGGGAAAATGGAACTGAGTGCTTCATATCACTCCTAAAAATTTCATGAGCATGAAATGCTCTAATGTTGCTTAATGAGGCATGGGACAGTCCATGGAACATGGTAGGAGTGCATACTAGATATCAGTATAATTATATAATAGCAAACATTGCAATGGGCATTTCTTGAGGCAGGCAGCTAGTTTGAGTCCAAAATTGATCTAATTAACTTTTTAAGTTAAGAAGCTTATAGAAACCACTCTATTCCTCTTTTACCTCAGTGTTCTCAGGTATAAAAAGTGTCTAATATTATTTTCGGTAATTCCTGAGAATATCATGAGCAAGAAATGAACTGTTATTATTAAATAGAACTTATCACAGTCTGTGATGCATAGTAGGGGCTCAATCAATGCTAGTGGTCAGTATCATTCCACTGGAAAATTCTGGGAAAAGAGTTTTTAGCATTGCACAAGATTAGCAATGTGAGTGAATTAAGCCTGTATAAAGAAAGCCTGAGATTAAAATGGGCCTGAGACATTCTCTAACTTTGTGACCTTATAAACGTCACTCAACGACTCTGCCTCAGTGTTCTCAGGTATAAAATGGGTAGAATAATTTTTCACATAACTTTGGAGAGTTTTGTGAACATGCTGTACAATGATATTACTCAGTGAGGCAGAGGATAGTTCATGACACATAGTAGGGATGCACTAATGCTAATTTTCTGTACAATTATAGGAGAGAATTTTCTAAAAAGGACATTTACTGTGTTAGGAAGCTAGCTAGAGTTCCCAGTGAACCCGACTCATTTTTTAACTTAGAGACCTTAGATAAGTCACTGGACTATTCTTTGCCTCAATATTTGTAGGTGCTACCTAGAAAGAAGGCTTGAGTTCAAAATCAGCCAGAGAAGCTTTCTAGCTGAGTGACCTCAGAGAAGTCACTCAACTACTCTTTTGCCTCAGTGATCTCCAGTGTAAAGTGGGTACAATAGTATTACAGGTAAGTCCAAGGAGGTTCAACATTCCTTTCTTGTAAGCTTTTGATTTCCACATTTTTCGCCATCCTTCCCTTTACTTCCCCCTCCCAATTACAGTGAGTCAGATGCAGCTTGCAAAGCCAATGAGGATCAAATGGGGTAGTGCCAGGGTCTGTCATACAGGAGCTGCTTAATAAATGGCAACTGCCACTAGAAGTCTATGGAAACAATCTACTAATTTGTTCATTCAGTGCAAACCCTGTGTTGTCAGTGGTGGTAGCAGCTGTAGCCTCCTTCAGAGATGGCAACTTGGCTGGGCAAATAAGGCTTGGTGGTGTTGGCCTTGCTGCAGCCATTGTTAACCCTCAGCCTGTGGCTGGGTTTTTTCTCTCTTTTTCAGCCATTAATGGTTTTGTCTTCTCAAACCTTCCTGGGTTAACCATGTGCCAGGGGGACACAGTAGCCTGGCACTTCCTCAGCTTGGGCACCGAGACTGACATACATGGAGCCATGTTCAAAGGCCATACCATCCAGATGCTGGGTATGCGGAAGGCTGGAGCTTCCCTCTTCCCACACACTTTTGCTACAGGGCTCATGTTTCCGGACACTCCAGGTAAATGCTTTTGACTTATTGTGAGATCCTGGTAATGGCATGAGGTGCCTCCCTGGGTCTCCCATCCCCCAGTCCATTGCTTCCTCTCTACCCCAGATCTCTGAACCTTTCAAAAGGCCTAAACTGAATTGGCAGGCTACAAGGTCTCTCTCCTTGCCCTTCTCCAGGCCCTCCAGTGTCTGAGTGGGCCTAAGGGGTCAATATTTATTAAGCACCTACTATGTGTCAATCCTTGCCCTTAGAGAGCTCCCACTCTAATCAGCCAGACAACTTGCACGCAACTGCGTACGACCTGCGTCTAGTAGGACTAATTAGCCGCAATCCGTTGAGGGAAGACCCCAGGATGGGGGAAAACTGGAACAGGTAGAGGGTAGCTTAGGCGGCTCACTAATTGGAGGACTGGGCCTGGGCTCAGTAGGCAGCCTTGAATTCCAGTCTTAGTAGCTTAGCGGGGTGACCCTGGGCAAGTCACTTCACTTCTGCTTTAGTTTCTCTCACTGAAAATGAAGATCCTAATCTCACCTAACTTCCTAGAATTGTGGGGAAGATCAAATGAGATGATTTTTGTAAAATGTGTGGCACTCAGGGCCTTCTCCAGTCATCCTGATTCTTATCTGGCCACTGGACCCAGATGGCTCTGGAGGAAAAGTGAGGCTGGGGACTTAACACAGCATCCCCCCCCCCACTCAAATCCTATTCACATGCTTGTCATGGTATCACCTCCCTGATGTCATGGTCTTATTCAAAAATGAGAACAAACCTTATTAGAGGCGCTTAGGGTTTTATTCCCTTCTTCCCCCTCCCCATCTCCTTCTTACTGTAGAAGGTGGGATTTTAGCTGGGACCTGAAGGAAGTCAGAAAAGACAGAAGGTGGAGAGGAGGAGGGAGGGGCTTCCAGGCAGAGGGCATAGCCAAGGAGAATGCCTGGAGTTGAGAGATGAAGGGTCTTTTGGAACCACTGTGGGGAGATCCATATCCCAGAATCAGAGAGTCTGTGGGGAGGGGGTGGTGACATACGATGTAGGAAGCGTGGAAATATGTGTTTAAAGGATGGTGAACACCAAAGTAGATTTTTGATGGGCTCCTGGAGGCAATAGGGGGGCACTAGAGTTTGTTGAGTAGGTTATGTGGCAGATCGCTGGCAGTTGGGCAGAAGGTGCTCTAGAGTGGGGACACTGAAGTAAACCTGTCAGCAGCCATTGCCAGAGTCCAGGTGTAAGGGCCTGTACCTTGGAACATTTGTGAAAGATGCTGGAAAGGTCAGATTGATCTGTTTTGGCAACAGCTTGGATACGGGGGTGAGATGGCAGGAGGGAGGGAGGCTTGAAAAGACAAGACAGAAAATTTTGGAGGCAAAGCTAATGAGATGTTTTGGACATGTTGAATTTCAGATGTCCATGGGGCATCCAGTCTGAGATGTCTAAAAGGCAGCTGGTGATGGGAACCAGCAGGTCAGCGGAGAGGTTAGGCTGAATAAGTAGATCTGAGAACCGTCACCATATAACAACACAGAGATGCTAATTGAATCCATGAGAACAGATGAAATCACCATCATGAGCAAGAGAACGGGGGAGTCGGCCTCCAGGAACTCTGGGAGCCACCCCCACATCCTGATACAACGTAGCCAGGACTTCCTGGCGCAGTGGGGACCCAGGTGCAGGGTCAGACAACAGGGGGCAATGGAGGCCTAGTTTTGATGAGACCCAGCTCTTGAGGGCTTTAGGGATCCAGAACACCAAGACCCAGACAATGTTGCAATCCTGTCTCCTAATTAGCCCAGTAGAGATAGAGCAGAGTCTCCAAAACAAACTGAGGGGCCTGGGGGATTGCTACCAGTGCTGCTGATAGTTGGGGGCCAGGCTGAGGTGGTCCAAGACTGACTGGGCCCAGAGACATGACCAATAAAGTCTTGGAGATTTGAGGGCAGAGAAGAATCCATTTTGGTTAGAGCATTGAGTAGGTCGTAGGGGAATGATAAGAGATAAGACTGGAAAAGGGGTGAAATCCCATGAACCCTATCCTTCTATTAGGAAAATTGTGGAGAGAATTTCTGTATTGATTAAGAGAGAATCTCTGTATAAAGAGACTGAGAGATAGGGGAAGGGGAAGGGGGAGGAAGAGCAAGAATGAGAGAGACTTGGGGGGTCATTTCATGTTCTATTAGATTGAGTTGATAGAAAATTAGTTTTTCTACCCCTGCCCTCCCTTTATTTTTGATTTTGAGTTACTTATTATTTTATTAATTCGTTCATTTATTCATTTATTTATTTGTTATTAATTTTTGATTTTGATTTTTTATTCCTTTCTAAATTGGGGAAGGTTGTATCAAGGAATGAAGAAGATGTAAAAATAAAAGCTAGTAACACTAAAAGCCAAGGGCCTCCGAGACAGACAAATGCCCCTCCCTCCCTTCCTTACAGCAGGCAGCTCTCCAAATTGAAGCACAGGGGTTTTTTTTCCTCTCAATCCTTTCAATTTCAATCAATGCATAGCATGGGAGCCATGGAAAGATGATCAGACTGCCTTCTGGAGGAGGGAGGGAGGGAGGGAAGGGAGGGGAGGGGAAAGAGTGTAAAGTTCAAAACCTTCCCAAAAATGATAGGTGGGAACTACCATTGTCTATTAGTGGAAAACAAACAGAATATTTATATAATAAGAACAAACAAATGAAAAAGCAAACACTATTGAGAGAGATGGGGACCTAGGTCTTGGGCTGCCATCTTGCCCAACTCTCTCATTTTACAGAGGGACAGTGACAGGATCCAGGGTCCCCAGGAAGGGAGCAGCCCTCTGCCCCCGTCCAACTTCCCCAGGGGCTTGTGCACTCAACCTTGGCTCTGTGTTCCCTATGTAGCCAGCAGGTGTACCCAGTGCTGCTTGGAGAACAAGCAAGTTACCTGCCCCGGCCCCTCCCATGGGTGCTAAAAAAGAAAATCTCATGGGCTCACCTGGCACCTGACTGGGAGAAGCTGCCCTTAAATGTCGCACTTCAGACTGGGCAGCCATCATTCTTCCCTCGCCCTTATTTTTGCCCTTCTGTTTTCTGATCCTATCCAATGGCCTAGTACAGCAAGAACATGCCTGATTCTTCCCACTGCTTTAACCTGTCTTGTAAAACCAGTTTGGAAGGATTCCATTTTTCAAAAAGGAATTCCTCTGGTTTTTTCCATGACAGATCTTTCCCAGTATTCATTCTGCGCCCCCCATTCCCTCCAATTCCTGGTGTCTTATATCCTGCTCTCCGAGTATACTCTCCCGGGAGGGGGACCTGCAGAACATTTGAGCGGGAAGTGGGGCCTAGAAAATGGAATATCAGAGCTAATGGGACCCCAAAATATATAACGTCAGAGCTAGCGGGGACCCCCCAAATACAGAATGCCAGAGCTGATAGAACCTTCAAAACACAGAATGTCAGAGCCAACAGGCACCCCAAAATATGGAATGCCAGAGCTGGTGGGACCCCAAAACACAAATGTCAGAGCTAATGGGATGCCCAAAGCACAGAATGCCAGAACGGAGACAGAGGGGCCTCAGAATGCCTAATGACAGAGCTGGGAGGCCCCTCAGAACAGAGAATCAATGGCACACCATTTTATGATGTGTTGGGCTTGTGCTGGGCTTGTGCTGGTACTGGGCATGCACAGAGACAAAAGGAAAATCATTGCTGTTGAAATCAAAAGATCCCCTACCCCCCCCCCCCCAGGCTAAGGGGTGGGGAAGGGACAAGATCATCTTGCACAGGTAATGGGGAGCCGCTGTAGAGTCTGGAGCTGAGGAGCCATGGAATGAAAGAAAATGAATGTCTGGCCTGTGTCCCCTGATCTTGAACCTCTGACGTGGAACTTGGAACCTGAGCAAGTCAGATTTTAGGGTTCCATGGACAGCCAATTCGGAACTGTCACCAGGGAATGTGCAGCTGATTGGCTTGACTTACTCCCAACACCCAGAAGGCTGAGGAAGATGGGTTCTGGAGGCCAGAGCTAGTTGTGACCACGGTTCCAGCTCAGCCAGTGCTGAGAGACCAAGGCTCTGAGCTGAGCTTCCAGTGAGACCATCTGTTGGCAAGACTTCCCCCACCTCCCAACCCCAAGATGTTGGATGGCTCCTGTTCCATGGGGGACCCTTTCCCCATCTCTTAACTTAGTTTTGCCTCATAACTTTCTACTAAGACCCTGTCTCTCTCTCTCCCTCTGTGTGTCTCTCTCTCTGTCTCTGTTTTTCTCTCTTGATCTCTCTGTTTCTCTTTCTTCCTGTTTGTTGTCTTTGGATCTTTCTCTCTCTGTTATTATCACTCTCTGTTTGTCTTTCTCTTTCTCTATCCTTGAATCTCTCTGGATCTCTAGATCTCTCTATTTTTCTCTCTAGATCTTTCTCTTCCTGTTTGTATCTCTGTCTCTCTCTGTGTCTCTCTTCTCTCTCTGTGTCTCTCTTCTCTCTGTGTGTCTCTTATCTCTCTGTGTCTGTCTGTCTGTCTGTCTCTCTCTTTCATTCTCTCTTACTCCCTCCATCCTCTGGTGGACACAGGCACTATTCTTGTTAGGGGATGACTACCTGACAAAGGCAGTGTGGTGTAGTAGAGAGAATCACTGGATTTGAGTGCTGGCTTGGTCATTTTATAATTTGGCAAATCACTCTGCTCCTAACCTCCATTTCCCACCTTCATACCTTTGTCTATGATGTTCTCGATGCTTGGAATAGCTCTTCTGAGCCTCAATTTCCTCATCTGTAAGATGGGGTCAAGTTAATACATGTTCCTATCTCATTTTGCAAGCTTCAGGGTTCTTCTCATTATATTTCCCAGGGATCCCTGCCCAGGACCATCTCTTGCATGGCCTTCTGAGAGGACCAGGTTCTCTGGCAAGCGCTGAGTCTGATCTTTTCCCTTTTGACTCTCTTCTACCCAGGAACTTTTGAGATCTATTGCCAAGAAGGCAACCACCTCCAGGCAGGAATGAGGGCATCCTACAACGTCTCCATGTGCCAAGGCAAAAGGTCTGGAGCCCGGCAACGTTACCAAGCAGTTCGCACCTATTACATCATGGCTGAGGAAGTGGAATGGGACTATTGCCCTGACCGCAGTTGGGAGAGAAACTGGACTAATCAATCAGAGAAGGAGAGGTGAGGAGATCTACTGGGAGGGAAAAAGTCAAGACAAACATTTAGCTAAGAAGGGTCTCATCATTCATGAAATCCAAGGTCCAGGACATAGTTCTGGACTCTGAGTTATAATGATCTCCTGGCCTGGGGCAGCTAGGTGGCACAGTAGATAGAGCACCAGCCCTGGAATTAGGAGGATCTGAGTTCAAATTTGACTTCAGATATTTGATAGCTGATTGACCTTGGGCAAGTCACTTAACCCCATTGTCCCCCAAAAAACAAAAATAGAAAGGAAAATATCTCCTGGCCCCTCCCCTCAAGGAAAGGCATCTAGCGGGTGCCCACAGAGGGCTGAGCCTAGAGTCATGAAGACCTGAGTTCAAAAGCCTCAGACAATGCTCTAATTTCTCTTCAGATCGCATAAATCTTTCGCCTTTTACCAAAAGCCTCAGCCACTCACTAGCTGTGTGACTCTGGGCAAGTCACTTCCTTTCTGTCGGTCCTAGTTTCCTCAGCTGTTAAATGGGGATCACAACGTACCTCCCAGGGCAGTTAGGAAGATCCAATGAGACAATATTTATAAAAAGCCCAGTGCTTGGCCCTATGTAAATGTTCCTTATTATTTCAGGGGTGGGAGATGTCAGGGGAAGCCAGCAAGCTGTGATCTAGAGGAGAGGGCCAAGCAAAATATCATGGGAAAGGTGAGGAAAGGGCCTCATGGGTGTGGGGGCATCTGGGCTGGGGGACTTTAAGAAATAGGAAAAAAGAGAGATGAAGTCTATTCCAGATGTTAGGGAAAGGATGAGCAGAGTCATGGAATGAGAGGACCAGCAGGAGGCTTTGATCTGGAAGAGAGCTCAGGGCCTAAGTAGCCTAGGCTTCAGAGAGAGGAAGAACCTGCTCAGCATGGCACATGGTAGCTGAGTTCTGGAACTGGGAGGGGGGATGGGACCTTAGAGACTAGTTGGATCAAATCCCTCATTTTACATATGGGGAGACTGAGCCCCTATTGCAGGGGAGAGAAATGATTACTCAATGTCCACCATGAGATCCTAGATCTTGAGCTGCACGGGATCCTCTTGTGCAAGTTTTTCATTTTACAGTTGAAGAAATAGAGGCCCAGAATGCAGAAGTCCAGGCTCCCACGGGGATTTAGCGTTTGAGATTGGATTTAAGCCAAATATTCCTGACTTCAAGTCTGCTCCTACACCCACTAGTTCTCACTGCTTCGAGGGTAAGGATAAAGAGTAAGCCAGTCTGGTTGGAGTGCGGATGCTGCTCCTAAATGTCACTGAGGCTGAGGCCAAGCGAAGCTTAATTTAGAGCTAGGTGGCTGGGTGGATGCAATTGGAAAGACCTACCTAGCTTGGGAGCCTCTTGGTACCAAAATCGGTGTCTGCTGTGCACTGGCAGAGGGGTTTTCCACACTAGGAGTTCCTCCTATCATTGCCCTCACACCTCCACTTCCCTGACTTGAGCCTGACCCCCATCTCCATTGGGTCTTCCCAGCTGCACAATGCTCCTCCTCTTTCCCAGATGACTTCCCAGCAGGATTTAACCATCAGTAATGTCAAATTCCCACCAAAAAGAACCAGTGGGGCCGTGTGCTGACTTAGAAAAACACTCATTAACATTCTCTATGTTATATTTTTCTCTTGAATCTGATTCAGCTGATACCTTACCAACTCTGATCTAGTCCCGCCCCCTCCCCCCCCTCATGGCTTCCTCTTGGAGCAGAGGAGAACTTGGGGGATGGGCTAAGCAGCCAATTTAGACTCCTAGAAGGCAGTGACTCCCCCCCCCCCCTTTTGTGTCTGGTCAGGGCGTGATACTTTCTCTTACTTATCCCATGTCTCTACTCAGCTGCCAAATCCAGTTCATGTCTTGTCTGTGCAGCCATTACCTTTATTCAGGCTCTAGTCCCCTCTGGTTTTATCCATTGCATGGCCTCCTAATTAGCCTTCCTGTCTCTAGTCTTGCTACTCTTCAACCCATCGTGCACAAAGATCCCTTGGTGACATTCAGAAAGCAGAGGCCAGTCACGCCACTCTCCTATTCAGTGAACTCCACTAGCTTCCTATTACCTCTAAGATCAAATATTTTATTTTTCAGTCATTTAAGTTTATCTGACTCTCTGTGACCCCATTGGGGGGTTTTCTTGTCAGAGATACTAAAGTGGTTTGCCATTTCTTTCTCTAACTCATTTTGCAGATGAGGAAACTGAAGCAAACAGGGTAAAATGGCTCGCCCAGGGTCACGCATCTAGTAAATGTTTGAGACCAAATTTGAATTCAGGTCCTCCTGTCTTCAGGCCCAGTGTTTCATCCTCTGAGCCACGCTGGCTGCACCAAGATCAAACATAACCTCTGTTTAAAGCCTTTCATAATCTTTCCTACTCTTCTGGTCTTCTTCCATGTGATTCCCTTCTGTACATTCTATGATCCAATTAGACTAGTCTCTTTGCCATCTCTGGCCTCCTTGCCTTTGCCCTGACTGTTCCCATGCCTAGAATGCTCCTCAATGCTTAATAATTACCTTTTGTGGTTTGTTTCCAGAGTAACACAGTTGTTCTGCCAATTATTACCTTTTCTTCCCACTCATCTTGAGCCTCTCCCTTTTCCCCAGCCCCTTCCCCACTATTTACAAACCTGCCTCTGTTTCCCCACCTCCCTTTCGCTGCCAAATTCATCCAATGGATGGTTTCCTGTTGCTACCATTTCTCTTGTTTTTTTGTTATTGTTTTTTGCAAGGCAGTGGGGTTAAGTGGCTTGCCCAAGGTCACACAGCTGGGTGATTCTGAAGTGTCTGAGGCCAAATTTGAACTCAGGTCCTCCTGACTCCAGGGTCAGTGCTCTATACACTGTGCCACCTGGCTGCCCCAACCACCATTTCTCTACCCATCACCAGCCTTCCATCTTTGGCTTCTACCCCAGCCTCTCTGTGGAAAGGATTCTCTGCTGCTTGCCATTTATTTTCTGTTGGAAATCCAGTGGCCTTTTCAGCATTTACGTCTTTCCTGATCTCTGTAGCTCTTGTCACAGTTTCCCACCCACACACATTGATTTGGGTGACTGTTATCTCCTGGATCTCCCACCTGTCTGGTGGCTCTTGGAGTGAGTCATCCTTTATCTTCCATTGCTATGGTGAGGGGGTGGAGGGTCCCCAAGGCTCTTCTCTGGGTCTGCCTTTTATTCTTCTCTTTCAACATTAGGGATTCAGTTAGCTAGCAGCTCTCTCTGGGCAGTGGACATGGTGGATAAAGTGGTTGGTTTGGAGTCAGTAAGACCTGGGTTCAAATCTCACCTACAATATATGATTTTAGGCAGCCTTTCTGGTCTCAGTTTTCCCATACTTAATATGGGAGAGCAGCAGAGTTAACTCTGGGTTTTAATGTATGATTCCTTAATTCTGATTCTTTTTTCCCATAACATCTGTAGAAATCTCAGACTTCTTGACCCAAGGATTTTGCCTCTTCTCTAGACTCATTTTTATGGAAGGCACTCCAGGCTTCTGTCCTGACTGGTCCTTCTCTTCCTCTCCCTCCTCAAATCTAATCAGTTTTACAGACTGATCAATTCTCTCTTCTCAACATTCTCAGTATCTGCTCCCATAGCTCTACCTCACCACATATTAAGCCTCTGCCTTAGTGCAAGTGGTCATCAGTCTGCCTTGGACTATGCAGATAGCCTCTGAACTGCTCTGCCTGCCAGTTTCTCTCCCCTTGACCCTCCATCTTCTACTCAGTTGCAAAAGTAATACTCTCCTTATCCAAGTCTGATTATGTTATTCCCCTCCTCAAAACCCTTCTGTAGCTCCCTATTGCCTTTAGGAAAATTTAAAAACTCCTAGGTCTGGCATTTCCTACTGTAACCGCTGCTACTTGAGTTTGGATCTGCCTGTGAGGAATCATTATTCAGACTCAGGAAAGCAAGGGTGGAAATAAAACAACAATTTATTAACAGAAGTTACAACTCATAGTAATGGATAGGTAGAGAGATAACAGAACAGCCAAGCAGCATTGCTTGGGCCAGCAGGTCAGAGAAGACTGTGGCCCTGAGTGGGAGTCCAACCCAGGTTTTTGTGTCTCACCTCTCATCCAGAGGGAGAAAGGTGAACTCCCTTTCCCTTATTCGACTTGGAATTGGGTAGAAAGTGAAGTCTAAAGAGATCAGTATACAAATTTTACATTAGACAATGAATCAATGGTACATCTTTACATCAAGAATGAGGATCTCACCCAATTTGACAGGATTAGCAGCCTTCAAGATTATAAATTTTGTTTCTGTTGCAGTCATAATTCTTTATATCTCTTCCATGGTGGTCAATTTACATCTCCACCCGATTTCTACATTCACAATTCTCTTCATCTTTCCCCTACATCATTCCCCCCTCAAAATTATTCAGGACCCAGATTCTTCTAGGCCTTTTAGAGTCTATTGGAGATGAATGCATTACAGGGAAGACTTCATTGAGGCAGGGTCCAGAGAATGATCAGCTAGCAAAGGTGGTTGGCATTCTGCAGAGGCTGGTTTCAGAGATACAAAGCTACAGAAACAAAACTCAAGGGAAAAAATTGAGGAAGCAAAAACCAGAGATATTGTAACAAAGAAGGCTATTTAACAGAGGTCCAATAATTAGGGAAAAAAAACTAGGTCTATAAGGGGCAAGAATTATACTTTATGATCCTAAGCCAGTATCAAAATACCTTTTATAAGAACATGGGTTCCAATATAACATAAATTTGTTGATGGATGCCTCATAAGTTGGAAACAAAAACTCAAAAATAGTATAAACAAATGTACTGAAAAAGCATTTTAAAACTGCAAGTGGGGGGCGGCTCCGTGGTGCAGTGGATGGAGCACCAGCCTTGGAGTCAGGAGTACCTGATTTCAAATCTGGCCTCAGACACTTAAAAATTACCTAGCTGTGTGGCCTTGGGCAAGCCAGTTAACCCCCATTGCCTTGCAAAAAAAACAAAAACAAAAAACTAAAGAAAACTGCACATGTCCAAAAAGTAATTTGCAACAAAATTTTCTATTTTGCTTTGGCCATGTTTAGAATGAACAAAAATTCTAGTTGAAGAATGGATCTTTCCTTCAAAGCAGTCAAAGATATACCAATAAGGCATTATCCTGATATAAACAGCCAAACTTATATTTCTTTTCCTTAAGGGAATTTGTGGTAAAAAGTCATATCCTATATTAAAAGGCCAACTCTCATACTTAATTCTGATGCATCTGGAATGATCATGACAATTTGCTATTACAGAGAATGTTCCCTTAAGAAGTCATACAGACAATCCTTTTCAATGAGCCAGGTGAGGGATTCATTTAAGAGGATCCTAACCCAGTTGAGATTAGGGTCGTTCTTTCAAAAGTCACTTACTCTATCTGCAGCATTTAACATCAAACCCCATAGGGTTAAATGGGTTCATTTGCATATTGTCTTTCTATTTTATTATACCTGATGTCAGGCAGATCAATATGTTGTAATATTAGCAAATACCTATAACTAAAGCTTCAGGTGGCTTGAGCACTAAGGAGAACCAAGAGTGTGCCAGGCTGTAATTTGGCAGAAGAGATACAGGGAAAAAATTATAATTCAATTGTTACTCATGTACCTCAGGACAGTGCTGTAAATGAAATGCCACAAACAGATTTTGAGATATAAAAACAATGCAATAACCCTAATTTATATTTTTTATAAAATCAACTTTTTGCAATGAACTCATTTAGTTATTAACTATGTTTAAAATAACTAAACATCTTACAACTAGAGATTGCCACAGAAAAATCTCAAATTATCATTATTTTTTCTTCCTCATGTTACATACGTGTTTTTCCTTCAAAGCAAATAACCACAGTTTAGTTGCAGTTTACATATATAGCTAGAAAATTCTATATGTAAACTTTTAACTACTAGCCATCTTCAAAAACACAAATGGTTATTTTCAGAATTCTATAAAAACTATTAGAACAACTTAGGTAACCTTAAATTTCTGACGTGTGTTATTGATTCCAATGCAATAAAACAATAGTAAAAACAACCAGGCATTCAAATCAAACAACATGAATTATTAAGTTTTACAAAATAATATTTCCATCATTATATTATGCATGAATCCACAGATGTATCCCAGAAGAGGGTCATATTTTGTGATATTTCCCTTACCACTCCTTCAAAGCAATCACATGTTAATTCCAGGTTTTTAACATTATAGTATTCAAATAGCTTCCATGTTCACAAGAGAATCAAACACTGTAAATGTGATTGAAGTTGCAGAAGAATATCACATAACTGATAGATACATCCTATTCATCAATAAGTTACCTTAGAGGGACCACACAACTGCTATGTTCAGTCAAAGCTGCCTGCAGCTACCATGAGGAAGTCCACATTCTTGACTTCTTTAAAATTAAGCATACATTATTAATTTACATTGGACATAAGTTTCTGATTTAGAACCAGAGTAAAATGCTATACATGCTAGACAATGTTAATACATTTTCTTATTCTCAAATACTAGATGTTAAGTAGATTTTACTTTTAGTCATATATATATATGTGTATATATATATGCACACAAGGACACATATACATATATATATTCCTTCCATAAACATAAGAGACAAAGATTATTACAAACTTTCTCCTTTTACCAATAAAGGGCCTCGTGAGATTGTTGACAATTATCAAAATCAATTTAACATCAAAACAAATCAGATCACAAAATTTAGTACAATATTTCTCTTTCCCAAAAGAAATAAGTAAATGTATTACATAAAATATTCCCAAATTCCTTGACATACAATTTATCTCAATTATATTTTCCTTCTTAGTAACACATATAAATTCTCAAGACTTGTTACAGAACTTTCAAAGGTGACAATTACTCTCCTTTAACTACTCAGATTTAACTCTCTTTTTTCAACACCAGGTGGTGACTTTTTTTTTTTGCAGGGCAAACGGGGTTAAGTGGCTTGCCCAAGGCCACACAGCTGGGTAATTATCAAGTGTCCTCGACCGGATTTGAACCCAGGTACTCCTGACTCCAGGGCCAGTGCTTTGTCCACTGTGCCACCTAGCTGCCCCAGGTGGTGACTTTTTCCAATCAAAGGCCTTCCTGCCCTCTTTTCAAAGCCTCTTGAGGGCCCGAAGTCTACATTGACTTAAAGTCTCAATTAACATAAATTGAATACATCCTTCAATCAATATTTGGTTAACAAAAATTTCACTCACAGCTGAAATCATTTCAAACTTTGCCCTTATAAACTTTTAAATGGTGCAAAGGAATAGGCTCAGATCCCAACTTCATTAATTACTTAAAATTAGACCTTTTAAGCAATTAAATTCAAAACCCAAACTAAAAGAGTAACATTTAACTCAGCTAACCGTACCTATTTCAGATCTGAATTACACACACACACACACAGACAATACAGAAACATTTTCCCACTTCTCCAGGCCAGTGGAGAGATGTAAAAATGTCCCATTGGTGTTTAAATACACACACATATATTTAGATTATATATATTTTTGAATGTACCAATTAAGACCAGTCAAAAAATAACCTTTAGAATCAATCAGCTTTTCTTGAGGAACCTCTTATATATATTCATTAAGATTTTGAAATAGCCAACCAATAGTTAAAATTGAATGCATTCTTAAGTAACTTTATAAAGTTCAAATCCAGTTACTCTATTACAGCAATATTAGTTATTAGCACAGACTTAATTAAAAGATGAAATATGAATTTTCTAGTCCCAGAAAAAGTTATCTTCCCCCCTCCCCTCTTTTTTTCCTTAACTAATTGACATGAGGCTTCTCAATCAATCTGCCCATTTGCCTTCCCCCTCCCAAGGTGAAGCTTTCTCAGCCCAGCTAAATGGGGCTTGGAATTGATAAACACGTGTAGCCTAAGGAAAATGTGATCTCTGCCCACAGTGGGGCTAAAACAAGTTTTGGGGATCTTAGCCTTCCTGCAGTGAAGCCTGCATTCCATCTGAGACATAGGCTGGAGTTTCAAAGTTCTAAAAAGGAAGGTTTTCCTTCTCCCTCTCTCCTCCCCCTGCAGAGGGTGGGGGCAGCAGAGAATGAGAGAGAACATTTCTAAGAGAAAGAGAAAGAGAGTTCCACCCAAAGATAATTTCCTGAAGTTCAGGTGTTTTGCTTTTATCAAATCTAATTCCATCCAAGGAGCAAGCACACAGCTGGGGGCGGGGAGGGGGGGAGTCTTTGGTTGCACATTTTCCCCATGTTTTAATTTTCCATCAATTTATAGGTAGGCAAACATGTCAATTAAACATACACCAAATGTCCTTCCTTAATAACCCTCACTCCACAGTGTGTGGGACGAATGCCACTTAAATAAATTTCAGAGATTTCTCAAGGTATGAAGAGAAAGTTTTATTCATTTCTCCAGAAACGGACCCCAATCAAGTACAGAGACTGAGGCAAAGGGAAAAGACCCAAGGGTCACATTTATCCTAACTCGATCTCCCCCACCACTGACCCATCCTCATTAATGAGGAATGTGGTCTTCACAACCTAAACTCCTAAATTAATCTTAAAGAAAAAAGCATATAATTCAAACAGAAACTCGATTATCCCTTCAGCCCCGGAAATTGAATGGACATCCAGATTTCAACAGATAAGACGGGGTCAGTTGACTCTTCACCAGTATCCCAGAAGTTGCTTGTCAGGGGAGGAGGGGCACATAGTTCGACTATTTCCTAATCTCTAATATTCTACTGGAGAAATCTCAGACTTTATCCCACTCAATCCCTCCTCTTTATTCTGATGAGATTTTTTTCAAATTTCTGTAATATAAACTTACCTTGCTGGTCCATCTGATCATCATCCTCATGATTTATGTTGTTAAGAGGAATCCATCCCTGTCTGGTTGGAAGTGTCACCATTTTATTAAAACTATCCTGAACCACCTGGGTTTTTGAGTGGCTTGATTGGCCAAAAGATCTAAGGCCCTAGCTGTTTGATTAGTAATACTTTCTACAACTGCCTGGAGCCTCATTATTCTGTTCAGCATATAGATAGGGGCCCTATATCCCCAGCTTCCATCCTATGCCCAGGTAATAGGCCCTTAAGTCTAGATAACAACTCCCTGATCAACCCTATATAGCAACTCTGACCAACAATTTGGACAATTGGTTTAGGCAGTAGTCCTTCAAATTGAGAAATGTCCCTCTAGTGCTACTTGGTCTTCCAGGAATATAGGCTATAATATGGTTCCTCCTTACTTCCAGGGGGCCCTCTTAAATAGGCCATATAATCATCATGATATGAGAGGTACATTTCTAAAGTTGCTGTACCGCCTTCCACTGGCAAGTTTTTATACCGATATCAGGAAAGATCCTCCTAGCTCCAAAATTGATCAAAATAAATTCCTGATTTTGTGCCATTGGACCAATCCCAATAATAGCTACTATACCTAGTCATGTTCCTTAAATTATTTTTCTTGCAAACGGCCATTTCCGCACTTTCCTTGCAAGTCCATACTAAGTCATCATCAGTTTCCCTTTACAAATGTCCCAGTCTGTGTATCTTTACAAGAGATCCAGGTACCATCATTCATCTCACATGAGTCTGAGGCCACCTGTCTCTAAGTTGCACAGTCCTGAATATATGTGCCCTGCTTCTGGACATGTCCAGACATTTGCTGCTACCCAGGAAAATATCCTGGCCAGTCACTTATAAACAGTAGTCACCCTGAACTGACGCAGTCATATGCCACTGGCATCTCTCTCCTCTGGATCAGAATCCTGTGCCACCATGCACCTCTGACCAGGGACTGAGAATCTAGGGCAGACCCAGGGGTACTGTAACCCAAGGCCAATTCTCAAACTGCTGTGAACTACTGCAAGACCAACAGTTAGCCACACCAAAAGACTGGGCATTGTCTAAAGCAGAGATAGGACTCTCCATAGATAGAATATACAGACTCATGTAGATATAATCATGCCACCCAATAATCTCCCTCTTTCTCTCTCAGTGGAGAACCTTTTTACCCTGCCTCCTCTCCTCCTTACCTCTACACACCAGAACAGCTACCACCAGGTCAGTGAGGGAGGGGCTGATCTCTACATGGGGACCACTGAACAACTACTTCCTTCTCCTCTTGGAATGATATGTAAACCACTTTACAAAGTTCTCAAAATCCATCTTTGGTATACAAAGGCAACCCTGCTCAGATCTTCTGTCCACATACTTTTACTAATTTCCATACTTAACAAATGGTTCAAAAACCCCAATTGTCTCTTTGTCTGGATTTTCTTTCCAACTCTTTCCAAACCTCTGACCCAGACTATACAGCTCACAGTTTCCCTCCTTTTCATTAGCTCGTCTTGGCTTTTAATTCATACTATTCTGAACTAGAATCACATAGCTTATACAGCTATATAAATCACAGATATGACTCCACTTTTCACAATACATTTTCCATTCCAAGGGTTTAATATTTAACATTTCTGGATTATAGCTGCTAAAACCCTAGAGAAGGCAAACAGTCATTCAAAAATCCCTTAGCCTAATTAGAATATTCCCTGCCCCCTTCAAATAGAGTAAGCTGAATACCTTTTATAGAGGAACAATCCTTTCTGGGGGGGGGGGGTTCATCTTCTATTCTTCAATCCTTACATGTCCTATAATTTTCTGTTATAACTAATATTATCAGAATCTATATTGATAAATTCCTGAAGCTTTAATGATGCCATATCATTCTGGAAAAAGTATAACTAGTTGCCTGTGTACTGGAATAACTTGGTAACTACAATATATACCGTAGGATTAACTTGACTGTCTTGTCTTTCTGAAATTTATTTTTCCACAACTTTCTCAAATTAAAATCTCTTTCCTGTTTCTTTAACTTCAAAATAAGGTCCCTTTTAACACCCATTTTACAAATTCTTTCAGAAGTAACTCTCTCTGAGTCTTTGTTTTGAAAGGGGGGAGCACTCTGGCACCACAGAATCACAGAGATCAGGGAAGAGAAGGGAACATAAACAGGGAAGCTGGGGGGGGGCTTCTCATAATGGTAGAATAACAGGGTGAGTAGTTTGGTCTCAGTCAGTTTAACACCATAATCCATTCCTTTTTAAATAAAATTAAAAAAAAAATCTCTCTTATAAGTGCTCAAGAGACAGCCCAAGGAAGTCTTGAGGGGAACTCCCTGACTCCCCCTTTCCCCCACAAGTAAATAGATAACCTAAACACATAAAGACAGACAACACACAAACACAGATCACACAAACACAACAGAATCTTTCACACTGACAATTTCAACATATATCAACAAACACAGGCCAATGGCAAATTCCTGATGTCTCAGGAATACCATGAGGGGAAATTTCAGTGTCGCATCCGACAATCTCTCCCTCCCAAAGGCAAACCAAATGTGTTCCTTCTCCTATATCTTTATTTCCCCATACAAGACAACAATACTTAATCATTTTCATCTTACTTTTACCTTATTTACCTCGAGGGAAGGCTTAGGACAGGGCCCTTCCCATTTTAAATATTGGCAGAGATGTCTCAGGATCAAGTGCCTTCAGATCCAAGTCTCTTACGTTCAAACTAGAAGGGGTCACCCCCAACCTTCAGTCACCTAAATGGACCCTCCAGGAATCTAGTGCCTTCAGATTCCAAGGTTCACATCTTTTCTTATTTGGGCCTCCATGTACAGAAATTGCTGACTGCTCTTCGTTTTTTGCTGCTGATTTGCTCTTTCTTCCTACCGAGTCTCTCTACTTTGGGTCACTTGCACAGAGGGGAAACCAAGGCCCTCAGAAAATGGCAAACTGCTGAATTTGGGCAGGGGCTCCTTTTTGCCAAGTCCTGAAAGGCTGCAGTCCCCAATGGGCATGTAATCCCATACAAGTCCCCAAACTGTGTGGGACAAATGCCACTTAAATAGATTTCAGAGATTTCTCAAGGTATGAAGAGAAAATTTTATTTGTTTCTTAAGAAACAGGCCCCAATCAATTACAGAGACTGAGGCAAAAGGGAAAAGATCCAAGGGTCACATTTATCCTAACATGATTCCCCCCCCCCACCCAACCTCATTAATGAGGAATGTGGTCTTCACAATCTAAACTCCTAAATTAATCCAAGGGAAAAAGCATATAATTCAAACAGAAACTGGATTATCCCATCAGCCCCAGGAATTAAATGGACATCCAGACTTCAACAGATAAGACAGGGTCAGTTGGCTCTTCACCAGTATCCCAGAAGTTACTTGTCAGGGGAGGAGGGGCACATAATTCAACTATTTTCTATTCTAGAATATTCTCAGACTTTATCCCACTCTGGTATAAACCAAAGATACCTCAGAACTGCCTTCTCTGGTCAGTCTGAACAAAACAGGACAGGCCCAAATAAGGGCAGCCAAAAACAACACAGGGCAGACCCACACCAGGGCTACTACAAAACGCCACATGGGATCAGCTTAGCTGACATCCCACAAAACTTAACCTTTTTCCATTTTCTGGAAAAAGGGACAGAGAAAGAGGGCTAGAGGTCCAATAATTTTCCTACTTTCCTAAAAATCTAGGATCTAAAAAAAAGGGTGTGCTTCTCACCTATGGAGCGCCATCCAATTTCCCAAGTGTGGGCTGAGTCTCCTAACTGGCTCACCATTATGTAGCCATTGGCTTTTTGAATTTGGTTTCTGCCTATGAGGAATCATTCAGACTTGAGAAAGCAAGGGTGGAAATAAAACAAAAATTTATCAAAAGAAGTTACAACACATAGGAAGAGATAGGGAGAGAGAGAAAGAGAGAGATAAAAGAACAGCTAAGCAGCATTGACTGAGCCAGCAGGTCAGAGAGACCTGCGGCCCCAAGCAGGAGTCCAACCCAGATTTTTGTCTTGCCTCTCATCCAGAGAGCAAAAGGTGAACTTCCCCTTACTGGATTTGGAATTAAGTAGAAGGTGAAGCCAAAGGAGATCAGGATACAAATTTTACATTGACCAATAAATCAATGGTACATCTTCACTTCAATAGGGGGATCTCCACCCAATTTGACAAGATGAGAAACCTTTAAGATTACAAATTTTGTTTCTGTTACAATCATAATTCTCTACAACTTTTCCATGATAGTCAATTTACATCTCAAGAGTAGGTGGTAGTCAATTTACATCCCCACCTGATTTCTACATTTACAATTCTCTTCATCTTTCCCCTGCATCAATACCCTCTATGCCCTGTCTTCACCTGACCGTTCCAGTCTTGTTTTATGTAACTGGCCTTCACGAACTCCATGTTCTAGTCAGACTGGTATATCTCACAACCTTCCTGTCTCTTGTAGGGCATGTACATGGAACATTCTTTTTCTTCATGATTCTTCGAATTCTTCTTTCATCCTTTATCCTTCCTCCAGTGATCCTGCCTTTACTTTTCTGTATTCATACTGCCCTCTCCAACTGAGTGTTAGTTGAGAGCACTAAAAGGGTGTCAACAGTTTGTCTTTTCCCTGCACAGTATTTGTTGCATTGGAGTCAGAATTTAAGTTATGCTTTGACCACTGACCCACTGTGTACCCTTGGGTAAGTGACTGCATGTCTCTGAGCTTTGGTTTCTTCACCTATAAGATGAGTCTCAGAGAGTTATTCTTTAATGAGAATACTTCCCTGCCAGGAATATCCTTCC
The DNA here is from genome assembly GCF_037893015.1 of Macrotis lagotis. Taxonomy (NCBI): domain Eukaryota; kingdom Metazoa; phylum Chordata; class Mammalia; order Peramelemorphia; family Peramelidae; genus Macrotis; species Macrotis lagotis. Next base: position 6,373,540 of record NC_133666.1, read on the forward strand.
TTCTCTTCTTCACCTTTCAGAATCATTCTCTTTCATCAAATTCAGGTGTCCCAGATTCAGTGGTGCCTTCCTTGAACCTTAAAGTTATTAATGTTCTCTCCTTGAATATTCCTAGACGGTTTATAATCATCTATTTTCCTCTTCTTGTATCATACTTATTTGGGCAGAAGTGCTTTTCCCTCCGTGGAATAACAGTGACAACATCAATGATAACAACACCAAGCATTTCTCTAGTGCTTTAAGGTTTGACAAGTCCTATACCTGATTGTCTCATTCCATCTTCAGAACCCCCTAAGGAACGTAGTGGTAGGCCCATGTAACAGATAAGAACATTGAAGTTGAAAGTAGTTTAACAATTTGGCTAGGATCAAACTCCAGGAAGGCAGGGACTCTAATTTTTGTCTTTGTTTAGCTCAGTGTCTATTACATGATTTTATAAAAATTGGATTGAAAAAGGTAGTTTGGATCTTATTTTTATTTTAAAAAAGATCAATATCTTTTTTTATTTTCTTCATTTCCCAGGGTGTGTGTTTGTGTGTTTGTTTGTGTGTGTGTGTGTGTGTCTGTGTCTGTGTCTGTGTATGTGTCCCTTTCACTCCTTCAAAGATAGAGGTGGAGAACCTCCTTATCCCCCCTCAGCCCCACCTTCAGGTTGACATCTACCTATTAATGACTCCTCTTTGGGTCTGATTATTTCAGGGCAGAAAGGGACCTCGGAGGCCATCTAGTACAAACCCCTCATTTTACAGAGGAGAAAACTGAGGCCCAGGTGGGGAAGGATCTTGTCCTAGCTCTCTTAGTTCTGAATCCCAGTCCCCAACCACTCCAAAGCATTCTTGATTGCGTATCCTGCCAAGTGGATCTGCTTAACTCTGCTATGTCACTTGGTCCATATCTCTCATCTTGCCCCCAAGGGCAGTGTGAGTGATTTTGTCAGATGTTTTGGTGAAGTCTAGCCATGCAGTGTCTACAGGAATTCCCTGATCTCCTGGGTTTGTGAACCTCTTCGAAAGGAAATAAGGTGAGTCTAGCTTGACTTATGCCTAGTTCTTTGTTAAACTGTGTCATGTTAACTTTTAGTGTTAACATTTCCCCCTGTAATTGCCCAGATAGCAGTCCTTTAATAATACATTTTATGTCTGTCAAAACACAAAGTCGAGTTCTTTGGCTCCCTTTGGGGCCTCCTTCAATCTTTCCTTTTTGAAAATGGATCTGCTCTCCTCCAGTCCTGTGCCCCTTCAGTGCCCTCCACCACCTTTCAAAGAGAAGCAGTCAATAGATAACCTCTTTGGCAGCTGTGTGGGGGCCTCCATAATGTGGTGCTCTGGGGCTGACGGCCACTCAGTTGCATCCCGGGTCTGGGGCAGGCATGTTCTCTTTTATTATCTACTCACTTAGTGAAAGTTTTGCCTCCCTATTGACCATTTTTTTCTGGCCTTCTCAGGCTGAAGACCATTTTCCTTGGCAGGAAAAAAAAATAAGAGCACAGTGGCATGGCAGATTGCTTTCTGGATTTGGAACTTAGAAAGCCTTGGGTTCAAATACTGCCAAAGGTACTTAGCTGTGTGACCTTGGACAAATCACTTTCTTTCCCTTGCCTGTGTGTGTGAGCTTGGACCATCTTTTCCCCTCTGTGAATCTCAATTTCCTCCTCTGATAAAAGGAGGGAATTGGACTAGATAACCTCTGAGGGCTTAGGATCTTTTTATGCCTTTGAACGCACTGCTTCCTTCACTCTTCCAATCCATTCATTGAGAGCTGTGCTTATCCTTTGGACAGTTCTGGGTCCTGCTTTTGCATTCAGCCTCAGTTACTCACCTTCACTTCTTTTTCCAAGACATGGTTGATAAAAGAGCTAGGCTTTGGGCCCACTTCCCACAGTTCTCTGATGTAGGCTTTTAGAATCTCATTCTCACAAGCCTCCCTGTCCTTCCTGGGCTGAATTCTGTCAAATTTTTAGATCATGGGGAACCTTTCAGGCCTAGCTTCTCTCTGAATCCCTTCCAAACTTATGGACCACCCTGCATTAGGCTTTCTGTTAACCAGCAACACTGGAAATTTGTGTAAAGTCACCTGAGTCCACGGCTCTGGACTTTATTGCTTGATCCCATCAAGCAATTATCTTCTGTCAATTACTGGCCTCCACTGCCATTTGCCTAGATTGGAATATAGCGGTTATATTCTACAACAATTAACGTGGCAGATGTATGTAGGAAACGTGCTCCTTTCCATCTGAAGCCTTTGTGAATGGATTCACAGCACTCCAGACAAATGTATACACATATGTACATATATATACACACACGCACATATATATAAACATGTGTATATGTACTAATGTGTATAGACTCATGGCTAGATGGATGGATGGACAGATGGACTCGCTGCCCTTGATCCAACATTCATCATTTCTCCATCCAGAAGTATAACTTCCTCTCAGAGATGACATCTTCACCAGCCATTCAATTCCCAAGTTATCTTTTCTCCTCAGAATTGTTCTAACTCCAATCCATCCATAGTAATGAGGACAACATCACCTGTGCCCCTGAGGTCTTGAGTCTCTGCTTTCAGTGGTTTTACCCTCCTGAGTAGCCAGACACGTGAGTGAGCCTTGTTGCGTCTTGGGGGGCTCAGCACCATGTCCACGGTGCATGTCTCTAGGAGACGGCAGACTTCTCTGGAATGAAATGCACGTCAACTAATAGATGACTTATCTTCCTTAGCAGAGAGCCACCAGCAACCCACTTCTTGTCCCATTCTTTGGCTTGGTGTCCTTCTGCCTCTTACAATGGATCTCTCACCCCATTGCTTGTCTCCATCTACCCATCCCCATTTCTTGGAGGATGATCAGGGGTCAACTCTGTTCCTCCTTTGGCCTCTTTCCTTCTCTATGACATTGTTCCATCCTCTTAGTCTCTTGATGTGAATTGGCATTCCTCTTAATCATTTTGCTTGGGTGGCGAAGTCATCCTTAACATTTCTAAGGAGATTTTAATTCTCCCCACTCCTGTGAGAAGTAGAAAGGTGTTTCCTGATGCTTTGGACCTTCTCTTCTTGGAGGGAGAATAGTTCAGGCCTTGAGGATCAGTTGCAATCTTCAGACACTGATAGAAGCATTCCCTGTAGGTTCCTACCCTCAGGGGATGCTAGAAGTCAGATTTTCTGCTCTCTTAGAGAGGTATAGGTCAAACTGTTTTTTGTTCTTGCTGGAAACTCAGACTTGTCCAAGGGCACTGCTCATTTCCTGTCTTCTAGTCTGGTGCTTTCATTACTTCGAATTACAGGTTTTAGAACTGCCAAAGATCTTTCCCTTTGACTTCCTTCCTTTAGATGGTGTTATCCCCATGTTCCAGGTGAGGACCCTGAGATTCAGAGAGCAGAGGTAACTTGTTCAGTCACATGCTGAATTTGTGGCAGAACCAAACTTCTTCCCACTGTATTGGCTTGCCTCCTCTTAGCTTGGGGTACAACTGAGAGGGACCAGTGACAGGAGACACTGCAGCTGCAACCCTGACCAGGCAATGGGACTCTCAGAGTATACCTGTAGAAAGGGGAGAATCACTTCTCTGTGCCTCAGTTTTTCCATCTATAGTATGGGACTATGTCCTTCCTTACATCTAAAAAGGAGCTGATATACTCTCCCCCTCCTCCCCCACTCCTCACCAGCCTCATCCCCCAGAGTAAGGAATTGTACCTAGAGAGCCAAGTGTTGATGACATACTTTCTGGATTTCCCAGCTATGGTCATGTCTTTCTGAGCAATGAAGATGGGCTCCTGGGTTCCCAATATAAGAAAGTTGTGTACAGGGAGTATAATGATGGCACCTTCAGTACTCCTCGCCCAAGGACTGGTCCAGAAAAGCATCTGGGAATTCTGGGTAAGCATACCAATGTTATCTCCCTTCTTTCTCCCTTCCCTTCTTTCTCTTCTCCTATACTTACAACCTGGCAGCCTGATCTGGGGTCAGGAATCTGTGATAAGGGGAAAGGAAAAAAAAACAAATCAAGGCACAGCTGGCTCCATCGAAGGCATCTGATTCAGAAGATTTGTTTAGAGACAGTTGGACACCTACTCAGCTAGATGGTTCATTAAATAGGGTACCAATCCCGGAGTCAGGGACACACGAGTTCAAATCCAGCCTCACACACACTTACTAGCTGGATGATCCTGAGCAAATCACTTAATATCTGCCTGTCTCAGTTTCTTTATTTGTGAAATAGGGACCATAACAGTATCTACCTCCCAAGAGTTGTTGAGAGGGTCCAATTGGAGAATATGTAAAATATTTAGGGCAGTACCTGTTGGATTGTAGGTGCTTCAGAAATCTTTCTTCTCCCCTTCCTCCCTCGCTCTGACTAGACCACAGAGTTGGACCATGTATTGGCTGGTTTGCCTACCTCCTAATTTGGCACATATGTTGCTGCTTACTATTAGTTTTATTTTTTCCTCTTTCTTTCTTTCTTTCTTTCTTTCTTTCTTTCTTTCTTTCTTTCTTTCTTTCTTTCTATCTTTCCTTCCTTCTTTCCTTCCTTCCTTCCTTCCTTCCTTCCTTCCTTCCTTCCTTCCTTCCTTCCTTCCTTCCTTTTTTCTTTCTTTTTTGTTTTTTGTGGGGTAATGGGATTAAGTGACTTGCCAAAGGTCACATAGCTAGTAAGGATCAAGTATCTGGGGTCAGATTTGTAGTGAAGTCCTCCTGATTCGAGGGCTGATGCTCTATCTACTCTACCACCTAGCTACCCCCTTCTTTACTATTACTGTTGAAAACACATTTGATGGAAGCCGTTTGATAATCTACCAGTCATTTCCAGAAATGCCCCATTACAAAATGAACTCTGACTTGTGACAAAATAGAACAATTGATGACTGTGAGGAGGGAGCTAGTCTGTTCTCCAATGTTTCCCCGTTGCTACCTCAGAGTTTGGCTTCCTTCTAATAATAATAGTTAACAATTGATAAGCATCTATGGTGTGCTAAACACTTTTCCCACATATTGCTTTGGATCCTCACAATTGCCTTAGGAATCAACTACTCTTATCATCCTCATTTTATACTTGAGGGAAATGAGGCAAACAGTTTAAGTGACTAGACTAGACTCACATAGCTAGAAAATGTCTTTTTTTTTTTTTTTAAATTTAAGGCAATGGGGTTAAGTGATTTGCCCAAGGTCACCCAGCTAGTTAGTATCTAGTGTCTGACCAGATTTGAACTCAGGTCCTCCTGACTCCAGGGCCAGTGCTCTATTTACTGTGCCACCTAGTTGCCCCTAGAAAGTATCTTGAGTCTACTTTTGAAGTCAGGACTTTTTGCCTCTAAGCCCGGGTCTCTAGCTCCTGAGTTATCTAGCTGTCTAATTAATTCAGTGAATGTTTAGGAGACATCTCCCACAGAATTATAATGACAGCTAGCGTTTATTAACCACCTACTGTGTCCCAAGCACTATGTGAAGTATTCTTTAAAAGAAATATTATCTCATTTGATACTCCCAACAACTATTATTATCTCCATTTTGTAGATGAGGAAACCGAGGCAAACAGAGGTGAAGTGACTTGTCTAGGAAATGTTTGAGGCTGGATCTGAACTTGGATTTTTAAATTTTTTCCCTTAGCTACTTAGCCTTTCCTTGGCTCTCCTTTGCTTAGCTCGGGGCCTAGTAAATGCTTACTTTTTTATTGATGATGTTGCTCATCTCAATTCTCCCTTGTTTATGTGAGAACTCTCACTTGATACAGTTATGAAAGGTTATTTTCTTTCATTTTTTAAGATGTGACCTTTTCTATTCATGCTTGCTCTCCCTTCAGAGACAGGTTCTATCTTTATAGCTATGTTATGGAGTCCAGTAAGTATTGGGTGATGTGACTGGAATCCAAAGAAAATCGAACAGTGGGTCAAGCAGTTGGCCATGAGCCACATGCTCCCCACCTGAACTGGTGAGCTACCTGCCCATTAAATGTAGGGAGAGTTACTGGAGCCCAGGTCCTTCCCTTGTCTTTCTGTATGGCCCAGGGTTTTTACACTTTTTAATAAAATTTTATTGTAAGTAAAAATATAAAAACCATTTGGAGCCCTTTGGCCAGAGGGATTTGGCCCATGGGCCAAGCTGTAGTTTGCTGACTCCTGCCTTAGACCCTGTCTGCCCTTGGGTTTGGTCAGAGAAGAGACTGCTCCCTTGTTGTACCAACAAGACCAGGCAGCTGGAGGAGACTTTGCCCATTTCAAGAGTCCCTTCAGGCTGCTCCTCTATTCTCAATTTTCCTTTCTGATCCATTAATGCAGCCCTGTTCTCTTCTTCTCTTCACCAGGACCACTGCTCCGGGGAGAAATTGGGGACATATTGACTGTGGTGTTCAAGAACAATGCCAGCCGTCTCTACTCTCTTCATGCCCCTGGGGTACTGGAGCAGGGGGTGGGTGCAGCACAGCCTGCTGAGCCTGGTGAGTGGGGCTCTTCTGGTGCAGGGATGGGGTCTATACTAGTTGTGTCTTGCTGTGGACTCTTGGCTTTCTTAGGCCTCTTCTGAGAGACCAGGATACTGGTCAGGACAAGGCCTCAGTGCAGGATCTCAGGTCTGTTGGATCATGATACTAATGAAGGCAGCCATCTTGGCCTGGGGAGGAAGTATAGAGGTTGGAGTCAAGCGATCTGTGTTCTAATCTAGCAAGTTATATTAATTCTCTGGGCCTTATTTCCTCATCTGTAAAACAAGGGGGTTGGATTTGATGTCCTCAGATATCCATTCCAAGCTTTGAATATCTGTGATCCCATTATTGGTTGTTAGGATAAACATTCCAAGTTTCTTCAGGTAGAAGATATTGCTAAGATAATTCCCATCTGAGACTGGGAGGATATGGTCCCTTGTGGAATCTCCAATGGGTAAAAAAGGGATTTGATTTTCCTTGCTTGTATTCAGAGAGGAAGAAGGTAAATAGCAACTGATTTAGTTGGTGAGGGCTTCAAGAAAAGCATACTCTGAAATTGGACCAATCTCCAAGTACAGTGGGCCACCTTAGGCTTTTGGAACTTGCCTGTCTCAGAAAGTTTTCAAGTGGAAGCCAGTCCTTCTGTTGAGGACATTGAAAAAGGACTTTGTGCTAAAGTCTTCATTGGATCCAATATCCCCAGGAGACCCAAGTGATTTTCAGATCTCAATGCACCAAAAGATGCTCCCATTGAAATAGGCACTGTATACCCTATCCCCTACTCACCCTACTTCAGGGGCCCCCATGACCTCAAGGGTCTGACAGGAAGTCCTCTCTTTAGCATTTCCAACCCCTCACATCCTGGTCCCTTCTGTGATTGCCAGCCTTTTTACATCTTGCATACCTGTGTAAGATCTAGCCACACTGGTCTGACTGCAGGTCCTCCCACTTGGTGTACCAGTCTCCATCTCTAGGTCTTTGTACATGTCAGCAACATATTTCCCTCCTTGCTCCCATCTCTTGGAATCCCTAAGTTTTCTCATGACTCAGCTTAAACACCACCTTCTGCTGCAGTCCCCAGTACTAGCATCCCCCCTTGTAGATCATCTTCCATCCTCTCTGTCTCTCTCTATCTCTCTCCCCTCTCCCCATCTCTCATAACTACATATACGCATCATAATATCATAATCCATATATACCTATATCTCCATGTATACAATGTCTCTACCTTTGGAAAGAAAACTTCCTGAAGTCAGGAGCTCTCTTTCCTTTCCCTTGGATCCTGAAGCTCATCAGTGCTTCCGAACTGAGTAACTGATGGCCTATCCTGGGTAGCTCAATTCAACAGGCTTACTAAATGCAGACTATATTCAAGACACAGGAACAGGATCATGACCAACTTAGAAAGAAAGGAAGGATTTGAATCCTGCCTCTGTGACTCCTGAGCAAATGACTTAACTTGAGGTACTCCCGTGTTGGGGCTTCCTATTCTGCAGGTTCCAGAATCTGGGAAATCATAGGCCCTTGGCATATTGATTTCCATGTGAGATTTGTAATTAAGACTGAGGGCAACTAGGTGGCTCAGGAGATAGAGCACAGGCCTTGAAGTCAGGAGGACCTGAGTTCAAATCCAGTCTCAGACACTTGTCACTAGCTGTGTGACCTTGGGCAAATTATTTCACCCCGACAGCCTCACATCCAGGGCCATCTCCAGTCATCCTGATTGATATCTGGCCACTGGACTCAGAGGAGCTCTGGAGGAGAAAGGTTGGCTGTGACTTAACACAGTATCCCCCTCACTGAAAATCGAATTCATGTGTTGTCATGGCATCACCTCCATGATGTCATGATTTTCTTCTAGAATGAAGGATAAACCTCATCCATGTGAGATACTATTCTAGAAATTAAAAGGCAAAACTAAATGACAGTCTGGGCCCTCTACATTCTATTGGAAAAGGAAGCACATGCACACATATACACCTTGTATGGCAGATTGGGTTGGCCTCAAAGTCATGCAGACCTCTCTTTCAGTCCTTCCTTTGCTAAATATTGACTGCACACTTGCTATTTACATGACATAAGTCCCATTGGGGGGTTGGAGGGGTGGGAAGTGGGAGGAGCGGAAAGAACCATGGGCTGGAGCAGTCAGCTTCCTGGTGGCCTTGAAGAACAGCAATATGAAGGAAGGAAGATTGACCAGAAGAAGAAAGGACATGATGTCAATGAGTCTGGTTGGCCGGACAGTGTTAGTCTACATCCTGACCTTGGCCCATGATGGCCTGGGTTTGGGAGGACCTGCCGGCCAAGCTTTGTTAGAAAGTTCTCCCTGCCCCTTTCCAGGTGAAGTGGTCATGTACCAGTGGAGGATCCCTGAACGATCTGGCCCCGGGCCCAATGACTCAGCCTGCATCCCCTGGATCTATTACTCTGATGTGGATCCCATCAAGGTAAAGTTTGGCCTGGATGGGGTAAGGCAGGGCTGCATGGGTCCTCATGATCATGGTTTAGAGGCCCAGCCTTGGGCTACTTGGGAGTCTGGGTCTTCTGAACTTGTATTTTCCTCCGCATTGAAGAGCTGGAGGTTAGAAATCAGGAGACCTGGGTTTTCTTCCCAGGTCAGTCCCTGACCTGCCTCAGCTTTCAACAGGAGTAAGAGTTTGTGCTTCTGTTGGGGTACAGACTGAAGACCAGGTCAGGGAATCATAAGTGCCCCTTTGCGTGACCTGGTATTGAGAATCGTAAGCCAAGACTTGGCAGGGCCCTCAGGGACGAGAGGAAGACACCGATGTTCAAGGAGGTTAAACCCATATAGGAACCCGGAGCTACAGGGGATCTCAGTCCCCTAGTCCAACCCTCTTATTTTCAGAAAAGGAAAATGAGGTCAGGGAGAAGTGACTTGCTAAGGTCTTAGCTCTAAAGCTGGTAGAGTCCTTAGAGGTCATGGAATCCAATCCTCTCATTTAACAGTGTAGGATTCTGAGGCACAAAGAGAAAGGTGCTTGCCCCAGATCACATAGCAGTTGTTCCCCACCAGACCTAAGGGGTGAGGGGCACCCCCAGCCTTCTTACTTTTCTTTTCCAGGATATGTACAGTGGCCTGATAGGGCCCTTGGTCATCTGCCGGAAAGGGACACTTACGTCCACTGGAGGCCGGAGGGATGTGGCCCGGGACTTTGCCCTACTATTTCTGATCTTTGATGAAAACCAGTCTTGGTACCTGGAGGAGAACGTGGCAGCCCATGGGCCCCAAGATTCAAGCCACATCAACCTGCAAGATGAGACCTTCCTAGAAAGCAACAAGATGCATGGTTTGTGGGCCCAGTGCATGCAGTAGCGGGTGGGACCTGGCAGGGAGAGGACCCTTCAGTACCTCCTGACCCTTCATCAACAGGTGTGGAGAGGACTGGCATCCTTGAGACCTAGCTCAGGTCCAACTTCCTCCTGCCCAGCCATGTACACTAACCAGAGGACCACAGCAAGACACAGATAGAAGAGATCTTAGTCCAAGAGAATTAGAGCAAGGATGCTTGGAGGCCAGCTAGTCTAATTCACTCTTTTGACAGAGGAGGAAACTGAGGCCTAGAAAGGGAAAGGAAGTTACCAGGGTCACACATGAGCTCCCAGACTGAGGGCTGGCTAGGCCAAATCCTTTTATTACAGAGGAGGAAATGGAAGCTCATGGAGGTCAGGTGACTTGCCCAAATAGCTTCATAGTCTCCAAAGTTCAGTTTAGAACTCTTCTTCTTTTTCTCAACCCCATTCTCTTTCCACTGGGCTGTGTTGCACTATACAGTGCTCTTTGGCCAATATTGGAACCTATGTATAGAATATGTCTATCTATATGTGTATATGTATATGTATAAGTGCCAGTCCTTGGAGCTTAGAGTTCAGCAGTAAAAGGAAGGGGAATAAGACAACAAGGGTTAAGAGTGAGAGCCTCAAGGGCAATGGCCTCCATGAATGAATCAGCTCTCAGTGTATGCTAAGAAGTGCTGGTGCTCTAGAAACAAAAGCAAAGTGTCCCTGCCCTTAACAAAGGACTTTGACACTGCCACTCCCAGCAGGGGAGAGGTACCCAAAGCAAAGGGGAGTCATGGAAGGGAGTTGTGTTCTTGGAGGCTTGGTACAGAGATGATGAATGGAGCTCTCCATTGGTCAGATCTTTGACATGGTCCTTCCCAAAGGGATGCTGCTGTTGCTTTGATTGTCAAGTATTGTGAAGGTAGCACTGAGGTGATTAGAAGAGGCCTTTGAGACCCAATAATGTGGTTGGGAGGGAAAAGGCCTAAATTTGGATTCAGAGGGCCTAGGTTCAAATTCTGACTGCCACTTCTTACTTGTATAAGACCCTTGCTCTGTGTCTCCATTTTCTCCTATGTAAAATAAACGGGTTGGACCAGATAACTTCCAAAGGGCCTTTATAACTTCAAATCTATAGTCCCCATGGGCAGATATGGAACCTGAGGCTCAGAGCGGTTGAGGGACTCACTCAAGGTCACATAGCAAGGAACAATAGTTGGAATTTGAACCAATATTCTTTGACTCTAAGGCCAATGCCCTGCTGCCCCAAGAGGTAAAGAGCACAGTAGGCTGCGTTGGTCAGGGCATTCATTCATTCATTCATTCGTTGGTCTGTCCATCCATCCCAATGACCAATATATCGAATGCTTCTTCTACGTAAGGGTTTGTGCTAGGTTCCATGGAAGGGCAGAGCATGTAGGGTGACCCTCTGATTGAAGTATGGTAGGGAGGGATTGGAGATCAGGCTATAAAGGAGGGGGGGGAGGAGGGAGGCTGCCTGTCAAAGGACTTTGAATTAAATTTGTTTGGGTTCAACAGTGCAAAGCTCTGGGGAGCGAAATGCAAAAAGGTGACAACCTCTGGCCTCAGACAACTTCTTCGATGGTGTGGCAAGGGTATGTGTGTGAGGTCAGAACTGAGGAGGAAAAGTGAGTTTTGATGGCAGGCAGGAGCTGGGAAGATGCCACCTCTTGGGGTGGCTGGGAACAGCCTTGCCGGAATACCAGGATTCTGAAGCAGAGGAAGGAAGTTAGGAAGACCATTCCTGCCCCGGAGGTGGAAGCACATGGAGGTAGAACATGACATGTCTGTCTGTGGAGTTCAGGGAACGTCTGGCAGTTAAGTCTGTCCTGATCCAAGCTTGTGTGAAGGGGAATAACGAAAGACAGGTCCAGAGGCAGGCCTGAGCCCGGCTACAGAGAGTTCAGTTCCACATTCAGGAGCTTCTATTTGGTCAGCATCAAAGGTGTCTGACCATTCACAAAGACCCAGTCAGATGTGGATCAGGGTTCTCTGTTCAGTACTCACTCTGGTAAGTGTGTGAGCCAGAAGTGGACCTCTCAATTTGGTAGCCGTGTTGAGGATGAAACAGGGAAGAGCAAGGCTGGAAGCAGCTAAAATCAACTAGGAGGCAAGACATGGGGAGCCCATGAACTGGGGCTGAGGAGAAGGGGACAGATGTAAGAGATGCTATCAGAGGCCGCTCACCAAGACACCCTTGAGTCACAGAACATTAGAATTTGTCTTCTGGTGCAACTCATGCATTGTTGGAAGGAAAAGACTCTCCCCAATAACCTACCTGACAAGTATATTTAATTGACTGCTAATTGGTTGGGGGTGGCGCACCAAGAGAAGGGAGGACAAAGTAGGCAAAGAGGGTGGAGTTTCTAAGTGTGGCCCTGGCTGGCTAGAACATATCCTGCTGGGAAGGCTTACAGGGAAGGCAGGCTGCCAGGTCAGGAGCTGGATCTCTCCCCAGTAGATAGTGGTGTTGAAAAGAAGTAGCAGAACACAGTGGGGAGGCCATCAATCAAGCCTTGGATTGCCTCCAATCCGGGAATCTCATTTTCTGATTGCCAAAATGGAACTACACCTCTCCCTTCCAACTTGTGGGGGTTAGGGGTATGGTACCCCGGCCATCCGGAAAATTCCTGTGTCTTTTTTCAGCCTTCCCTTTGTAGCAGAGAAGCCTGCATTTTTCCTTTTTTATTTATGGGGTGTTTATGGGATGTAACATTTGGGTAAGGATCTCTGTCATCTGCTGGCCTCCTTATGAGTGGTCTGTGGCTTCTGCAAAGCTCCCCCAGAATTCCTATTTGATTTCTTATACCGACCTGTGATATATCTGTTCTATTTCGAAGCCACGATGGGGAAAGTTGTGGAAAGGATAGCTGTCCTTCCCCTGGCTAGGGGGAGATAACTGAGAAGTTCCTTACTCAACAGTTCCTTAGCAGGTACTGACTGTATACCCCATGCTCAGCATTGGGGGAACAAAGAGGAGAATGAAATAATCCTGGCCTCAAGGAGCTTCCATTCTGTCAAGGAACACGGTAGAGATGTGTATGATACACACAAAGAAAATACAGGCTAACTTCAGAAGAGGGACATTGGATCAGGGAAGGCTTCATGTAGGAGGGGCTATTGGAGATGAATTTTGGAAGATGCTAGAGATTGTAAATAGTAGCATTGAGGAGGAGTGTGTACCAGTCACGGGGTTCTATGGGGCAAATTCATGGAATCAGGAAGTGAAAAGTTTCATGTGAGGAACCACAGGGCTGGTTTGGCCAACTCATAGAGTACATGAAGGGGAGTAATATATAATACAGAGAGGCTTCTGGGTCGCTTGCACTAGAATTGCAGGAGACCTTAGAGGACCTCTATCCCACTCCCCTCTTTTGCTAAACAAGAAGCTGAGGATCAGAGAGAGGCTCTCGGGTGTTAGGTTACAAAGCCAGGATTAAAATCCGTGTCCTTTGACTCCCTGCCACCATGTTACTCCAATGTGGTTGGAACCAGATTGGGAAGGACTTAAAATGGCCAAGAAAGGAGAGTCTTGGGGACAAGAGGGAGTCACTGACATTTATCAGAAGTTGAGTGGTATGGCCAACTCTCTGCTTTAGTATGACCACTTTGACATCCACATGGAGGATGCATTGGAGGGGAGAGAGGACCAAGGGCCAGTAGCCTAGGTAAGGGATGGGGAGGGCTTGGCCTTGAGTAGTAGTTGTGGGAGTGGAGGAAGGAAACCCATGGCAAAGATGTTGAAGAGGTAAAGTGGGTGACAAGGTATCTAGGGGAATGGGATGGGCCAGGGGGAAGAATTAGGAACTAAAGGTGACTCCAAGGTCAATGTCAGAAGAATGGTGGTGCCCTAAAAAAAAGGAAATTTGAGGAGGAAGATTGGGTTCTGTTTGTGATATGAGTTTGCCCATCTGAAACATTTAATTTGGCTGTTTGTCTTTCATTCTTAAAGAGGTGATGTGAAACCACAGCTCAGGATCAAGACTAGGGCTGAGTAAATTTGGTTTTAGAAGCCATTAGGGTAGATGACAACTGAGTATGTGAGAGCTACTGAGATCACCAAGATAAAGAGAAAATGCCAGGGCCCTAGCATAGAGCATTGGGGAATACACACAGCTACAGGGCATACCATGGGTGGCAATCAAGCAGAGGAGACTGAGGAAGAGCAGTCAGACTGGGGAAGAAGCAGCAGAGCAGGGTCACGGAAACCCAGAGTGTGGAGTTTTCAGAAGGAGAGAGTGGTCAACAATATCAAAGATGAGGTGTGCGAAAGAAGGCCAAGGATGGAGAATGAATGGGCTGCGAGATTTGACAGCTTTAGAGGAATCCCAGTCGCAAGATGATGGGGACAGAAAATAGACCACAAAAGACTGGAGAGGGAAGGGAAAGCAAAATGTAGAGGTATTGGCAGGGAGGGGAGTTGGTTTTTCAAGGAGTTTTCCAAGAGAATACTTTGTAAGCTGGACACTGCAGACACATGAACCCTTGAGCAGAGGGCAGGGACGTTGTGCCACCTGTGGAGAGTAGATCAGAGAGCAAAGAGAGTCTAGAATGCTTCAGTGTGAATGAATGGGTAGCAGGGGAGGCAACAAGAATAAAGGGAACAGGATGAACAGTGGTTTTTCTCCTTTGCAGCCATCAATGGGAAGCTGTATGCCAACCTTCAGGGACTGACCATGTATCAGGGAGAGAGAATAAGTTGGTACATGCTCGCCATGGGGCAGGATATTGACTTGCACACTGTCCATTTCCATGCAGAGAGCTTCCTCTACCAGGTGAGTGGGGAAGAGGCTGGAGATCAATAAACTGGTGACTGGGAAGGCAAAGGGAAGAGGAGGGAACAGGGTTGGCAGCTGTTCCGTGACCAGAGAAGAATGCTTTCTGGGCCTAGGCACCCAGCTCTTCTTATTCTTGCGGGTTTAAGACAAGAACATATATGGGATACATGTAAGGTCCTGCCCTTGGATTAAAAAAAAAAACAATTTCATAAGCACAGGCTAGAGGGCAGATTTTGAAGCCTGAGGGATCTTAGGGGGACAACTCAGCAAGTGAACAGTGTGGTGTGGTAGCCAAAAAAAAAAAAAAGTCACTCAGTCTACATTCAGGGAGGCCTGGTAGCGAGGATGGAGATCGTAGTTCTTCTGTCACCACTCTGCTTAATTCACATCAAAATGGGGACATTGACAAACCACAGAGATGTCCAAGGATGAGGAGAAGATGGTGAGGATTGACTGAAGACCTGAGGATATGGAGCCTGAAGAAGAGGTTTGGGAGAGAGGGGATGCATGAGATGATGTAAGTGGATTAGTCTCATTCTGTTTGACCCCAGAATGAGAGGGATCCTTAAATTAGGCTGTCAGGAAAAGCATGTGTGTGGATATGGGTATCTGTATGCAAGCATGAGAATGCATGTGTCTATATGTCTGTGTATGCTTATGTTTCTGAGTGTCTATGTGTATCTGTGTATATGTGTTGTCTGTGTGGCTCTATATATGTCTAGGTGTATATGTTTCTTTGAATGTCTCTGAGTATGTGAATATGTATGTATCTGTGAATATGTATTTCTGTTGTCTCTCTATATATGTTCTTTGTATTTCTATGTGTACCTGTCTCTGTATGTCCATGTATGTTTGCATGCATTTCTTTGTGTAGGTGTGTCTGAATATATATATATATATATATATATATATATACATCTGCTTATATGTATGTTTCTCTATATGTCTCTATGTGTATGTTTCTGTGTATGTATGTGTATGTCTGAATATGCATGTCTATAGGTCTGTGTGTTTGTGTGTCTATGTGAATATCTGGGAATGTGTGTCTCTTTCTCTGTATGTTGCTGTGTCTGTGTGTTTATATGTGTCTATGGGTCTGTATTGATCAATATGAATAGTTGTGGGACTATTTTCTTCATATTTGCGTGTTTTGTATGTGTATATGTGTCTGTGAATGTCTCTGTGTCTCAGTTTCTGTGTGCATTGGTGTATCCTTATTGTTCCTGCATGTTATCTGTATGTTTCTGTATGCAGCCTTTCTAGGTGTGTGTGTTTCTGTCTGCATGTGTCCCTGTATACTTTTGTTTCTATGTGTATCTCTGTGTTTCTGTGCATACATGTATGTATGTGTATCTAAGCAAGGAGGTTAACAAACCAGCTCACTGATGCTTGGCCCAGGACAGCTCTGAGACATTCTGGAAGGAGGAGAGTCTCATTGACAGTCAGGGCTCCTGGAAATTAACATCCTTTCCATGCGCTGAGAATCACTCCACAGGCTATGGACCAGAGGAGGCCCACTCTTTCTGTTGAAAGCATGAAGCCCCTTCACAGGATTCTCAGAGTCTGAGGCACTAAGATCCCTAGCCAGAAGAGGCCCTGAAGAGCAGCTGGTCCAGCCCCCTTGAGGCTAGGGCAAGGCAATGACTTGACCAGGTGCTACAGAGGAGCCTTACTGGCCAATAGGAGAACTTGCGGAGGTCATCTAGTCCAGGAGATCTTCACTTTGGCTCTTGGAAATTCTCTATTTGATGTGTTAATAAGTCTATTTCAATAGAATTTATTCATTCTGTGACTCTCTGTTTTTCACTTTTTTCCACTTAAAAACATAATGCTGAGAAAAGGCCCGTAGGCTTCACCAACATCATGGCCCAAAAGGTCTCTGAATATGAAGGGAAAGAAACTAATATTGGGCAGCTAGGTGGTGCAATAGATAGAGCATTGGCCCTGGAATCAGGAGGACCTGCATTTGAAACTGGCCTCAGACACTTGATATGTTCTACCTGTGTGACCTTGGGCAAGTCACTTAACCCCACAGACTCACAACATTCCCCCCAAATAAATAAATATAAAGATGCCCCAATATAGTCCAATCTTCTTACCTTGAAGATGAAGAAACTGAGGCCCAGAGATGTGAAGTGTCTTGTCCAAAGTCCAATAGCTAATAGAAGCTTGAAGAGGGACTTGAATTCAGCTCTTTCTGCCTCTCTGACTACACTTATTCATAGCTACCACACCTGTCAGGGCTGGAAGGGAGAGCTCCCAACATAGAAGGGGAAACTAGAAGCTGAGCTGGTTTCCAAAGGGCACTCTAACAGGAAAAAAATGGAACAAGAAAGTGTTAGCATGACACCAAGTCATTTCTTGCTTCCCAGTTCAGAAGATTGGGCCATCTTCCTTGGAGGCCAACCACAGAGTTGTGGTTGGTTTAGGGCCTGAAGTTGATGGCTCCCTCTGGCTGCCAGTTTGAGTGAGGCTCAGGATTGAGTACTTCCCAGGCCTAAGGCAGCTGTGATGTTGGAGGTCTGGAATTGCCTTCCTCCCCTCACTGGTCACATCTCTCTGACAGAGTGGGGAGAGCTACCGAGCTGACGTGGTTGACCTGTTCCCAGGAACCTTTGAGACTGTGGAGATGGTGGCCAGCAACCCTGGAACATGGCTACTACACTGCCATGTGGCTGACCACGTCCATGCTGGCATGGAGACCCTCTTCACAGTCCTGGCCCAAGGAGGTAAAATTGAAGGGAGCGAAGGGAAGTGGGGATGTCTGAAAGGACACCAAAGTTTTAGAACCCCAAATGTCTGAGCTGCGAGGGAGTCTTGGAACACAGCATCTTAGATCTGGGAGGACCCTTAGAACAGGGAATGTCAGAGAGGGGAGGGGTCTTAAAACAAGGGATGTCAGCTGTAGAATGGACCTTGAAGCACAATGTTGAAGTTGGAAGTGGCCTTAAAATGAGAAATGTCAGAACTGGGAGGAGCCTCAGACCAGGGAGTGTCAGAGCTGGGAGACATCTAAGAACTCAGTATGCTAGCTCTAGAGTGGACCCTAGAACATAAAATGTTAAAGTTGGAAGAGGGAATGTTAAAGCTGGAAGGGACCTTAAAACCCAGAATGTCAAAACCAGGAGGGAGTTTAGAGCCCAGAATATCAGTGCTAGGGGATAGGCTAGAGCCTAGAACATTAACTCTGAAAAGGATCTTAGAAAAGAGAATATAAAAACTAGGGAGGGATAAGGGCTTTTAGGACACAGACTTTCAGACCTGGGGGGCCCTGGATTGCTAGTCCCCTCATAAAATGGGGAACCTGAGGCTTGTTCAAGATCACACAGCATTTTTGTTAGTTGGTGGAACCAGATCCTCTGATTCCCAGTCCAGGGCCATCCATTGCTGCCACTGGCCCCTTAGTATCATGGGAATGACCCATCATCCTTGCTTCTAAGTGTCCTGCTCCCATACATACACAGCCTAAGCACCTAGAGAAACAAGGGGTTGAGTTTGAGGGGACTAAGCTGCTGCCTCCTTTTTTCAGAGCCTATGAATACCACCAGCAACGAGAAACAAGGAACAGGTATGAAGGATATCATGCAAGCATGAACTACCCAAGGGGGAGGAAAAATGGCTAGGGTCCTAACCAGGGTATGTGTTTGTGTGTGTGTGTGTGTGTGTGTGTATGTGTGTGTGTGTATTTGTGTGACCCACCCAGGGGCCCCAGACTGGTTCAGGCTGGTTCCTAATGAGGAAGGTACCAGGTGCCAGACAGCCATCAGAGACCAGGTACTGGCTAATTCCATTTCCTCATTCTTCATTGTGTGCACAAGCCCACACCACAACCTTAGGTGTGCAAGAGACCTTAGAGAGGATGAGTAATTTTCCAGAGGAAGAAACTGAGGTTTAGATAGGGAGAAGCATAGAACTGACCTGTATCACTTGGGGGTCTAGTTCCCCTAATTGCCGCTTAGTAAATTCTCTTGAAGGGATGGATGGATGGATGGATGGATGGATGGATGGATGGATGGATGGATGGATGGATGGATAGATCTAATATGAGAAGATCATAACCAACCCCCTCATTTTACAGAGGGAGCAGAGTAAATGACTTGCTCAGGGTCACACAGCTAGAAGTTCGACTGAGGGTTTCCTGATACCCAGTGCTCTGTCTCATTCTGGATCTGATACTTGTTAACTGGTGTATATCAGACAAGTCACTCACTCTCTCTGGGCTTTTATATCTATTTCCTTGGTTCCTTACAACAAATGGAGG
This sequence comes from Macrotis lagotis, assembly GCF_037893015.1. Lineage (NCBI taxonomy): Eukaryota > Metazoa > Chordata > Mammalia > Peramelemorphia > Peramelidae > Macrotis > Macrotis lagotis. The sequence continues at coordinate 6,392,316 of NC_133666.1, forward strand.
AGGAAGGTGAGACAGGTAGTGTCATCTCCCTTTCACAGCGAAAGAAATAGTCTCAGAGAAGTTGAGTGACTTGCCCAGGGTCACACATTTAGTCATTACTCAAATTCAGTCCAATAGGTATCCTGGATAATGCCCTATGTCCAAGCTCCCTATTAGCAATAAGCCATTCCCTACCCACCCCACCCCATTGGGTTACTCTTTTCAATCTCTTGACATTCCAGCTACAGTCTCTGAAGAAATGGATGGGGCCAAAGTCAAGATCCTGGGTATGAAGGTTCCTGTGAAGCATGCAGAGACCCTTGCCGTGGTCCTCGTTGTTCTGGGGCTCATCCTTCTCATCATTGTGGTGGCCTTGGCTGGGATCTTGTGCTACCAGCAGCGGCAGAGGAAGCTGAGGCGCAACAGGCGGTCCATCCTGGATGATAGCTTCAAACTCTTGTCCCTCAAGCAATAGAACCTGTGCCCAGGGGCACAAATCAGGAATGGCACTCCTGGGGGAGCCAGCTGGATGACTTTGGCAGTTGGGGGTGGGATAGGGTGGGGTGGGACATTCATTCAGTAAGATGTTTTATGTGTCACTAAACCACATGAATGGGTTCTAAACAACAACGGCAATAACCTCAAACCTCCCAGCAGCCTCTGGTACCCCTTCAAAAATTGTCAGATGTGTCCAGCTGTGAGGTTGGTACCTGGACAAAGAGAGAATAGGTCAATTGAAGACCCAGCTAACTTGGGGGGGGGGATGCCACATCTTGGCCATAAAGACTATGAAAGGGGGCTAGGTTTGGGGCTGTGGAAGACAGAGTCTACCATGGACCCTGATTCTCCTTGGAGCTGATTCCTTTAGCAGGGACTGGGTTGTGTTGGGAGAGGTTGGTAAGAAAAAGAATGCCAGTTCTGGAAGACAGTCCTCTTGATGGGCATAGGTCCATGCCCAGAGGGAGGGCCTGGCATGTGTCCCATTGTCATTCATAGCCAACACTACATTAAAGAGCTGATGGAACCTGAGAGCATAAGACTAAAGTGGGGGGGAGGACCCAATCTGCCTGCTCTTATAGTCCAATACCCTGCCAGCTTATGTGGGTGTCTCTTCCTCAGCATCTATGGTGGTCAGAGGGCATCTGGTTCATCCCTTTATCCTTGGGAGGACCTAACCCTACTCTGGCCAGACATTAAGAAGTCTCTTGGCACCGTGTTCTGCTCGTTGTTGGGGGAAATCTACCAATTGAGATATTGAGCAGACGAGATGAGAGCAGGAAAGAGAACACTGGCTCCTCTGGGTGTGTTTGGCAAAGGGGAGAGAACAAGGGCAGGGAAGATCCTTTCCCTTTCCAGGTTTGGGAGATGGAAAAGAGGGAGGCAGTGTGGTGTGATGGAGAGGGTACAGGATTTGGGGTAAGGAAGGCCTGGGCTCAACTCTCACCACAGTCACCACAGCCAGGAGACTGGGGTATCCTAGGCAAGTCACCACCTTCTTTGGTTTCCTGTAAAATGAGAGGGCTGAAATTCATGTCCCCTAAGAACCTTTTAAGTTCTAAGTCTCAGAGTTCCTGATCCTCTGAAAGGCTTCACCTCTGGAGGTGGAAGTCTAGTTCTGGGTGCCAAAAGACAATGGCAGAGAGAGGGGGAGGATAGGCTTAGGTGGACCAGGGGAAGGGGGATATGGGTCTTTTAGGGAACCTCTTCCTATTGAAGGGGATTGATCTGGGGGTCAGTAGTGTGGTAGGAATATCAACCTTATTTCGGGGGTCCCTAGAAAATAGATTCCTTCCCCCCACTCTGCATTACTAAGCGGGATGACTTTTCTTCTATTAGTTGAGAGCTCTGTGAAACCCATGCTGGTGCCCCAGAAGGAAGGGAGAAGCAGAGGTAGAATGGGCATCCAGCTGGCCTGCCTTGTGGTACTGAAAACCCAAGAGGGATTAAGGAGGGTGTTTATGCCAGCCATGATCTCCTCCAAAGCCCTGACCCTCTTTTCCCATTTCCCCCCCTCCTCCCCAACTACCTACAACAACTTCTCCAGGTTTCCGCATATTTCACTTGATTGCTGCCCTTGGGTTCAAGTTCTGCCCTCAGTAAGTAGCTCTCTAGGCCTCATTTTCCTCCTCCGTAGAATGGAACTAACATCACTTGTACTCCCAATTTCCCCAGATCATAGGTAGCGCTAAAGAAAAGTGAGCTAGCATTGTTGGCTGAGCAAGAGAATGGTAGCCCAGCTACTGACCGATCTTTGTGGGACCATAAACACCCCAGAACTTGAGCTGTCTTTGGTGCTGAAAGCTGAGCTCTTAGTACCTAGCCCTAAAGGCTAAATCGACTTCGTTTTACAGATGAGGAAACTGAAGAAATATCTGACTCAGGGTCCCAGAGGTAGCTAGTCCAAGTTTTGTGACTTTGAATCCCAAATAGAGAGCCCACGAAGTTTGAATCATCTCAGCAGCTTTCTAGAAGAATGACATAAATACTGGAAGCTTCAGTTTATTAATCCCATGGAATACCTAGGAGTCTTTAAAGCATTACTGAAGTAATGCCTTTATGGCAAGAGAGCATTTTGACCTGGCTGGTTAATTTGTGGGGTAATGAAAGCCCAATGCACTCTAGGGCCTCATCAGTTGTATGTGGACTCCACTCTGGCAAAGGGTGCCCATGCCTGCCCAGCCTGCGTGACTCTTATCCTTGGCCTCCCCCAATGCTGTTGCCCAGTGGGTCCAAGGGGCAATCAATTGATATTTGCATAGACACGTGGATTTTTGGTGGAGACAAAGCTGAGGGTTTCAGCTCTAGTGACTGACAAGAGTGCTAAAATGTAGAGCCTGCCACTTTGGGTGGGGGGAGACACACGGGACAATGGGGTTAAGTGACTTGCCCAAAGTCACCCAGCTAAGAAGTATCAAGAGTTTGAGTCTAGATTTGAACTCAGGTCTTCCTGACTCCAGGGTCAGTGCTCTATCCACCTAACTATCCCCTCCCTACCACTCTCCTAAGGGGAGGAAACAAACTTTTATTAAGCATCTCCGGGCACTGTATCAACCACTTTACAGACATTTGATCCCCACAACGCCCCTGGAAGATAGATACTCTTACTATCCCCATTTGACAAGTTGGGAAAATTGAGGAAGAGAGAGGAGGTGTGACTTGCCAGGATCACACAGCTGGTGTCTGAGACCAAACTCGAACTCTCTTCTTCCCGACGCCAGTCCCAGAGCTCCCCCCACTTCAGCACCTAGCTGCCATATATTAGTGGCATGGGATCCGAGACGAGTGGGAAAGCACACTCCACGTGCAGTAACAAGGAATAAAAGGGCGCTCCCAAACCTTTTAGAGGCCTGTTGCTGTTTTGTTTTCAAAGTAAAGCTGATAACTTGATTGTTGTTTACCCAAATTCATGAGCAAGTAAATTCCACAGTACTCTGACTGCCAAAGAGGTTTCTTTTTATTTCTGCTCTGGTCTGTTTTCTTCAGCCTCACTGGAAACTGGTACAATAGAATGTCAAAAGTAGAAAGGTCCTTAGAATGTGGAATTTCAGAGCTGGGAGGCATCCTAGAACATAGACTAGGTTTCTGTTCCCATCATGCCCCCCTCCTGGCCTAATCACTGAACTTCTGCTCCCATTTCTATAATTTTTCTCTTTCTCCAATCTGTATCAACCATGTATGTGCATATACACACACACGTATGTATAAAACCTATGCCACCTTACCCCCACCCCCCAGCTTATCTGAATTTTCTTTGGGTTCTAGAATTCTGTAGGGATGGCATGGAATGGTAGAAAAAGAACTGACCTCAGAACTGGGAAGACCTGTATTCTAGCCCTGCCTTTGACACATGCGAGCTATGTGACCCTGGACAAGTCACTTCACCTCAGGGTACCTCGGGTAGTTCTCTAGGTTACAAAAAGAAAGGCACCGACTTGAATTTATAGAGAGCGTTACCTCATCTGGGAGTACCCTAGATCAAAGAAATCACTAGACTCTATCCCTTTCTGGAATTTCTTTTTTTGGAAGTAGAAAAGCTCAGGATTTTTTATTTTACAAGCCTGCAAAGTTCACAGATGAAATTTTTTCCTGGAGAGGAAATAAGCTGCTTGAGGATAGACTGAATAACAAAGGTCTAGTGAAAGTGTCGGAGGAAAAGAGAAAGAAAAACAGCCATTAAGAGCTGGTTGGGCTTAGACTGGAGAGAGTCCAGCCCCTGGTGTGGCCTAGGCCAGGAGCACGTGGTTCTAGCTTAGAGAAAGTGGCCATCCTACAAAGGAGAGAGGAAAGGGGAGACAGAGAGAGCACTCTCTGGAATTTCTTATTTGGCATCTGTCTCTTCTATTCACAATTGACTTGGACACTAGCAACTGCTATTTCTATCCATTTTTTTGTGCCACAAAGTCCCCTACAGCTTTAAAATTCACTTGATCTGTACCATCATCTGAGCAAGGTGGCACCAGTAGTATCTATGTCTGGGTCTCGGTGATTCTAGGCAAGTCATTTTATGTTTATGAGCCTCAGTTTCCTCATCTTGAAAACTGTTGTCCTGCATGACTGATGAGAGAAAAATACCATGTAAGCCTTAAGACCCTCTGCAAAGTAAGCTAGAATAGTGCTAGAAGGGACCAGCATGATCAAGCCTAGCCTCCTCATTTTACAGAGGAGTAAGCAGAACACAGCTGGAACCTTGAAGCAGAGAATGTCAGAGCTAGAGATGTCTTTGAATAGAGAAGGTCAAGACTGGAAGGATGTTTATAACAGACCATTTTGTTCTAGAGCTCTGTGTACCCATAGGCCTGTGTGACAGGCATATATGTATACATTGGTGCATATGTATATGAGGTTGGGATAGTAGCAATACATAGGGCTTTAAAGACGGGACTGGATTTGGATGGTCTTTTCTTTTTTGTGGCTTTTTTGCAAGGCAATGGGGTTAAGTGATTTGTCCAAGGTCACACAGCTAGATAATTATGAAGTGTCTAAGGTTGGATTGGAACTCACCTCCTGACTCCAGGGCCGGTGTTCTATCCACTAAGCCATCTAGCTGCCCCTGGATGATTCTTTCATTGGGTCCTGAGGGTCATGGACACATTTGCTTTGCCATGTTCAAGGGTACTGCATCATGGGGATGATGTTTGAACCAGTTTTATATCCTGGGAAGTAGCAAGTTGCAGCTTGTGTATAAATTAGGGAGAAGAGAACATGCTGACCAAAAACACTGATTAGGAGGGCCATCTTGGCTTAATTCTCCAGGGGCCCTCAAATTCATTACTATGTGTATTTCTGTCTGAATGACATGGATATCTCAGTCCTTCATCACAAAGCCAAGCTGCACTTCCTTGGGGAAGGGGGGCATCTGCCCCACTCCACAGAAGCACCTACTTTACACTGGCACTAAAGGGTAGGAACAGGGTCATGATGCATCCCTAGGGTTCATGAAGATTCGATGATACTCCCAACTTGTTCTTTGCGAACAATGTCCTTTAGGAAGGCACAACAGGCTTTCTGTATATATGTGGATAGGACCTTCCTTCTCCCTCTCTCAGTATTACAGCTCAAGTTTGGTTTAGTCTAAGAGTATCAGGAAAATAATCTTTAATATTCATCCTCCTCCTCCCATCTCATTGATATTCTAGTCTCCTCACCTTTATGACTCACTCATAAATAGATTAGAGTCTATCAGTCTAAAGAAGACTCCAAATAATCCAAATGCAGACCTAGTCTGAGCAGATGTGCTGCTGAATGGGGTCTGATTTCTCAACTCCCCAGGACTCATTACTTGAACATCTCTTCTTTTCTTTTTTCTTTTTTCTGCAAGGCAAATGGGGTTAAGTGGCTTGCCCAAGGCCACACAGCTAAGTAATTATTAAGTGTCTGAGGTCGGATTTGAACTCAGGTCCTCCTGACTCCAGGGCTGGTGCCACCTAGCTGCCCCACATCTCTACTTTTCAAACTATCACCAAGGAAGATCTGAAATTTCAGTTTCCCCTTTTCATCTCTGGTACTAATTTTTCCCACAACTGCCCCCTACAGATGATGTTGAAAGGGGAAAAGTCCTTAAGCATTTTGGTCTCAAAGGTAAAGGGTACAGAATGATCTCTTTCTAATCTCATCATATTAAGCCATCATTGTTGCTGTTCAGTCCTTTCAGTCATATCTGACTTGTTGTGACCCCATTTGGGGTTTTCTTGGCACAGAACCTAGAATGATTTACCATTTCATTCTCTAGCTCATTTTCCAGATGAGGAAACTACGATAAACAGGGGCAAGTGACTTGCCTAGGGTCACACAGTAATTGTCTGAGGCCAGATTTGAAGTTGTGTCTTCCTGACTCCAAGTCTGCCACTCAACCATCATTATGTCTCCATGAATATTCTGAGTGGAAGGTAGACAAATACCCTGCTGTCTACCTCTGAGGTTCAGCGGTACATGCTGACCTAGTAACCCACTCCTGCAGATTACCAGTAGCTTTTGTTGGTGTCTTTCACATAAAACCCTGGTCATTTTCTTTTAACTTTATAAATATTTTATATTTTCCAATTATATACAAAAACAGTGTCTACCAATCAATTTTTTGCAAGTTTTTGAATATTACAATTTTCCTCTTCCTTATCTTCCCTTCCCCCTCCCCCAATAGAAGGCAATCTGACCTTTGTTTCCAAGATATGCATAGATGAAAATTGAATGTTGAAAGAAAGAACATCTACAAGGAAGAAATAAAATATTAAAGATAGCAAGATTATGTAATACATAAGACAACTTCTTTAAAATTTTAAGATGGTAATCTTTGGTCTCCATTTAAACTCCATAGTTGCTTATCTAGTTAGAGATGGTATTCTCTATCAGATCCCCTCAAATTGTCCTTGATCCTCGCACTGGTCAAGTTTGATCATCATCCTATGTTGTTGCTAAAGTGTACAATGTCCTTCTGGTTCTCCTCATCTCACCCAGGATCAGTTCTTGGAAGGTTTTCCAGGCGTCTCTGAAATCCCATCTCTCCTGATTTCTAATAGAATAATAGTGTTCCATCACATACACATACCAAAATTTGTTCAGCCATTCCCCAATTGATGGACATCCCCTTGATAGCCAATTCTTTGCTACTACAAGCAGAGCTGCTATGAATATTTTTGTACACGTGGGATTTTTACCTTTTTTCATGATCACTTCAGAATATAGACCATCATGGTATTGCTGGATCAAAGGGTACGCACATTTTTATTGCCCTTTGGCCATAATTCCAAATTGCTCTCCAGAAAGGTTGAATGAGTTCACAGCTCCACCAACAACTCATTGGTGTCCCAGATTTCCCACATTCCTTCCAACATTGATCATTATGCTTTCTAGTCATATTGGTCAATCTGAGAGGTTTGAGGTGGTGCCTCGGATATACTTTAATGTGCATTTCTCTAATCAGTAATGAATTAGAGCAATTTTTCATATGACTATACATAGTTTTGATTTCCTCATCTGAAAATTGCCTTTGCATATCCTTTAATCATTTGTCAATTGGGGAATGACTTATTTTATTTTTATAAATTGGACTCAATTCTCTATATATTATATTTTATGTTTTTTATTATTTTATTTATTTAAGGCAATGGGGTGAGGCCGAACTTGAACTCAGGTACTCCTGACTCCAGTGTCATTGTTCTATCCACTGTGCCAATTAGCTGCTCCAGTTCTCTATATATTTTAGAAATGAGTACTTTGTCAGAAACACTAGTTGTAAAATTTGTTTCCCAATTTACTATATTTCTTTTGATCTTGGTTACAATGGTTTTGTTTGTGCAAAAGCTTTTAAATTTAATGTAATCAAAATTATCCAGTTTATTTTTTATAACGTTCTCTATCTTTTCCTTGGTCTTTCAATAGATCTGACAGGTAAACTATTCTTTGTTCTCCTAATTTGCTTATAATATTGTCTTTTATGCCTAAATCCTTCACCCATTTTGAACTTATCTGGATATAGGGTGTGAGATGTTATTCTAATCCTAGTTTCTGTCATACTATCATCCAGCTTTCCCAGCAGCTTTTATCGAAGAGTGAGTTCTTTTCCCAGAAAATGAACTCTTTGGGTTTTTCAAACAGCAGATTACTATAATCACATCCTGCTGTCTCTTTTGCACCCAATCTATTCCACTGATCCACCACTATATTTCTTTGCCAAAACCAGACAGTTTTGATGACTGATGCTTTATAATAAAATTTTATATTTGATAAGGCTAAGCTGCCTTCTTTTGCATGTTTTTCTTTAAATCCCTTGATATTCTTGACTTTTTGTTTCTTCATATGAATTTAGTTTCAATTTTTTCTAACTCTCTAAAATAATTTTTTGGAAGTTTGATTAGCACGGCCCTAAATAAGTAGTTTTAATTTAGTTAGAATTGTCATTTTTATTATATTAGTTCAATCTATCCATGAGCAGTTGATATTTGCCCAGTTATTTAGATCTGATTTTAATTGTGTGAAAATTTTTTTTAGTGGTTTTCATAGAGTTTTTGAGTCTGTCTTGGCAGGTAGACTCCCCAAATATTTTTAAGTTTGAAATTATTTTAAATGGATTTTCTTTTTCTAACTCTTCCTGCTGTATCTTGTTAGTAATATATAGAAATATTGAGGATTTCTGTGGATTTATTTTATATCCTGTGACTTTGCTAAAGTTGCTAATTGTTTCCAGTAGGTTTTTAGATGATTGTTTAGGGTCCTCTAGGTATATTTTCATATCATCTGCAAACAGTGAAAGTTTTGTTTCTTTCTTCCCAATTCTAATTTCTTCAATTTCTTTTTCTTCTCTTATTGCTAAAGCTAACATTTGTTTCAGGTTTTTACAAGGCAATGAGGTTAAATGGTCTGTCCAAGGCCACACAGCTAGGTAATTATTAAGTGTCTGAGGCCGAATTTGAACCCAGGTACTCCTGACTCTAGGGCCAGTGCTCTATCCACTGCGCCACCTAGCCGCCCCTTAAACCTAACATTTCTAATACATTATTGAATAGTAGTGGTGATAACCTGCATCCTTGTTTCACCCCTGATCTTATTGGGAATGCTTCTAGCTTTGTATTGGATATAATGCTTGTTGATGGTTTAAGATAGATACTGCTTTTCATTTTAAGGAACAATCCATTTATTCCTACTCTCTCTCTCTCTCTAGTGTTGTTTTTTTAGGTTTTTGCAAGGCAAATGGGGTTAAGTGGCTTGCCCAAGGCCACACAGCTAGGTAATGATTAAGTAAGTGTCTGAGACTGGATTTGAACCCAGGTACTCCTGACTCCAGGGTCGGTGCTTTATCCACTATGCCACTTAGCCGCCCCTCTCTCTAGTGTTTTTACTAGAAATGGGTGCAGTACTTTGTCAAAGGTTTTTCAGCATCTATTGAGATAATCAAATTATTTTTGTCAGGTTTGTTATTGACACAGTCAATTATGCTGACAGTTTTTCTAATACTGAACCAACCCTGCATTGCCGGAATAAATTCTGCTGAGTCATAGTGTATTATACTAATGATAACTTGCTGTGATCACTTTGCTAATAGTTTATTTAAGATTTTTGCATCCCTATTCATTAGGGAAATTGGTCTATAATTTTCTTTCTCTGTTTTAACTCTTCCTGGTTTAGGTATCAGCACCATATTGGTGTCACAGAAGGTATTAGGCAGAGTTCTGTCTTCACCTATTTTTCCAAAGTGTTTATATATAATTGGAACCAATTGTTCATTAAATGTTTGATAGAATTCACTTGTGAATCCATCTGACCCTGGAGAGTTTTTCTTAGGGGGTTTCTGACAAATGACTCATTTCTAAAATATATTGTTTTTGAATTTCTTTTTTCTGAGATAGGGTTATTTAGGTATTTAATTTCCTCTTCATTTAACCTGGGCAATTTATATTTTTGTAAATATTCATCAATTTCACTTAGATTATCAAATTTATTGGCATACAGTTGGACAAAATATTTCTGAATTATTACTTTAATTTCCTCCTCATTGATGGTGAGTTTACTTTTTTCATTTTTTGATACTGGTAATTTGGATTTCCTCTTTCTTTATTATAATCAAATTAACCAAAGATTTATTTATTTTATTGTTTCTTTCAGAAAACAAACTCTTGATTTTATTTATTATTTCAATAGTTTTCTTGCTTTCAATTTTATTAATTTATCATTTAATTTTTAGAATTTCTAATTTGATATTTAATTGGAGGTTTTTAATTTATTCTTTAACTTTTTTTAGTTGCATGTTCAGTTCATTGATTTCCTTTTTCTCTATTGAATTCATGTAAGCATTTAGACATATAATATATCCCCTAATAACTACTTTGTCTATATCCCATTAGTTTTGATATGTTGTCTCATTATTGTCATTGTCTTGGATGAAATCATTAATTCTTTCTATGATTTGTTATTTGATCCACTCATTCTTTAAAGTGAGGCTATTTAGTTTCCAATTAGTGTTAAGTGTCTTTCGCTCCATGACCCATTATAGTATGTGATTTTTATTGCATTATGGTCTGAAAAGGATGCACTCGATATTTCTGATATTTCTGCCTTTCTGCATTTGATTATGCCATAGTACATGGTCAATTTTTGTGTAGGTGCCATGTACTGCAGGAAAAAAAAGGTATAATCCTTTTTATCCCCATTCAATCTTCTCCAAAGGTCTATTATGTCTAAGTTTTCTAACTTGCTATTTACCTCCTTAACTTCCTTCTTGTTTATTTTATTGTTAGATTCATCTAATTCTGAGAGAAGAAGGTTGAGGTCTTCCACCAGTAGAGTTTTGCTGTCTGTGTCTTCCTATAACTCATTCAGCTTTTCCTCTAAGAATTTGGATGCTATACCATTTGGTGCATACATATTTAGTATTGAAATTACTTCTTTGTCTATGGTACCTTTTAGGAGGATATGGTTTCCTTCCTTATCTCCTTTAATGCTATCTATTTTGCAGCTACTTTGTCTGAGATAAGGATTGCTACCCCTGCCTTTTTCACTTCAGCTGAAGGATAATATATTCTGCTCCAGCCTTTTACCTTCACTCTCTAAGTATCTCTCTGTTTCAAATGCATTTCTTGTAAGCAACTTATTGTAGGATTCTCCTTTTTAGATCATTCTGCTATTTGCTTACATTTTATGGGAGAGTTCATCCCATTCAAATTCAAAGTTATAATTATTAATTCTGTATTGTCCTCCATGCTGTCTTCCATCTGTTTGTATTTCCCCATATATTACCTTATCCCTATTCCCCATTATTTTGCTTCTGAAAACACCTCCTTCAGTGTGTTTGCTCCATTCTATTCAAACCCCTTCCCCTTCATTTTGCTTAGTGCCTTCTTCCTTCCCTTCCTTCTGCCAGTTTCTCTTTTCCTCCCCTCTCCCCCTTTCCCCTCTTAATACTTGAAAGGTAAGATAAGTTTGTAAACTCAACTGAATGTGTGTGTGTGTGTGTGTGTGTGTGTTTTAAATCCTCTTTGAGTCAAATCTGATGAAAGTAAGATTTAAATGGTTCTCACCTCCTCCCTTCTTCTCCTCTATTGCAACAGGTCCTTTGCACCTTTTCATGTGATGTAAGTTGCCCTATTCAGTCTCCCCTTTACTCCCAACTCTTTACTGTGCTCCCTTTTTAAAGAGATATTATTTTAAATCATTCCATCAGAGTCACAGACAAGTTATGAGTGTCCATTACTTCTGGCTAAGTATATTCCCTCTAATAGAGTTACATTTTTCAGGAGTTATATGCATCTTCCTCATTGGTGGGGATATAGCCAGTTTCATCTTATTGGATAAAAGTTTTTTTTTTCTTTTCCCCTGTTAACCATTTCATGTGTTGCTTGAATATCCTGTTTGAAGATAAAATTTTCTGTTTAGCTCTGGTCTTTTCATCAGGAAAATTTGGAAGTTTCCTATTTTGCTAGATATCCATCTGGAAGAGAAGACTCAGTTCTGCAGGATATTGAATTCTTTACTGTCTTGCTCTCCAGAATATCATATTCCAGGCCCTTCAATCCCTTAATGTTGATGCAGCCAGGTCCTATGTAACCCTGACTGTGGCTCTTAGTATTTGAATTGTTTCTTTCTGGTCACATCCAGGATTTTCTCCTTGATTTGTTAGTTCTGGAATTTGGCCACAATATTCCTTGGTGTTTTCATTTTGGGATCCCTTTCAGGAGGGGATTGATGTATTCTTTCAATGACTATTTTGCCCTCTGGTTTCAGGATATCAGGGCATTTCTCCTTCATTGTATACTGAAGTATGATGTCCAGGCTTTTTTTTCCTTGTCGCTCCTAGATCTATTTTTCAGGTCTGTTGTTTTGCTAATGAAGTATTTTACATTTTCTTCCATTTTTTTTTATTTTGCTTTATAGATCTGTGGTTTCTTGTGATGTCATTAGCTTCCACAGATTCCAATCTCATTTTTTAGAGAAGAGTTTTCTTCATTTACCTTTTGCAACTCCTTTTTCACTTGGTCAATGCTATTTTTGAAGAAATTGTTGTCTTTTTTCATTTATCTAATTGTGTCTTTGAGAGAATTACTTTCTTTTTGCACTTATGCCTGATTAAGGAGTTTAGGTTTCAATTCGCTCCTACAAAATGACACGTTCACACCAACAAAACAAAAAAGAGTATATTTAATAAAGTGATAATAAAACAGGTAGAAATAAATCAGTTTTACAGCAAAAGTAACCAATAAATCCCAATATAATAAAAGGAAGAGCAAAGCCTACATACAGATAGATATTAAAAGAAAACATCATCAGTTGGGGGAGCAGCAACATCTGAATCAACAGCGGCTGGGGAATTCCGGGGGGGTACAACCTTAAGAGTCCTGAATGGGAAAACATCCCAGGCAAAGCATCCTTTCCATGGGTGAAACTCTGAGGGGCTGCTCAATTCCAGGGACTTTTAAGGGGTCCCAGCAAAGGTGGTACATTGCTAATGGGCTTATATAAGCTTTTTTGGCACTTAAGCAGGACATACATGACCATGTGAAGAGTACATGTATGACCTGGGACGACTCATGGCCAAGGTTCTGAAATTAATTAAATGTTGAACCTCTGGGTGGGTAGCCAACCCTCCCAGGATTCAACCTCCAGGAATGGCTAGTTCCTGGAGGGAGTATCTGACACATGCAAAGACAACCAAGTTCATGCAAAGGTGATGGGGGACCTTGGGTAGGGGAACCAGCATATGTCCCTGACTAAGATCAGAATGGGTATTAACCCTTCAACTTGTCTAATTGTATTTTCAAAGGATTTGTTTTCTTGTTGTAATATACTAATTTTCTCTTGTATCTCTTTTCCCAATTTATCCATTTGATTTTTCAACTCCTTTCTGATCTCTTCTAAGAAGTCTTTCTGGGCTGGAGACCAATTCATATTCTCCCCTGAAGCTCCAGTCTCTTTGAATTAGGGTCCTAGTCTTCAAGGTAATAGTCTATGGACCCTGCCTTTCACTGACCTTTCTTCATTTTAGGCCCTTTCCCTAGGGTCTCGTGTTCGGGAAGGAGCTAATTCACAGACCTTCCATGTCTCTCCCTAGAGTCTTTGCCCACTTCAGGGCTTTACTCAGTGGATCGAAACGGATGTAAGGGATACCTGAAGCTTTCTCTGGATTGTCTGTGATGTTGATCAGTGGCCCATTCCCTAGGCTTGGAGTTTGGGGGGGGGTGGCAAGATTGGGGCTGTTTTTACACAATGTGGGCTGGGCCATTCCAGTTAGACAGTTAATCAACTTAATCCACAATTAGCACTGGGGGAGATCTGCTGCCCACACCTGAGCCTTGGGGCAAGGTAAAAACACCTAGGGGCTATTACTGTGTTTGCTCTGGAGAAAGTCATGTTCTCCCATAGGCCTGGGGTGGGGGACTCATTTGGAAACACAGGGACTCTGCTGAAAACATGGAGGCTCGTGGCCCAGGTCTTCCAGACCAGCCAAGCTGACTGGGGATAGATGTCTGGGCTGCTGTACTGGAGCTCTCCCACCTGTCACACACACACACACACACACACACAGAGCAAATGCTTTGGCTGCTTTTCTCAGGTCAGTCCCCAGGCCTCACTTCACCACCCCTGCACTGGGTCTCTGCTCTCTGCCCCAGGCATGTCCATACTCCCCTTGCTAGAAGATGTTCTTCTCTGTTCTTCTCTGGGTTCTGTGGATCCAAATTCTGCTAAAAGACTTGGTTCATGTTGGTTCTGAGAGAAAGTCAGGAGTACTTAAAACAGTGTCTGACTTCTCTCTGCCACCTTGCCTGGAAGTCCTGGCCATTTTCTTTAAAGATAGACATTTGAGTAAACTTAGACAATTGTTTTTCTGGAAAAGCAGAGGAGGATATAAAAGGGGAAAAAAAGACCTGGATACATTTGAAGATATATTTGACTTTGAAGTTAGGATCACTAACCCCATTTAACAGATGGGCATACTGGGAGAAGAGGACCTGTTTAGTCATGAATAAGTTCAGCAGTTCATAAGTGCACTCAGTGTACTATATTGGAAATAGCCTTGGACTAAGTATCAGGAGATCTGGGTTCTAGTCTCAGCTTTCTCATTTGTAAGAGGAAAAGTGAAGTCCCTAGGTGTCCTTCTAACTCTGATGTTCTGGAACTTCCAATGCCTAGCTTTTTCCACTTAATGGCCTCTGAGTCTAGGGTAGGAAGGTTGGAGGATATTTAAACTGGTTGATCAAGTGGGTGGGGGAGCAAATCTAGGACCCTCTTTCCTCTCAACCCCACCCCAGACCTGGGAGTCATAGAAAGAAACAATCAACTCTAAGCATTAGGACCAAAAAAATGGGTCAACAAAGGGGTAACTTTTCAGTGGAGACTAGAGGGAAACATGAATCTGTGGTTATGACCTAGAAGCTGAGAAGTAGAAAGAAAGAGAGAAAGCCCAGAGAACAATATCTGGGGGAGGAAGAGTTTGACAATTCCTGGGGGTTTTTGGATGCGGGGGTGGGGGGAGGCCATTTGTCCTTTGTATCCACAAGGCTATAGGATCTTTTTTTGGAACATTTCTATGCTGACATTCAGAAGCAAATTCACCCACACAGGCAGGTACTGATGGGCAAAGATCCATGAGGAGGAGAGTGAACCCTGTCCATGATATTAGAAGTTATACCTGGAACCAGCTGTGGACAAATTTTAAATCCAAAAAGGATCTATTCATTCGGTCAACAGATTCCTTAAGGGCCCTCCCTGGAAAGCAGACCCTTGTCTACTGCCCTCTGTGGCACTGTTCTCTCTGCTTCTTTTGCTTAGCTGCCTTTGTTGAGTCTCCCATGCTGGATCATAGTTCATTTCCTGGGCATGGGTCTCTTCTCTCTGCTTTGGATAGCTCTGGATCTAGAAGTATTCTTGTGTCTTATCTGTACTCCCACCCCTCATTACCCTCTCCATTCAGATATGCTACCACTGAAGTTTTTCCATAATCAAGCTCTCTAACCACCTACTTTTTCAGTCTTTTTTTTTCTTTTGTTTTTTAGGTTTTTACAAGGCAGTGGAGTTTAGTGACTTGTCCAAGGCCACACAGCTAGGTAATTATTAAGTATCTGAGGCCGGATTTGAGCTCAGGTTACTCCTGACTCCAGAGCTGGTGCTCTATCCACTATGCCACCTAGCCGTCCCTAGTCTTTTTTCTTATTACTCTTCACCATGACTTTACATTCCTGGCAAACTGGTCTGCTAACTGTTGCTTGAACACAATCTACCTGGCTAAACCCAAATACTAGTCCTCTCTCTCCAGGCACCTTGATGATGTTTGTCCTTCATTTTTGAAGACCATGCCATCAGAGAGGTGATGCCATGACAAGCACATGAATTGGATTTGAAGGAAGGGGTGCTATGCTAAGTCACCTGCCTCACTTTCTCTTCTAGAGCCATCTGAGTCCAGTGGCCAGATATGACTGAAGATGGCTCTGGATGTAAGACAATCAGGGATAAGTGAATTGCCCAAGGTCACACAGCTAGTAAGTGTCAAGGGTCTGAGACAGGATTCAAACTCGCATCCTCCTAACTCCAAGGTCAGTGTACTGTGTAGTATGTACTGTGCTATGGAGGAGAAACTGAGGCTAGTGACTGCACAGCCCCTCTCATTCAAATATTATGATCTTCTTGGGACAGCCTAAGATTAGGCTTTCTCGTACAGCTTACATGTCCAGTGCCCCCATAGTGAACTAAAACTGAGGTGACTGGCACTTTGCCCCAGGACACTGAAATGTATAGGGTGCTGACAGCATTTGTATTCCTTCAGCAGACAGAAACCACTGGGCTTAGTAGATAGTTAGGAAGAAAATTGACAAGAAAAAAGAATTTTATTATTAAATAAATATTTTTTTTTAAATAAGGCAATTATACAGCTATTTCTTCTCTCCTATCCCAGATGAGTTATTTCCTAGTATGGCTCCATTCTGATCTCTCCCTTCCTATCTGGACAGCATCCCCAGTCAAGGCCTGAAAGTCCTGGAATTTTTGCCTGTAGTCAACAGGCTCCTTATCCTAGAGTTTCTTCTCTTTGTATCCTGGAGCTATAGTTTGCTCCTCACAACTTTTCTCCTCTTCCCTTCCTAATTGCTCTGTCCCCAAGACATTTTGAGATACTTTTGCTCCAGGTCTTAGAATGAGTCTTTCTTTGGGGATTCCTAGTGAGTTTCTCTTTACTTGGTCTGTATAATGGCATCCTGTGATTTCAAGGAAAGAGATTCTGGCAAAATGGGTTTTAAGATGGAATAGTTATCAGCTCAAATTTATGGCATCTGTAATGGAGAGGAAAGGCTACTGAATTTGGAACCACCTTGGCTTTCAATCTTGTCTCTGCTTTACATGACTTGAGGCAAATCTTAGTTTCTTGATCAAAGGGTTTTTGCCATTCCCAAACATAATAATCCTTTCCCAACAGAGCCTCAGACACTTATTAGCTCTGTGACCTTGGGCAAATCACTTCACCCAGTTTGCCTCAGTGTTCTTATCTGTCAAATGAGCTGGAGAAGGAAATGGTAAACCACTCCAGTAACTATGACAGGAAAATCCGGGATCAGGGAGAGTCAGATTTGACTGATACAAGTAAGCAATTACAACTTCCTGACTTTAAGACCAGAGCCTTAACTACTGCATTATGTTGTCTCATTTCCCTGGTTGAGGTTATCCAAAACTGTCTTCTATAGAGAGGATATTTGGGGATATTCTTTCCCTCTAGAATTTTATCTTTCCACCTTCTCTTCAACAAACACCTCTTCAGCTGATATCTGCAAGATATATGGAACTAAATCTCTACCTTACATCTCTATTTCTTCTCCAAGAAGTAGTCTGCCTTCCATGTTCCACTGGGCCCTTTGGTCCTGCCCCATCCCCCTTCCCACCCTAAAAGACACAAACCAGTTCAGGTTCTCCTATTTGTCTTAAAGAAAAGGATATGGGGGTGGCTAGGTGGTGCAGTGGATAAAGCATGGGCCCTGGAGTCAGGAGTACCTGGGTTCAAATCCAGTCTCAGACACTTAATAGTTACGTGGCCTTGGGCAAGCCACTTAACCCCATTTGCCTTGCAAAAACCTAAAAAAAAAGGATATGGACCCTGGAATCAGAGGACCTAAGCTTGAATCCCAGGTATTCTAGTCACCAACTGTGTGTCTTTGGGAAATTCTCTTTCTCTCTTTAGGACTAGGGTTCCTTGTCTTTAAATTTAGGGGTTTTTGACTAGATCAGAAGTGTAGTTCAAACTTACTCCCAAGTGTGGTATGAAGCAAAATATAATTGAGACCCTGTTGAACAAAACAAACAAAATGATACTAGAACCTAGCATGGTAGCATCCAAGTCATTATGCAGCCCTCAGGGAGCCTTACCTATAGTTTAGTGAACTTTATTTCTATTTGAATTTGGCACCATTGGACTAGATGGCTACCGAAGCTCCTTCCAATTCTGGATCTAGTATTCTATTGTGACCTTGGGTGAGTCCCTCCTATAAAATTAGGAAGTTGGATTACATGACCTTTGTGGTTCCTTCAAACTCTAAATCTATGACCATCTGATATTTTGAACATCCTCTCACTTACTAGCATCTCCTCCTGTACTTATCTCCTTTCTTCCCCACCGTCTTCAGTCAGGAACTAAGGACAGAGAAAGGGGATGACTTTCATAATGTTAAGCAACTAACAAGTTGTAAAACTGGGACGAGAACTTAGGTCTCTCCTTTTTCTTATTCCATTGTTTGGCTTGGGAGGAAATTCCAGCAAAAGTCCTACCCTGGGGAAGTGTGGCTGGCTACTGCCTAGTGCAGAGTTTCTTAACCGGGAGCCCCTTGGAGTTGATTTCTTTTGTGACCCCATGTATATTTCATGCATTTTGAGAATGATATTGAGTAGTACCTCAGTTGGCCAGACTGATAATTTGAGGAAGCTGTGACTGCAAAAAGCTTCAGATTCCCTGCTCCAGTGTTGGGGGCTTGGGTGAGGGTGAAGGACCAAAAGGGACCATGTCAACTTGAGTCTTGGAAAGAGGAGGGGAGCTGCCAGCTGAAAGGATGAGCTCATCGAGTCCCTGGGATGGAAGGATAGAGGACACAGACAATGTATAATCTTACAAAAAGACATCAAAAGAGGGCAAGATCACATTATCTCTTCCAAACTGGATTTCATAGGGGGAAAAAAGTGCATTTCATCATGCCCCAACATTGTCTGACATGACCTCTGACCTTCTTAAATGAATGCCTCAGAAGCAAGAACAGAGATGTGAAGTCTCAACATCATCAGTCAAACCTAAATAATAATGATTGTGTGTGCTGTGTTCAGAAAAGAAGGGATAGATGAAATCAGCATAAAGAGAGCATCTAGTAAGCTGGGAACTTCATAAAAGATTGCAGAAAGTATCACTTTGTCCCTTGTGTTCATGGCAAGGCAACATAATATGGTGGAAAACAGACTGCCATGGAGTTTGAGAGGCCTGAGCACCATTTGTCCAAGACCTGTGTTCAAATCCAGCCTCAACCACCTAACTATGTGATCCTGAACAAATCACTTAATCTCTGTCTGCCTCAATTTTCGCAGCGGTAAAATAAGGATAATAATACCAACAACAGATAATGCTAGTAATAATAGCAGATGATAACAATATGACCATTTCTTCCCAGAGGGTAAAATAAAACATTTGACGACCTTGTACCCCTTAAAATGCTATTGTGTTATTATTCTTCCCAACTGTCATGTTCTGACTGGGGATTTTCACTGCTTCTCCTGCTGCCTTCAGTGCCTTGGCTTCCTCAGCTTCCTTCAAATCCCAGCTCTACTCTTACTTTCCTCAGGAAATCTTTACTCGTTCTGATTAATGCCCACATCTCCCTTCTGTTGCTTACCTCCAATTTATCCTGCATCTGGCTTGCTTGTACATAATTGTTATCATGTTATCTTACCCATTAGACTATGATTGCCTTGGGAGGAGCAGCTGGTTTTTGTCTTTCATTGTACCTCCAAAACATAGCAAAGTGCACATAGTAGGGGATGATAAATGTTTGTGTGTTATGATTTTACCATGTATCTTGTTACTATCACCAATGGTTTTCCCGTCTGCCCTTTTGCTGCCCTGTCAGCCTCCCCAACCTACCCTTATAACTATCCCTGCAGCCTCTGGGCAACCCTGACATATTCCCCATCTCCCTACCCTTAAAAAATGTATTTCTTTTTTTGGATGCTATTTTATTTAATTTTATCTTTCTAATTACATGCAATAGTAGTTTTTCAATATTCATCCATTTGCAAGCTTATGAGTTCCATATTTTTCTACTACCTTTCCTTCCCTCCCCCCTCTCCATGGCAGTGAACAAACAGTAAAAGTTGTACATGTACAATCATGTTTAACACATTTCCATGTAGTCATGATGCAAAAGAGGAATTAGAACTCAGGAGGAAAAATATGAGAAAGAAAGAAAAAACATAATAGAAAATTTTAAAAGTTGATATAGTAAGCTTTGATCTGCATTCAGACTCCATAGTTTTTTCCTCTGGATATGGATAGCATTGTCCCATCATAAGTCTTTTAGAATTGTCCTTGACCACTGAACCGCTGAGAAGAGCAGCATCCATCATAATTGTTCATTTTATAGTGTTCCTATAACTGTGTACAATGTTCTCCTGGTTCTGCTCACTTCTCTCAGAATTAGCAAGTCTTTCCAGGCTTGAAAAAATGTATTTCATCATTATTTATTAGAGAAATTCAAATTAAAGCATCTCTAAGGTACCACTTCACACCTCTCAGACTGGCCAATATGACCAGAAAGGACAATGATCATTGTTGGAAGGGATGTGGGAAATCTGGGACACTAATACATTGTTGGTGGAGCTGTGAATTCATCCAACCTTTCTGGAGAGAAATTTGGAACTATGTCCAAAGGGCAACAAAAATGTGCATACCCTTTGATCCAGCAACACCACTACTGGGCCTATACCCTGAAGAGATGATGAAAAAGGGTAAAAACATTGTTTGTACAAAAATATTCATAGCGGCCCTGTTTATGGTGGCAAAGAATTGGAAATCAAGTAAATGTCCTTCAATTGGGGAATGGCTTAGCAAACTGTGGTATATGTATGTCATGGAACACTACTGTTCTATTAGAAACCAGGAGGGATGGGAATTCAGGGAAGCCTGGAGGGATTTGCATGAACTGATGCTGAGTGAGATGAGCAGAACCAGAAAAACACTGTCCACCCTAACAGCAACGTGGGGGCGATGATCAACCTTGATGGACTTGCTCATCAGGGACAATTTGGAGCTCTCTGCGAAGGAGAATCCCATCTGTATCCAGAGAAAGAACTGAGGAGTTTGAACAAAGACCAAGGACTATTCCCTTTAATTTAGAAAAACCCTGATATCTTATTGGCTGATCTTGCTATCTCTTATACCTTATGTTTCTTCCTTAAAGGCTATGATTTCTCTCTCATCACACTCAATTTGGATCAATGTATACCATGGAAACAATGTAAAGACTGGCAAATTGCCTTCTGTGGGAGTGGGGGAGGGAAGTAAGATTGGTGGAAAATTGTAAAACTCAAAATAAATACAATCTTTAAAAAAATAAAAAAAAATTATTTCAATACAACTGGTTTCCTTTCTTGTCCTTTGTATAAAAACATGACTGGGAGAAGGGGTCCCTAGGCTACCCCAGAATCTATAGCACCAAAAACCTTGAGAGCTCCTGGCCTATTAGATGGGAAGTTCTTTAGGTAGTGACTGCCTTATTTTCATATTTTGTGTCACAGAGCACTTAGCCCAGTGATATTTACATAGTAAACATTAAAAAATGCTTTATTCATTCATTTTTCATTCATTCATTCATCTATTTCTTCCCAATTCTAACATTTCCCATTGTTCCAAGAGTCGTTCTTTAGCAAATATTCTATGATTTCTCTCCTAGCTCTTCTTTCCATCTCAAGATTTTGTGAAAGACCAAAGATAACTTGAGTGAACACTGCTAAACGTGAGCTACTTAAGACTTCTTTGCAGTTTCTTACCTAAAGTTTGACCTAGTATCTTGCTGAGACTAGTCCTTTTGAGAGAGCATTTGAAGCAGGCTGCTTTGGGGCAAGCATCTGTCCATGATTTGTCTGTGTCCGACACAAGATTGTAACCCAGGTCCCCTCAAAACAAATCCATCACACCAAGCTGCCTCAAAGTTGCAAGAACCAGAAGTCTGGATACTCCCAACTCACAGGGTGAATCCCTCAGCAGATTCCTGGTTCTGTACCCCCCTAAAATTTGGTACTGGTCAGGGAGTAGTCTTGGTGTGCCAAAGAGTTTGGCAATAGGAGCAAGGTAGAGAAAACACTCATTTCGGTCAAGGCTAGGAGAAACAAATGGGACCCTTAGAAGAGTGGATCTGGAAAGATTTTTTCACTCTTCCGATGGCTGAGCATGCTAGGTTAGAGCTGCTGCTGAGAACCAGAAATGATTGAAATCACTTCTCCCATGAAGAACAGGTGACTAGCACCTCTGAAGAGTAAACTAAAAACTGCAGAGAGGCTCTTTAAGCTATTGTAGAAGACACTGTTGTTGAAGGTGAGAGGTGGGAGCTGCCCCTCCACATGTAAACACTGTTCCCCAGAATCCCTAGAAGATACTCATGCTCCCCATATATGTAGTCCTCTGTACCTGCTCCCTATGTGCATCCACTCTTCCTCCTTGAATGTGGGAAAGTGGACCCTGAGTTTCTAGGAGGAAATGTTGTATTGCGACCTTTTCTTACTATGTTATTTCACAAAATAACTTGGAGTTATGTCCTCTGCCTGCATAGAAGTAAACACGGTGAGGGCCTCTGAGCTATGGATTGAAATGGATGCAGACCCTCAGCATACTTTGAACTTGGGGAATCTTATGTGGGGGACCCACTGTGTAAGCAGTAAGATGCCTTCCAGGTCCTACAGCATTAAGATGACAGCTTTGGAGGGCCTATAAGGGAAAAGGCAGAGAGATGAAAAGAGACAGGGAGACAATGGGAGACAGGGACAAGTTGGCAAGTGGCAAATTTGATAATTGCTACTTTCCAACACAAATAGGGGAAAAGAAATGTTTACCGTCTCCATTCATTAGTTCAGACTGCTGAGCAGCTGAGTGTTTGCCCATCTCTTGTGTAAAGAATATGAATTACATCTTCAAAGTTCTTTGAAATAATATGCTCTCAATGAGGGGAACAGCTTGCCAGGCACAGAGCCTGCTCAGGAGAACTTTGGTGGAGTTGGCAAGGATCCCTATGGCCATTTTTCCCCATTGGTTTCCCCGGTCCCATGAAATACCTGGAGTAGGGGCGGCTAGGTGGCACAGTGGATAAAGCACGGGCACTGGAGTCAGGAGTACTTGGGTTCAAATCCGGTCTCAGACACTTAATAATTACCTAGCTGTGTGGCCTTGGGCAAGCCACTTAACCCCATTTGCCTTGTAAAAACCTAAAAAAAAAGAAAAAGAAATACATGGAGGAAATAGAGCTGAGCATATAAACCTCACTGGACAAATAGAACCTAACTGGCTTTAATTACCACCATGACACTCAGTTCAGACATGGGAGAGCCTGCATTGAACCCCATCATGCTGCTTGTCTTCCAGTTATGCTTTGAGCAAGAGAGATGGGACTGAGTCACCTGCTGACTGGGGTTTCTGATTCATCCTCCTTGGAAGGAGGTAGAGATTTGGACTTTTGGAAAATTATGGCCTGAGATGTTTGTGAGGCCCCTGCCCCCAGGCTTGAATGTATTATTGTGTGTGTGTGTGTGTGTGTGTGTGTGTGTGTGTGTGTGTGTGTTCAGTGTGGGGTGGAAAGCTGGTAAGAAGAAAGGAAGAAAACACAGGTAATTATACAGGAAACTGAGGCTAAGTAAGTGAAGGAATTGAAGTAGAGGCAGCTGGGGTACTACAGACCCAGGTTTCCTGATTCCACAGGTGCCTTGGCTCATCGTCAGCACTGTCCATTTGAACATAATGGTGTCCTTCTTCTTCTAGGCCACTTTCAGCTTAACATTATTTATTTAGCTCTGATAGCCTAGGTTTTAAGGCCACTTCTGACAATCTGTATTCAAATGTCCTTCTGACCCTGATATTTTTTAAAGATTTTATTTATTTTGAGTTTTACAATTTGCACCCAATCTTACTTCCCTTTCCCCACTCCCCACAGAAGGCAATTTGCCAGTCTTTACATTGTTTCCATGGTATACATTGATCCAAATTGTATGTGATAAGAGAGAAATCATATCCTTAAGGAAGAAACATAAAGTATAACAGAAAGATCAGACAATAAGATATCAGGTTTTTTTTCTAAATTAAAGGAAATAGTCCTTGGTCTTTGTTCAAACTCCACAGTTCTTTCTCTGGATACACATGGTATTCTCCCTTGCAGACAGCCCAAAATTGCCCCTGAATGTTTCACTGATGGAATGAGCAAGTCCATTAAGGTTGAACATCACCCCCATGTTGCTGTTAAGATGTACAGTGTGTTTCTGGTTCTTCTCATCTGGCTCAGCATCAGTTCATGCAAATCCCTCCAGGCTTCCCTAAATTCCCATCCCTCCTGGTTTCTAATAGAACCACAGTGTTCCATGACATACCTATAACACAGTTTGCTAAGCCATTCCCCAATGGAAGGACATTTACTTGATTTCCAATTCTTTGCCACCACAAACAGGGCTGCTATAAATATTTTTGTACAAGTGATGTTTTTACCCTTTTTATCATTTCTTCAGGATATAGACCCAGTAGTGGTATTGCTGGATCAGAGGGTATGCACATTTCTGTTGCCCTTTGGGCATAGTTCCAAATTGTTCTCCAGAAAGGTTGGATGAGTTCACAGCTCCAACAACAATGTATTAGTGTCCCAGATTTCCAACAACACTTTCACTTCTGGCCCTGATATTCTATGATTTGAGTGGGCTACAAACTTTTTTGATAGTACAGCCCTATCAGTTTAAAACAAAATTGGAGCACTACCCCCATATATGTATATAGGGTGTTCCAAAAGTCTTGGGGCAGTTTTTATGGTCTTTCTGAATTTGAGGTTCTGTGTTCTAAGATTCCTTCAGCTCCAATACGCTATGCTTTAGGGCAACTAGGCAGCACAGTGGATAGAGTACCAGTCTTGGAGTCAGGAAGGACTGAGTTCAAATCACGTCTCAGGTACTTATTAGCTGTGTGATCCTGGGCAAAGTTCTGCTATATAACAATAACATTAACAATGATAATGATGATGATGGTGATGAAGTGATTCTTCACCATTTGCTAATTTAGAAAATGAACTGGAGAAGGAAATGGCAAACCACTCCAATACCTTTGCCAAGAAAACCCCAAATGGGATCACTGAGAGTCAGACATGACTGAAACAATTTTACATTCTAAGATTCGTCCTCACTCTAATATTAATCTTCTAAGGTCCCTCCTATCTTACATAGTCTATGCTCTAATATTCCTCCCAGCTCTGATATTCCATATTCTGAGATCCCTCCCATCTTTGATGTTTTATGTTTTAAGGAGACTCTTAGCTCTGACAGTCTCCATTATTTAGGGCAGGTCTTCTTTCCTGACATTCTATAGAAATATTGGAGGATGAGCAGCCACCCAAAGGGGTCACTGGAATTCAAGGTTCCTGCCAATGACCCCTTCTTCATAGCTCTTTGTCACCTCTGGGTGCAGAGCTAGAGATGTGTGTTGGAGGATTAAGCTGGTGTTCCTTTCTCGCGCTCCTTCTCCCCCTCCTCCTCAACTCAGTTCTCTGCTGCTTTTGCCATTAACAGCTGGTGCCTGGAAACCAGAGCTAGATGAAGCTTAATGAGAAGTGAGTCAGGAAGGACAGCAGGAATTAACTAGACTGTGTTAAGAGGGAGGCAGAGAGTGTACAAAATGAGGGAGGGGACTGTCTGAATGCCCTCAGCCTTAGTCACCATCCAGAATGCCGTGTCCTATTTTGGGCACCATACTTTTAAAAGGACATTAGAGAAGAGTCACTGGGATGGTGAAGGCACTGGAGACAAGGCCATATTGAAGGCTGCTTGAAGGCCTTGGAGATCTTTTTCCTGGAGAAGAGAAGAATGAGGTGTCACATAGAGAAGCATGTGAAAGGCTCTCTCACATAGAAAAGGGCTTGGATTTGTCCCGCTTGGGCCCACAAGGCAGGGACAGAAAAAATGAGCAACACAATAGTAGAGTTAAGAAACAACAGTAGCTTTTGAATTAGAGGACCTGGCTTTGTCTCCAAGTTCTGCTCGAGAATAATAACACCACCAACAACAATGATGAAGACAAAATGATTTAATAATAATGGTTTAATAATATGTAGCGCCTTAAGGGTTATAAAGGGTTTTACAAGCATCTCATTGCATCTTTGCACCATTCCTAGGAGATAAGTGCTGTTAGTTCCATTTTACAAAGGAGGAAACTGAGGCATGATCTCTCATTGCTAGCAAGTATCTGAGTCAGAATTTGAAATCAGGGTTACCTGAGTCTAGATCTAGCTCTCTATCTCTTACATGCTCTTGGGTAAGTCACTTACCCTGGGAATTTCAGTTTCCTCATTTATAACTTGAGGTGATTAGAGTTGATACCTCTAACTTTACCTTACTCTCTTCTGGTTCTTATATTTATAGTTCTCTGATGCTAAGATGGGGGTAGAAAGAGTTGATCTTGATGGAAGGGAAGATGGTGTAATAATGCTCTCTCAAGATGGAATGGCTCAAGACGTAATGGGTTCCATGGAGGTGGGAATGGATTTGAGTGGATGTTGCATGACTATTTACTGGGCATACTATGGAGGGCATTCCCTTGTAGGCACTGGATGGCTTCCAGGAGGCCCTGAAACTTGGAGATTCAAAGATTTCAAAGAACAGATGGGCACTCTCTGCTCTGGAGCATTTCTAGTCTTCTTGGAGTTCATCCAGGTCTAGCCAGGCCCAGCAAGTGTTTTCTTCCTTGCTTATTTATTGAAGTGCAAACCATCCAAGATCTCCTATCATCAATCCCTAGCAAGGCCCTCTCAATGATCAACTTCCTAGCAGGTAGTGATTTCCTCATTAGTGGAGGCCTTTGAGTAGACCCTGGAAGGGTCGCTTGTCTGGGATATCATAGAGGGAACTTGTGATTCTCTAAGAGAGCACCAAGCTGCTTACCCCAGGAATCATAAGAGCTTTGGGTTCAAAAATACTCCTATTAATGCCAAAATCCCCAACCTGCTGAATTTTCCTCTTTTAGAACAACCAGGATTTATCAAATGGCCTTGCATCCTAGTGAGAATAAGAGCACTTTACTTAAAGGAAAAAAGCCCTGTGATATTAAGGATGTGAATAAACAGCAAACAAATACTTCCCCCAACATTCATAGCCCTACTTTCCTTTCTCCCATAAAGGCAGGGATGGAAGACTGTGAGTTGAGCCTAGTTTCAACCAAATGGTCTTGCCCTAGTTCCATGGCTAAAATGGACCTTGTATCCAGGGCCACCTCCAGTCATCGTGATCCAAACCTGGCCACTGGACCCAGATGGTTCCAGAGGAGAAAGTGAGGCACAGCACCCCCTGACTCAAACCCAATTCACAAACATGCCATGACATCATCTCACTGATGAAATAGTCCTCTTTAAGAATGAAGGACAAACATCAACATAGGTGGAGTGAGGTCTGTCCAAGGTCTGAGCAAACAGAGTTTGGAGCAAGACATAATGACAAAACTCATCTAGGGAGAGCAACTGATCCTTCTGCTACCAAAAGTCAGCCCAGAAAGAGGGAAGCTAACCCTTCAACATCATCTCAAAGTCATATGATATGGCAGTACCCAGAAGGAACACTTGGAACATTGTGGTCATTTTCTCTCCTTTGCTTCTTTTTCCTGTCTCTTCCTGTGCACAGGTGTCAGACATGCTGGGACATGTGGAAACTCTGGAAGCCACCATTAATGTTAGGGTTAATTGTCACTCTGGCCTCTATTCCATCTTCTCCCCAGTAGAATATTTGCAGTCTGTGTGAATGATATAGGTAATATAGGGAGAGCTATAAACATAGATCATAAACATTCAGAAATTTATATATAATGGTCACAGGGAATTATGCTAAACATCTAATATATACATACATATATATATATATATATATCATCTACATTATAATTGAAAGCAAGAAGCAGGAGCACCCACAGAAACAGAAAATAGACTAATGACAATAAGAGCTAGTCTTTAAGACAGAGCTATGAGATCTGCAGAGAGCTTTACAAATACTATTTCATAGGAACCCTGGGAAGTGAGTGCTAATATTAACTTCATTTAGAGATGGGGAAATTGAGGCAAACAGAGATTTAGTAACTTGCTGAGGGTCACCCAGCTAATAAATGTCCGAGGTAGGGTTCCATTAGAATTAAAAATGAGATTTTAAAAAAGCACCAACAAGTTCCTGAGACAGGGTTTTACAACTGGCTCCAACATCTGTGCTTCTCAGGGCCCGAAACTGAAGCTAAGAAAATGGGTATGCTGCTGAACAGGCTTCATGGTCTGCCTCCCATAACTCACTTTCATTCTGGTGTCAATCCCAAAGCACGATCGGTGGGTGGGAAAATGTTGGGCAGTGGCGCTTGAGTCCTGACTCCAACTCCAACCTTCTCTCCACTGTATTGTAGTTACTCTTTGTCCTCTGTTTTGTGAAGTGGACTAAAGATAGCATAGGTGATGTCTGGACTCATAGGTGAATTGAATTTAAGTGAGGTGCAGTTGCACATGGTCATCAACTTCACTCTTTCTTCCTGACTCACCAAAGTCAAGTGACAAGACAAGAAGCTTCTGGGAGGCTGGCCAAGCAATTAAATCCCCATGAGCTTCAATTTCCTTAATTGTAAAATGGGGAGGGGTGTGGGATGCAATAACTTCTAAGACCCCTTTCATCTCTAAATACATGATCCCATTGGCAGATACCAAAGGGTGGAGGTGACCACAGGGCACTGTCACTTAAGAAATGCCAAGACCACCCAGTTGGTGCCCAGACTGACTTAGGATACTTTCGGAGTAATGAAAAAAGAACTTGTACCTGGAGTCTGTAGCTAAATCCAAAGTGCTGATCTAAGGGGAGGAATTCGATCTCTGTGGATCACCTATGTGATTGGTTACCGCACAGGACTTGGCCTCTTGAAAGCAGGGCTCTGCTACGTATGTAATGTACATGTGTGTCTATACGCAATGTATACCAGATATTGTGTGTGCATGTATTATTGCTTTAGGTATCTTGTGCTTTTGGTGAGATAGCAGAGGAGTGTTAGAAGACACCAAAGACTGAGGATGTCAAGGTCATCTCCTGAATCCTGGGCCTTTATTAATCAGCCTGACTTTTATCTTGTCATTGAACTTTGATGACTCAGGAAGAGAGAATGAGGCCAATGACTTTTTGTAGCTGGTCCTTTATGAAAAGAAAGGACATGGGGTAGCTAGGTGGCACAGTGGATACAGCACCAGACCTGGAGTCAGGAGTACCTGAGTTCAAATCCGGCTTCAGACACTTAATTACCTAGCTGTGTGGCCTTGGGCAAGCATTGTCTTGCAAAAACCTAAAAAGAAAAAAGAAAAAATTAAAAAAAAAAGAAAACAGGACAAACAACATGTGAGGCAGGATTTGAACCGAGATCTAGAACCCATGCCTATCACTCCAGTCACTGCTCCTATCTTGGTCTTGTAGATGGCCCAGGAAGATGCATGATGGAAAGGGAGGAGAGGGAAGGCGAACTCTGGACAAGAATTTGTAAGGCTCTTTGTAAGCTGTCTGAGGGCAGAGCCATTTCATTTTTATGGAGCTCTCCTGAATTCAGAATGTCATCTGGCATACAGTAGGTGCTTAATAAGCGCTTATTGATTGACTGGCACTGGAAGGTAGAACTGAGCATAATGTGGAAGAAGACAGAAAGAAGCAAATTTAGGTCTTAAGTAATTTTGATCAAAGAACTAGAGCTGGAAAGGGCCACAGATGTCATTTACAGATGAGGAAACTGAGGCACAGACATGTGCAGTGTCCTGACCAAGGTCAAAATAGGATCATAGATCTAGGGCAAAGATACTGTGGATATAGGAACAGATTTGGGGGGGGGCTGGTACATAGACTTGGATGAGAAAAATGTGGTCCCAGGTATCTGTAACACAACCCTCCTACAAGCAGTCAGAATAAGGGCTCTGTTGAATCAGACAGCAGGGTCTCTTTGTGCCTCCAGTGAGGGACTTGGGTCATGCCCAGGTCACCACCTCCTCCCATGGACTCTGGGAGAGAAGGGGGAAGGTGGCTGTCTTTGACCTTCCAGTCTCCTGTGGAACCCTGGACAGCTGGTCTGGCCAAAATTTAATCAGCAATTCACATGCTCTTCTTTTTTTTTTTTTTTTAAGGTTTTTTTTTTTTTTTGCAAGGCAAATGGTGTTAAGTGGCTTGCCCAAGGCCACACAGCTAGGTCATTATGAAGTGTCTGAGGTCGGATTTGAACTCAGGTCCTCCTGACTCCAGGACCGGTGCTCTATCCACTGTACCACCTAGCCGCCCTTCACGTGCCCTTCTCTTAAAACTCTAACTTTTCTATCTCTTTCTTAATATGCTGTAACTTCCTTGAATAAATCTCTATTTTCTTTCCAAAACCTACATTCCCAAGTGTGAGTCACGATTCCTTCCAGGGCAGAACTGAACCCAAGAAACAAATCAGTGGCTACAGTTTCAGGTAAAGGCAAACAGTATGAACTGCAAAGGTGGTGAAGCAAGAAAGTTCAAGGCATGCCCTGGGGCGAGAGAATTGTTCATTTGGCTGGAGTGGAGAATGCATGGAGGGGAGGAGGGGGAGGCATGACTGGGAAGGGAAGGTGGGACCAGTCTGGAACAGGAAGCTCGAATAATAATAATGATAATAAGCAATTAGGAGCTATTTATGTCTTTTGTGTTGAGAAGTAATTGGGCTCTCTGCCTGCACACATATGTATGTATGTATGTATTTACCAGTATATATAGATAGATATATTTTATATATATGTATGTATATATATATATATATATATATATATATATATATATATATATACAATAATTTTTTTATGTTCAATGGGTCAAGGGACTATATTATATACTCTTTGAATGCCCAACACTCCCGAACCAGAGCTAGGCAATCCATAAATCTTGGACTTAGATGGCCTTGAAGGTCCCTTCTAGAATCTGGGATTCTATGGTCTGAGGAACTGGGGGTCACTGTATTTGGAGGCATACATTCTTGTTATAAACAGGACTGGGTGATTGGGAGGTGTAGAGAAAAGGCAACACTCCGAGGGCTCAAGTCCTATAACTGGCCCCATCTTTACTATGTCTTAGATCCTATCCAATAAAAGCTATAATAAATTAGCTCATTTTTCTATACCTCTGTACATTTTATGAGGCATTTCTTTTCATGAACTCTGAAAAGTAGGGAGGAAAAGTGTATTCCCATTTTAGGTGATTTTAAATGAAGTTCATTTGTTCCAAAGTCTCACAACTAGGGAGAATTGGAATTAGACCTCGAATTCAGGTCCTCTCATTGAAACTAGTGAGTTTCCCATAATGCCATGTGGCCTTTCATTACAGAGAATATTAGACTGATACAATATCCAAGCTCCAGGGGCCTCCTACGTCATCCAACCCAACTCCTTCATTTGACAGAGGAGGCAACTGAGACCCAAGAGGAGTAGTTTCTCTTATCCAAAATCACACATAGGACTCTAGCCCTAAAGCTACAAGGACCCCCATAGACTCATTATACAGAGGAGGAAACTGAGGCTCAGAAAGGGGAAATGACTTGTCCAGGGTACCACAGCCAGTTAATAACCAAATTGGGAGAAAGACACAAATGTATATGAAACCCTTTGTAAAATTTTCAATTGTTATCATACTTTAAAATACAGTTGGAGTCAAAAGCCTAGGTTTCAATTCTGGATTCCACTCATCAGTGTATGACCTAGGGTGAATCTGGGTCTCTCTGGATCTCAGTTTCTTCATCCTTAAAAATCAAGGATTTCACTGGATGAACTACAAAAATATTTCCAGTTTTATATCTATTACCCTATGGTTATGCAAATATATAAATATATTTCCTATAACGAAATATGACTTTTTCAAGTTGTCTCATCAAAATTCATCTATTCATTCCAACTGGTTCACCTGGGAGACTAGGCACTACTCCCGCAATGCCATCATGCTCAGAACATGCCCATCAAGTCACTCCATAGTAGAGCCTCATACTTCCTGTCACCTAGAATTGATCTCTCTCCACCCCCTTTCAGTTTAAGCTCTTTATTCTCTCCTCCTCTTCAACTCGTAGTAGTCAGATATCTGCCCATACTATTTTCTCCTCAACTCCTATCTGACGAAAAGGTAGCCTTTCTTTCTTCTTGTCAAGGCAAGTCCCTCTCCAGACATCTTTGATCAAGCATCTTTCCAACTTTTCAACAAATTTCTCCCCCTGTCATCCTTACGCTCTCTAATTACAATTCTCTACCTTGCTTTCTAGCTACTGACTACTACCCACAAAACACTCACTTGATCAAATCATCTTCATGTGTCTCTTCAGCTAATCTGAGAAAGTCATCTCCACTCCATCTCCACTCTCTGTTCTCACCCTTTTCTAAACCCTCTGCAATATGGTTTCTGACCTCATCACTCAACCCGAAACTCTGCAAAGTTAACCACGATCACTTAGTGACCAAATCCAAAGGCCTTTTCTTAAGCCTCACTCTCCTTGACCTCTCTTGTAGCAGTGGACAATGTCCATCACTCTTTCTTCTCTAGGGTTTAGTGGCCCTTTTCTCTCCTGGTTTCTCACATCAGTTCTGATGGCATTAACTGTATATTAATGTTATTGTAGTAACATTAGCATCCCTGTAGATGAGACTCAGGTGAGCTTCAGTCCCATATCATCAAGGGACTTTTGTATGGCTATAGATACGCACTGCTGGGGTGGTTGCAGTGGATAGAGAATTGACTGTGTAGTCAAGAAGACCCGGGTTAAAATCCAGTCTCAGCCACTTGCCCCTTCTAACTGTGTGTTCTTGGGCAAGTCACTTCACCCTGACTGCCTCCCACCCAGGGCCTGATCCATATCTGGCTACTGGACCCCATTTAGCTCTGGAGGAAAAAGTCAAGCTGGTGACTTTGTACAACAGCCCTTACTCAAATCCAACTCACATGCTTGTCATAGCATCACTTCCCTGATGTCATGATCTTCCTTGAGAATGAAGGAAAAAAAAACTATGTCTAAAACATATCTTTTTCTACCAGAATCCCCCCCGCTTCCTACTTCTTTGCTATTGTTAAAGGCACCAAATTTTCCCAGTCAGAAAACATAGACCTTTCTCTCACACTCATTCCACAGTCCAATCACTTGTCAAATCTTGTTGATTCTACTCTCACAGAATTTCTTGGATATGTCCCTTTCTATGTACTCAGCTCAGCTGCTAGTGCAATAGAGATTGGCAACCTCTCTCCACAGATTACTGCACTAACCTCTTCCTTGGTTTCCCTGGCCCTCTCCAACACATGTTCCACTTACCTGTGAAAGTGATTTTGTTTTAAAGCTCAGGTCTGGTTGTTGTACTTCCCTACTCAAAAAACTCCAGTGTCATCTTATCATCTCCAAGATCATGTATAAACCCATTTTCATTTGGATTTTAAAGACCTTTCCAACCTGGCCTCAACCTACCATCCCATCTTCCTTCTCTTAACTACCCTCTCTGTTCTCTCAAATCCAATTCTACTGACTCCCTTGCCTTGGCTCCTGACTCTAAATGTTTATACAATGCTATCTCATTCCTGGAATGGTCCCCCTTTTCATTTTGGCCTCCTGGATTCCTTCAAGACTCAGCTCAAATTCCATGTTCTCCCTGGAGAGCTCTCCCCAGTCTTGCTGGTACCTCCTCTCAGCTGATTATTTTGAATTTATCCTCCATATGACTAATTTGTACACAACTGTCTACCAGTTAGATTGGGAGCCCCTTGAAGGCAGAACTTTTCAAGTCTCTACTTAGCACAGGGGCTTGGGTTTGTTGACTGACTTTCTAAACTTCAAACTCATCCTCAGAGGCAGAAATTTCCTGAAACCTGAGTAACTTCAAAAGGACACATGATAGGCTCTGAAGAGAAGTTTCAGAAAGTGGTGTGTGAGCAATGCAGCCTCTGGAAATAAATCCAGAGTGTGGATCCTCTTCAGGGGGCAGTTTCAAAGGTGGCAACATTCAGTGGACTGAGTAACTTAGACAACATTTGGTAGATAGCAACAGAAATGGTCCTCTGATTTTATACCTCCATGTGGTATTGGGAAAACCTCTAGTATTCTCTCTTCTCCTCCATCCTCCCTCCTCTGTCTTCCCACCTTTCCTTTTCCATTTTTCCTTTTCTTGTCCTCTACTCTCTCCATCCCTTTCTTCCTCTCTATTCTCCTCTCATATTTCTCTCCTTTCCTCTAATCAACTGAAGGGGAAAGGCGTGAATAGATCCCCTCAATCTCCACTTCTTTTCCTGTCTCCTGCAGCCTTCATCATTGTTTCTTCACCTCCAACTCTCTTCACCCAAGGGATGAAGGTCAGACTATTTTTAAGTTCTGGAAGGGAGAGAGAGAGAGAGAAAGAGAGAGAGAGAGAGGGAGAGAGAGAGAGAGAGAGAGAGAGAGAGAGAGAGAGAGAGAGAGAGAGAGGAGAGGATAAGAGAGGGGGGAAGAGAGGAGAAGGAAGGGAAGAGAGATATTGGGGAATGATTGGAGAATAAAGAGAAGAGAGGGATGGGGTAGGAGAGCTAGAGACAGTCACAAAAATGAGAGTAGGAAAGGGAAGGAAGGGGGGAAAGTTGAGAAAGGGGAAGGAAAAAAGAGAGAGGGAGAAGAAGAGGAAGTGAGAAGGAGAAAGAACAGAAGAGAAAAATGGAAAGAGATGGAAAGAGGAAGAGAGACAGGAGCAGAGAGACAAAGACAGAGAGGAGGGAGAAAAAGACAGAGACAAAGACACAGAGAGACTGAAAAAGAGAGAGAAACAGCGAGTCAGAGAGAAGGGAGGGGGAGAGGGGGAGAGAGGGGGGAGGGGGGAGAGACAGAGCGAGACACAGAGACAGAGAGACAGAGAAAGACATTGAGGGAGAGAGAGAGAGAGAGAGAGAGAGAGAGAGACAGAGAGAGACCAAGAGAGATGAGGGAGGGTCAGTGAGCCCAGTAGGTGAATATGGCTGCTCTTCCCTCTGCTTGGGGAATGGAAGGGGGGGGGGAAGAGGGCATGGCCAAGCCCACCTAGGATCTGCAACGTAGAGGAGGGGGCGTGGCTTCAGAGATCCAGCCAATCAGCTTGTCCGTAAAGCACGGCACAGCCTGCGCGCCCAGACGTTGGGACAGCCCACTTCTTTCGACGCCTTCTGCGAAGCTTGCGGCTGGGAAGGGAAGTAGCTCTCACGCTGGCGCCATGGCGTCCTTTCAGCTTCCTGGCTCCATAAAAAGCCTTTTTATGTTTGCCTACTTCTTCATCACCTGTGTTTCTTTTATTGGCAACCTAATGGTCTGCATCATGATCTTGAAGCATAAGAGGGCCCATTCGGCGTCTGGTATCTTCACCATCAACCTAGCCTTGGCGAACTTCCTGATTACTTTGCTGAACACACCCTTCGCTTTGGTAAGTGTAGAGTGGATTGAGTTATGGCGGGGAGGGAAATACGGGAGAGAAAGGTCTAAGGTAAAATTTGGACTCGAAGACTAAGGTTAAGTTAGATATCCAGGCCTCTGAGTAAAACTTTGATCTCCAGATTTGGTATAAAATGTTTATTATCCTCAGGCTTTTAAGGCCAAATTTAAATTAAGAAAAGACTGAAGTAAAAATTGAATTCAAAGACTCTGAGGCAAAATTTGAGCTCAAAGTTCGGAACTCAAGGAGTAAAAGGTAAAATTGGATCTCCATGGCCCTGAGGTCAAATTGGATAAATAGGCCTCTGAGGTAAAATTTGATCTCAAAGAGAAAAATGTAAAATTTGATCTAAAAAGAGTCTGAGGTAACATTTGATCTTCAGGTCGCTGAGGCATAATTTGATTTCAGGCCTCAGAAGTAAATTCGGATCTCAAAGAGTGGGTAAAAATGGAAATCAAAAAAGAGTATGAGGTAAAATTTGAACTCAAAATATCTGAGGTAAAATTGGATCTCCAGGTCTGGTACAAAATGTCCTCTCAGGCATAGGAGACAAAATTTGAATGCAAAAAAGTTTCAGGAAAAATAGGAATTAAAAGACTAAAATTTGAGCTTTAAAGTACCTGAACTCAGAGTCAGAAGTAAAGTTGTATCTCCATGCCCCTGAGGTCAAATTGGATCTCCAGGACTCTGAGGTAAAATTTGAACTCAAAATTTCTGAGGTAAAATTTGAACTCAACATGTCTGAGATAAAATTTGATCTTAAAGAGTCTGAGGAAAAACTTCATCCTCTGACCTCTGAGGTGAAATGTGATCTCAGGCATCAAAAGTAAACTAGGAACTCAAAGCGTCTGAGGTATAATTTGAAATCTAAAAGGAGTCTGAGGTAAAATTTGAACTCAAATTATCTGAAGCAAATTGGATCTCTAGGCCCCTGGGGTAGAATTTGAAATCAAAGTGTCTGCTGTAAAATTGGACCTCCAAACTTCTGAGGTCAAATTGGATCCCTAAGGCTTCTGAGATCAAATTGGAACTCAAAAGTAAATGTTATCTCAGGTAAAATGTTATCTCAGGCATATTAGACAAAATTTGAATTCAAAAATGTCTGAGGTAAAACTGGTACTCAAGAGTATAAGGTAAATTTGAACTCAAAGTATCTGAGGTAAAATTTGAACTCAGAGTCAGAGGTCAAATTGGATCTCTAGGCCTCTGGGGAAGAATTTGAAATTAAAGTGTCTGCTGTAAAATTGGACCTCCAAACTTCTGAGGTCAAATAGGATCCCTAAGGCTTCTGAGATCAAATTGGAACTCAAAAGTAAATGTTATCTCAGGCATATCAGACAAAATTTGAATTCAAAAATGTCTGAGGTAAAACTGGTACTCAAGAGTATGAGGTAAATTTGAACTCAAAGTATCTGAGGTAAAATTTGAACTCAGAGTCAGAGGTCAAATTGGACCTCTAGGCCTCTGAGGTCAAATTGAAACTCAAAAAAGAGTGAGCTAAAATTTGAACCCAGACTATCTGAGGTAAAATTTGAACTCAAAGAATCTTAGTAAAATAGGATTGCCAGGCTTCTGAGATCCAATTGGTTCTTCTGCTCTGGCTTAGAATGTTATATCAGGCAGATGAGACAAAGTATGAAAGCAAAAATGTCAGAGGTAAAATTTGAATTCAAAGAGTCTAAGCTAAAATTTGATCTCAGCTCTCAGAAGTAAATTTAGTACTAAACGAATCTGAAGTAAAATTGGAACTCAAAGTTTTTGACGTAAATTGGATCTCCAGAACTCTGAGGTCAAATTGGATCTCCAGGCTTTTGAGGGAAGATTTGATGCCCAGGCCTATGAGGTAAAATTGGATAACCAGGTCTGGCATAAGATGTTATCTCAGGCAAAGGAGGCCAAATTTGAATTCAAGAAATTCTGAGGTAAAACTTGAATTCAAAAGGTAATCTAAAATTTGAACTCAGTGCATCTGAGCTCAAAGAATCACAGGTCAAACTGGAATTCAAAAACAATTGTGAGGTAAAATTTGAATTCAGAGTTTCTGAGGTAAGATTTGAACTCAGAGGCAGAGGTAAAATTGGATCTCCAGGCCTCTGAACTGAAAGAGTTCTAGATAAAATTGGAACTCGAAGTATCTGTGGTAAAATTGAACTTGAAGAGGATGAAGTATAATTTGGACTCAGAGGGTGAGGAAAAAATTTGATTTCAGTCTTCTGAGGTAAAATTGGACCTCCAGGCCTCCAAGGTAAAATGTGAATTCAAATATCAGGTAAAATTTCACCTGAGGTCTTTGGGACACCAGGACCAGTCCCCTGCCCTCATACAGCCTCCCCTCTCTATATTTTCTTTATTTTCTTCTGATCTCTCTCCCTTCCCTCTTCTCTTCTCCTCTTTTCTCTTCTCCTCATTTCCTTCTCCTTTCCCTTCCTTCTTTCATTTCCCTCTTTTCTCCTTTTCTGCCTTACCCCTTCTCTACTGTGATCAATTGTTCTACAGTTTCTTTTCTCGCTCCCATTCATCACTAATCCCATTTATCTCCTGTCATCCAAGGAGACTTGTACCATCTCCAGAGCTGGCATGAGGCTATCTTGTTTTGAAAGGGAATTTTTTTTTAGGTTTTTGCAAGGCAAATGGGGTTAAGTGGCTTGCCCAAGGCCACACAGCTAGGTCATTATTAAGTGTCTGAGGCCAGATTGGAACCCAGCTACTGCTGACCCCAGGGCCGGTGCTTTATCCACTGCGCCACCTAGCCACCCTTCGAAAGGGAATTTGAAAGCCTCCTTTGGGTTCCTGCTCCTGGGGTTGTCTCTTAAAACATACTTTACCTTCAATCCACCCTGCTCTGACTACAAATCACAGGAAGATCCCTCTTGGTTCAGCAGGTAGAAATTTGTGTCCCTGGGCAAATCACTTCACTTTTCTGAGACTGAGTTTCCTGTAAAGTGAGGAAAGCTCATTTCAATCTTCCCCACAAGTTAAGAAGAAATCTCTAGCTTAAAGAATGATAGATTTGTTGACTGGCATCATTCTTTGGCTCAGCTCTTACTTTGAAGGATCTTTCTCGTTAATTAATCTTGCTAATGATTTGGTTTTAGACCAGTAACAGGGTTTGAGAGAAGAGGCCAGTTATTGACTTCTAGTACAGAGTGGATGTTCAGTAAAAATGAGCTGTCTTTCCTGGGATGATTTTAAGCTGGTAAATTGGAAGGAACCTTAGAGTGCTTATCCAGTTAGCCCTTCGTTTTACAGAAGAAACACTTTTATTAAAGAAGTGACTCACCCAAGGTCACACAGCAAGGTTACGTGGTTGAGATTTGAAATTTAGCCCTCTTGACTCCCAAACCTGTTGGGTTGAGTATTCAAAATTTTTATCTAATAGGATCCAAGGGAATCATTTATTTAAGGATTCATAAATATTTGCCCCTTAAATTAATTCACATAGATTCACATGCATTATGAATTAATCTGAATTTCCTTCAAGTCTTTAAGTGGAAAAAGACTGATGCCCTTTTTTTTTGCTTTTTTTTTGTGGTCCTTATTAAGTTCTCATTGCTAACATTCAGACCCCACTTCTTCTCTCTGTTGCTACATCCCTCCTATTCATTGGCTCTTGGGACTCCCAAGACTGAGGCTTCCTGTGGTTCACCTGGTACTTCAACTTTTGTCCACAGGTCAGCTTCATCAACAACACCTGGATGTATGGACACATGATATGCTACCTGAGTCGTTTCGTTCAATTCTGCTCCGTCTACGTTTCCATGCTGACTCTAGGGGCTCTCTCACTGGATCGTTATCGGGTATCAAAGGGCCCCTGGAACCCACTAGGGGAGGGTTTTGTGGTAGC
The DNA here is from genome assembly GCF_037893015.1 of Macrotis lagotis. NCBI lineage: Eukaryota > Metazoa > Chordata > Mammalia > Peramelemorphia > Peramelidae > Macrotis > Macrotis lagotis. The sequence continues at coordinate 6,431,262 of NC_133666.1, forward strand.
TGAGAATGGGGCACAAAGGGGGTATCCGGATTACTAATGAGGGGTCTCAGCAGGGACAGTGCTTGGTGACTCATAGTCATTGGCCTCAGCATAAGCTGCTATAGAACCCCTGCTAAAAGTCTTGTTATTGCCACAATCCTTAAAGGGAAGCCAGACAGCTGGAGGCCAATCGCCCTCTGCCCCACATACATTCAAAGCGTTATCGCTAAGGGTTCAGCATCAGGTTGGCAGGAAGTCTCCAGTGGAGTGCTTCGGGGATTTGTTGCTTGGGCCCTGTGCTCTTTAACGTCTTCATCAATGACTTGAATTAAAGCATAGAGTACATTCATCAACTGCAGCCAACACCAAACTGAGAGGGAGAGCTAACACACTGAGTGGCAACATCAGGATTCACAAAGATACCCACAGGCAAGAGTATGGACTGAAGAGAATAAGATGAAATATGTTAGGGATCCATGGAAGGCCTTCCACTTGGAGTCAGAAAGTCAGAGTCTCATGTCTAGAATAAGAGCAGCTCAGGTCCATGTGAGTTTTTTTTGATGAGGGATTTGGGAGTTTTAGTAGGCGGCAAACTCAAAGTGAGTCTGAGGTGGGATGAAGTGGTGCAGAAGCCAGTGGGGATCTTGGGTTGCATTGAGAAACATGAGGCTTCTAAGACATAACTCCTCTGTCCTGGATCAGACTCATCTGGAGCATTGGGTTCAGTTCTGGGCAGTTTAAGGACAATAATAAACCGAAGGTGGGGGGACATCCAGATAAATGAGGGGCTCTCTGTTTTCTTTTTTTTCTTTTCTTTTTTTTTTAGGTTTTTGCAAGGCAAATGGGGTTAAGTGGCTTGCCCAAGGCCACACAGCTAGGTAATTATTAAGTGTCTGAGACTGGATTTGAACCCAGGTCCTCCTGACTCCAGGGCCGGTGCTTTATCCACTGCGCCACCCAGCTGCCCCTTGGGGCTCTCTTTTTTAGAAGAAGTTATGTTTTCTTTGGTCCTAGAGATCAGACCCACAAGGAGCATAGTAGAGAGGACAGTTGCAAGGAGACTGGGGAATTGGGATGGCTTGCCTTGAGAGGAGCAGGTTGCTCCTCTTTGGAGATCTCCAGGTAGAGAGATTGGGGAACAGTTCGTAGATATGTTATATCAGTGTATTGTTTCATATATAAGTTTGACAAGATGACTTCTGAAGTATCTTCCAATTTCAGAATCTGAGATTCTTTAGAAAATGTCTGACCCAACTGTTTCCAGAAGGGAGAAGTATAGGTCTGGGGAATGGAAAGAAGGAAGGAAGTTAAGCAGGGGGAGAGGAGCAGAGAATAAAAGACAGACGCTTGAGAGAGAGCTTAGAGGTCATCTAGTCCAATCCCTTTCATTTTACAGAATAAGAAATTGAGGGTCAGAGATGCTCATGATGCCTAAAGAATAGCAAAGTTAGCATTTGAACCCAGGTTCTCTGACTCCTAAGTCTACACTCTCCCTCACTAAATCTTGAGGAGAGGGAAGAGGATCACTTTCACCAAAAAGTGAAATGATCTTTGAGACCCTCCCCTCTCTCTGGTATTTTTTGTTCCTTCATGCACTAGTAACTTCCCTTCTCATCCACAAACAAGGAGAATAAGAATCTAGTGTTTATAGATGGCAAAACATGCAGTAGGCAAAGGTTTCTGCAATTAACTCATAACTAGTTCCCGCAGTCAGGCCCTTTATTTTGCGAGTGTCTTTTCCCTTTGCCGTGAAGTAATGGTGCAGCCATATATAAATTCCAGTGAAGCTGACCATCCCTAAGGGATGGCAGTGGTGGGGGGTGGGGGTGGGGGACTGCATTTGGAGGAGCTGGCCTTACAGACAAGCTGGCATTTCCACGATGCTGGAGGGTTTGCGAAGCATCTTGTGAATATTGCCATGACTTGTTCAATCCTCACAACAACCCTGGAAGATAGGTGCTGTTATTATCAACTAAGGAAGACTGATGTGCAGTTAGGGCAGCTTTACTGTTGTATTAGCAGTGACCTCGGGCAAGTTACAAGACCCTTCTGGGTCTCAGTTTAAGTGCCTTTATGTCTAAATTCTATGCTTCGCTCAATGTGACTTTCCCCTGTTGTTGGATAAAGCAATTGTAAAAGTTGTCCAGTTGGGTGATAATAAAGGGCTGTATGAGGGGTAGAATTGGGTTTATCAAGTTGTCAATCGAATGATTTTAATGTATAGAAATGAATTATAATAGAAATAAATCAATTTTAGTTTGTAAATGAAAGCTTAGAAACAAGATTCTCCCCAGGCCAGATTAGATGGCCCCTGTGTTCCCTTTAGACTTTAAAGTCTTTGATCCTGATGAGTCTTTTTCTGTCTCAAAGATGCTGCTGCTGCCCTGTCAGTAGGTATCGTAAGCAGCACTCCTATCTTAATCCCCCTTATGATCCAGAGTTTTGGGGACAGTGACTAGAAAACTGAGAGAAACTGATTGTTCCATGGGAACTGACCTTGGGATCTTGGTGTTATTATGCAACTGACCTAATGGGTATCTCTGACCATGGTCAGCAAGAAGTCCAGCCTCTCCCAAAATATTCAGAACACTTGGGAAGGAATCTGGACATGGGGAGAATCTGATTTCTGAATTTTAATGATTTAAATTTATTTATTTATATTTTGACTTATTTAGATAAATTAAAATGAATTTAATTGATAACTTGATAAGTCCAATTCTGCCCTCTCCTCCAGTCCTTCATTATCACCCAACTGGACAACTTTTCCAATGGCTTCTTCATAAAACTTGGGACCTCTGCTGTCTTCCCACTCCTTCCATCCCTCGTGTTTAGTCAGAACAATCTTTCTCAGATCTGGCATGCTATTTTTCTGCTTTAGAAAATTTCACTGGCCTCTCATTGCTTGACATTCTAAATTCAGCCTTCCTCATTCCAGCCACAAACATCTTTAAGCAGTTACTAGTGTTGGGCACTTCACTAGGTTCAAGTGACAAAGACAAATTTATATTGTCTCTGCCCCCAAGAAGAAGTGTGCATTCTTTGTAGCAGACAACATGTGCCTGTTTTAGCATTTGGGAGATATAAACCAAGTAAGCACAAAATGACTTTGGAGGGAAGGATACCAGCAGCTGAAGGGTTCAGGAAGGGGCTCCTTGCAAAGGTGATACTACGTTGAGGCCAGAAAATAACCAAGGACTGCAAGAGGCTGAGGTAAGGCAAGAGGGCATTTCAGGCATGGGACAAAAGCATGGAGATGCAAGATGATGCCTCATGTTCCCAGGATGGCAAATAGGCCAATGTGGCTGACCAGTGGAATGTATGAAGGGGGAGCAATATGTAAGAGGACTTAAAAGGGAGAAAAGGAAAGTATTAAATGACTAAAAGAGCCATTTGATCTTAGGAGTAATTAGGAGGCATGAAAGTTATGCTCTATGAAAATCACAGGGGCAGCTGTATGGAGAGTAGTGTGGAAAGGGAAGAGACTTGAGACAGGGAGACCAACTGGGAGGCTATTGAAGGTGGGTCCAGGAGAGAGAGGAATGAGGGTCTGGACTCAGGTAATGTGTACACATAATATGTGCATATTGCATATAATAGAAATGCATGTGTATGTATGTATATGTATATACACACAAAACACATTTATATGTTTATAAGAGGATACAGGATGAAGACTTAATAAGAGTTTTAGAGAGAGAGTAGCTTTAGTTGCATGATGAGGTCAGAAGCCAGATTGGAAAGTTAAAGATGAACACAAGAGGAGAGCAAATGGTTCACATTCTGACTTGTTCTCTTCCCTGTTTGGGTCTGTGTCTGTCCATTGAAGAGTACCAGCCCCTGGTCACTTTGCGGTGGAGTGCCCTTCCAAAGGAAGTGTGATTGTGTTAAAGAAAACCTTCCTTCTCCAATCACTAAACTTTTGTTCTTTTCATTGCTGTTTGGTCTTTTAAATCCTTGTGCCTCAGACTGCGCTTGTTAAGTCTGGGAAGGAGAAGGAGTTTGTAGAAGACCTTTTCAGGAATCAGATATTAGAGCAAAAGAGATTAGTGATTGTGCATGAAATCAAATGATCTGTTATGCTCTCTGGTGTCGATTGATACATTGGAAACATGAAACTATACTCCATGAATGTTTGTTAGCTTTGATTTCTTCCTGTACGTTTCCCACTAGAATGATTGTTTTGGGGGAACAGGAGAGTATGTTTTTAATTTTTTAAGGTGTGTAAAAGGGGAAGTGAGGACCATCTTTTAATCAGAAACTAGAGGAAAGGAGAACATAATTGGAAATGATGACAAGGGGGTACAAGATGGGGAGACAGGGTCTTGAATTTCCTAAGAAAATATAATTCCAGGTTTTCTGTCAAGAGGGCAGAGGGAGGAGATGCCACATAAAATGTTAAGAGAGATGAAAAGATTTGTAACAACCGCTGCCATCTGTGAGTTAGACGATCGATTAGGGAGGAGAAGAAGGATTAACTTCCTGAAATAAGAGCCCACTTGAGTTTTGGTAACATAAATTTGTAGTGATCTCATCACTCTAGTGTAATTTCCTTCCTCTATTTGACAGTGTATAGGAGAGAAAGAGGCGGATTATGGGAGGAATCTGGACTTGGAATTTGGCAAGGGGTGAAGGGTGATAGGACAAGGGGGCAAGAGACCGGAGTGTAAGAACGGAAGTTGGACTGGCTCACTAAGGGAGGGGGAGGGAGAAAGGAAGAAGAGTGTAACCAAAATAGGTGATGACCTGGGAAAAAAACTGAGGGAAAAAGGAGGTCCTGATGAAAGGGAGAATAGATTTAGGAAGAGGAAAATCTAGGGAGAGATAAAATGATGGGAGTGAATGGAAAAGTGAAAAAAAAGAGGAGAGTCAATGGAAACACCAAATATTGAGAGCTCTTTCAAAAAATTTGGATGAGAAAAAGAGAAGTACAGGAAACTAACCAGTAGATATGCTAGGGTCTACTGAAGGGGGTTTTTGGAGGATGGAGAAACTTTGGGTGTGTTTGTAGGCAGCAGGAAAGGAACCAGTTGATTGAGAGAGATAGAAGATTAGAGAGAGATTGGGATTGACATTGGGGGTAGAGATTGGGATTGACATTGGGGGTAGTTGACCAGATTGCCTGAGACCTGAGAGAAACATTTCAGAACTCAGGAGGTAAATGACCTAATCAAGAGTATGACTTAAGGGGAGGCTAGATGGCGCAGTGGATAGAGCACCGGCCCTGGAGTCAGGAGTACCTGGGTTCAAATCCGACCTCAGACACTTAATAAATACCTAGCTATGTGACCTTGGGTAAGTCACTTAACCCCATTTGCCTTGCAAAAAAAAACAACCTAAAAAAAGAGTATGACTTCTATCATCCACATGTATGTAGATATTCCCTGGTATGAAGTCAGGAGTTTGGATTGTGAGAAAGACAATGAGGCTGGCCCCGAATTCACTGAAAAAGGAGGGGGAATGTGCTGGGGCTTGGAAAATAATTCCTACCAGGATCTGATCTGGATATTTTGATAACATGAGTCATAGAGGAGCAAAGGTTGTTGAGGGATGGGACTGGCCATGAGGGAAATAAGGAGTGTTCAAAGGCCCCAGCTAATAGTGTTGAGTTGGGGGCTGGGGTTGATAGAAGGTATAATGATTACTGGAGTGGATGGCCAGAGATGCAGAGTTAAAGAGAAGGATCTAGGTCTCAGGCAGAGTCAGGAGATGTCAGGAGCAAAGGAGCAAATGAAGGAAAGCTTGTTGATGATAAGGCAAGAATCCCAGAAGGCATAGGGGAAGGGATGGGCAGATTTGAAGGGTAGGTATCCTACCTTGGAGGGTAGGATAAGGTGCCTAGGGATTAGAGTGGGCAACAAGACATGGAGAGTGGGCTTTGCTCTTTGGATTCAGTATCAAAGAAATTGGGAGAGTAAGATAGGGAGGTAGAAACTTGTTCCTTATCTGCAAATGGGTCCAGGCAGAGTAACAGGGGAGGGGGAAGGCACTCTTCCCAATGAAGGTCAAGGCCAGGATTCTGGTCAATCCCAAATACTTCTTCAGGCTTGAGTGATTCAATGGGTTATCCAGAGTAAGAGAAACCCAAGTGACAGGCTGCATTGACAGTGGGGACTTTGTGCCCCATATGGCTGCCTGCTGGATTTTTCCTTAGTCTTTTTAAAAAAAAATATTTTATTTTTATTTTAAATTTTTTTCTCCCAGCTATATGCAAAAGTAAGTTTCAACATTTACTTCCAAAACCTTGAGTTCAAATTTTCTCCCTTCTTCCCACCCCACTCCCCTCATTGAGAAAGCAACTTACTTGGTGTAGGTTAAAAATGTGTAGCCATGAAGAACATTGCTATAATAGTCATATCATTATAGTAAACATAACCCCTCCCTAACCAAAGAAAGAGAAACCTTAAGAAAAATAGTGAGAAAAAAAGACTAAAAAGAATGCTTCAGTTTGTATTCAGATGCCATCAGCTCTCTCTTTGAGATGGATAGCATTCTTTATCATAAGTCCATCATAGAAATTGCTTTAATATTTTTTCCCACAGTTGCTATTACTAGTTGTATTTCCCTCCATCCTATTCCCCCTACCCCCATTTATTCTATTCTACCTCTCCTTTCACCCTGGTCCCTCCTCAGAAATGTGTTCTATCTGACTACCCTCACCCACAATCTTCTCTCTTCTATCAACTATACTCTGCCTCCCCTCCCCCAACCCCTTTTTTCCCATCCTTTTCCTCTCCTATTTTCCTCTATGGTAAGATATATTTCTATATCCAATTGAGTGTGTATGTTATTACCTTTCTGAGTCATTTCCGATGAGAGTAAGACTCACCCCCTCCCCTCCCCCTCCCCCTCTTCTACTACATTGCAAAAACTTTTTCTTGCCTCTTATATGTGAAATAAATCACCCTATGCTATCTCTCTTTCCCCTATCTCCCAGTACATTCGTTTCCCCCCCATTAACTCGATCTTTTTACTATTTTATAACTTCAAATTCAACTCTTTCCTCTGTTTCTTCTAGCTACCCTAATAAATGAGAAGGTTCATATGAGTTATCAGTATCATCTTTCCATGCAGAAATATGAGCAGTTCAACATCATTAAGTCCCTCATGGTTTGCCCTTTCTCTTCACTCTCTCTATGCTTCTTCTTCCTGTACTGAAGATCAAGCTTTCTGTTCAGCTTTGGTTGTTTCATCAGGAAAGTTTGAAAGTCCCCTATTTAATTGATTATCCATCTTTTTCCCTGAAAGATTATGTTCAGTTTTGCTGGGTAATTGATTCTTGGTTGTAATCCAAGCTCTTTTGCCTTCCAAGAATATCATATTCTGAGTCCCATGAGCCCTTAGTTGAAGTTGCTAAATCTTGTGTTATCCTGACTGTAGCTCCACAATATTTCTGAATGTGTAGTATTTTCTCCTTGACCTGGGAAATCTGAAATTTGCCTATAATATTCCTGGAAGTTTTGATTTTGGGATCTCTTTCAGGAGGTGATCAGTCTATTTTTTTTAAATTTCTATTTTACCCTCTGCCCAAGCTCCTCTTCCCCAAACCACTCCAAATACCTTTAAATGATAACTCTAACCAAATTCTAGAGTAACCAAAGTCCCCGAAAGACTGAATGAAACAACTTTCCAATCCAAGACAACTTGGAAAATACAAGGGTCTGTTACAGTGGGGTTAGAAAGTGGCAAGTGAACCTGCTCCAGTCATCCAGGAATAGCCCATGGGCATGCCTGGACCCCTGGCAGGGTGGGGCTCAGCAGGAAAACTCCTGCACCAAAGTGAGAGAGGCAGTCCTCAGCACAGACCAGGCCCTAGAGGACCAGGAACAGGCCTAAGAAACTACCCAGCAAGGAACTATCTGGCAACTGCTTCCAGAGCACTCACTCCACAGATGGTAAGGGGGTCTGGGAGATTGTAGAGGTCTTTTTACTATTCCTGAGGCAGGACTCTTTGGCTTTGTCCATACTCAGATCCAGGTCACAGTCTGGGGCCCTAGGCTCAGGAAAAGGAGCAGAAGCACAATAGAGCTCACTGACTGCCTGCAGCATAACAGGGACCCTCCTCATGGTTCTAGGTCAGAAAGGAGTACTTATGGTCACCCACAGACCAGAGAGAGTACAGACCAGGAAAGCAGTCAGAGCCTCTAATAAGACCTTGGAGGAATTGAGAACTTGCAGGTCTGGGGGGGGGGGGGGTTTGTCTTTGAAAACAATTGCAAAAACCATCAAAAGCTTGAGAAAGTGTCTTTTCCACCCAGGAAGCAGAGCCCCACCTTAATAGAGAGTTAAAATCAAGTCATAGGGAAAGGAAACGAGCAAACAATAGAAGAAAATATCAGACCATAGACAATTACTTTGGTCCTATGGAGGATCAAAATATATACTCAGAGGATAGGAAAATCAAAGCTCCTACATCCAAGCCTCCTAGAAAAACAATGAATTAGTCTCAGGCTGTGGAAGAAATCAAAAAAGATTCTAAAAATCAAGGGAGGTGGAGGAAAAATTGAGAAGAGAAATGAGAGCAACAAGGGAAAATCATGAAAAACAAAGTCATGCCTTTATTCCACTATCTCAGTGACCCCTCCTTAATCTTTTGAGCCACTTTCAAATGTTGTCTCCTTCACAAAGTTTTCTTGGCTTCCTCCCATGGGTAACAACTTTGACATGACACTTTACTCAGACAGCACTTTGCACTTTGTCTCTCTCTTGATGCCCTTATCAGCCATTGTTATATTTAATAGCTAACTGTGTTCAGAATGTATTCTTGTCCCAAGCTCCAGCAGGGCAGGGATTGTCATCCAAACTATCTTCTAGAGCCTAGTACAGTTCTGTAAAGATGTGTGTGTTATCAGATTTTGTTAAATAATGAAAGAAATGCCCCAATTCCCACACCTGACTCTGCTTTAGCTCCTGATGAAGATATTCTTCCTCGCCTCTTTCCAGGTGACCCTGCAGCCTCAGAAGCCACGGATGAACACTGTGAAGGGCAGTATCTGTGTCATTATCATCTGGATCCAGGCTAGCTGTTTCTCTTTACCACATTCTATGTACCAGAAAATTTCCCAGCTTGACGTTGTGTAAGTGAACCAGGGAGGGCTAGGGGAGTTCATGGGAGTCATCCCCCAAAGGAGGAAGATGAGAGGAAAGGAAAGGGAGTGGAAAGGAATATAGTGCCTACTTTGTTTCAGATACTATGCTAACAGCTTTACAAATAGGACCTCATTTGATCCTCACAACAGCTTTGAGGGGCAGGTCCTATTGTTTAATCCCAATTTTCCTAACGAGGAACAAAGGCAAACAGGTTAAGGGACTTGTCCAGGGTTAAACAGCTAGGAAGTATCTGAGACCTGACTTGAACACTTTCGTTCCTTGGGCTATCAGTCATGAAACCCATGAACCCTTTCTTGGAATCACATTTTTAAATGAATAAAATAAAAAGCATAGGGTTACCAAGAAAACCAACTAATTATATTGAAATAAAATGATCAAAACGAACAGTACCAGTCTTACAGTGGGTAGAGGGAGTATAGGACCTAAAGTCAGGAAGGATTGAGTTCAAATTTGACCTCATATATTTCTGAGATGTGTGATGCAAGTCACTTCACCCCCTTTTTTATCTTAGTTTCCTCATTTATAAAATGAACTGGAGAGGAAAATAACAAAGCCCTCCATCTCTTTGCCATGAAAACCCTGAATGGGGTCACAAAAAGATGATCATGAAT